>NC_142194.1:4195000-4510000 GCF_026936395.1 Plectropomus leopardus
AACACACCGTTGAATCCATCTTGTGAGTTTTGCTCTGGCATTTCATTTCTGAGAGCTTGCATTTTTCTAATGCGCATTATAGCTTCGCACTGACGTTTTAGTGTGTGGTGACAAATACTGGCAAGCCCGGTTTTCTGCAATATCACACTCTGAGATTTTTTAACACGATTTAAATTGTTGAGATGTTTCGCACACATTTCCACTGCATCATATCCTGTAACATGCAAGCAGACATTTGTTAAAGGATGTACAATGTGCTGTTGAGCTATCAGATTAATTTATCACAGTGGCTTAAAGTGATTGTTTCACTTCTCCCTGACACGTGTAATGCCCGTGTACTCCGTCGGCCACGTCCCACACTGAACCATAAGGCTGTCCTGCATTCTTGCCCTCTAATTTATGTATCCAGAATCAAAAGACATGGGCTCTACAGGTCAGCTGTCACATTCCTGTATTCCCACAGGCACTCATGGAGAACGGCGGGATGGAGTGGGAAGAGATTTATGACACAAACCCATCCAGGGTCCTTAAAACTCTGGCAAGCGCTGCTGCCACCTCTTCCTCTTTCTCTCCCATCACCGTGCTCTCCTCTCCCTCTCCACTCACTGTCCAACCAAAACCAAGAGAGAGGGAGATGTGCCAGCCAATCCGGTGCGTCTCCCAAAGCAAAGCGTCACATCGCATTTGGCCAAAGCGTTCGGCTGCAGCTGCTTGTTAGAGACAACGAGAACATGGACACCACTGACACCTTGTGGCAGTTTATCGTAGAGTCTTTATTAACTGACAACTTATACAAACACCAAAAGCTGATTTACAGCCTTATAGATTTATTTGTTGTGATTTATAGTCTCAAGTTATGCTGTAAAAACTTAAAATTAGTGATTCTTAAACTAGTTTTGTGTTAAAGAGGTCACCCGAATTATGTCCAAGATACCTGTGACACTTATTTATCTCGGGTCATAGGCTTCTTCTCTTTTTAACAAGCCGGTTTTGGCCGCTGCCCACAGGTCACAGCGGCTGAATACAGCTGAAGAAAAGGAAAAGTGGGCAAACAATCAGATGGGAAAAGTCAAGCAAAAGAGACAAAGAGGGTGGATCCCTTTATTCTTTTGTGTGAACCCTGTCCCCCCTCTCCTTTCTCCTTTTCTCTGTCACACACCCATTTAAAGACCCCTGGCTGCTATTGTGGCCATAGACACCAAGACGCTATAGACAGGCAAGACATCCTATTTACCACCCAAAGTAGCAGGGGGTGAGTCTGGGGTTTGGGGTCATGCAGGAGGCAGCGGTCATCCCCCGGTCAACTACAGTAGGTCATTATTCAGCCCAAGCCAATAGCCCAGAACCGCGTCCGAGCAACCCACCCCCCAATCCATTCTGCTTAATTATTATAAATGAGGGGCGGCGTAAACAGCCATCATTACAGACACTCAGTGGCATACACAAATCCACTTTAAATTGCTATTAAGTTAAGGAGCTATCTGTAATCCCAGGCGTGCATTAGAAAGGAGCGAGTAGGTTTTCTTTTTATTAAATCTCATCGTCCCTGAGATATTTTCAAGCGTTCTCATGCTCTGTCATGTTTCCAATTTGAAGCCAATTCACTGATTTAATTAAAAGCCCACTTGGAAAAAAACGGACACTAAGTAGCCATTTCAATCTCTGGTTGTGCGGAGTAATCGTCCATATTTCTGGATGGATTTCGACAAGATTTTGTTGGGCACAGAATTCTTATGACTTCCTCATAAATAGGTGTTTTTCTCACACAGTTTCAGGTATGATCAGCTCTTTTTTGAGGCGTTCCCTGTGTGAGCAGCGAGGAGGTTACGGATCATGGGTTTGTTCGAGGTGTCCATGTTTCTTTGTTAGAGTGACCAGTGATGGAGGAACTGCAGAGCTGCAGTGTATCTGATGAGTCTATGTAGAGGAGAAAGCAGAAAAAAAACAAGAGAGGATGCAAGCGGAAAGGCTGCTACAGAAGAGATGGAAAGAGAGGAAAGCGGAGGAAAGGAGGGAGGGGGGATGGAGATGGGGAAGGAGGGAGGGAGGGAGAGATTGTAACACCCAGGCGGCGGGTTCAGCGGCAGGGCAATGAGAGACTTCCTGCGCTCCATCACGCCCAAGGCCTGCCTCAGTCAGCTGGTGGCCGAGGAAAGATGCCTCATGTGTCAGGCTTATTAGCACTCCCCCTAGTTTGTATGCATTTGGGATTGTGTGTGTGTGTGTGTTTCGTCTCGGAGTGTGTGTGTGTGAGAATAAGATGAGAAAGGAAAAGAGGAAGAAGATGACATGAGTCTGAATCTCTTTTACATTTTCCTTAAAAGAAGGAAAAGGTGTTTTTTGGAAGAGATTTTAAAGGTGTGTTTTTTTTAGGTATATGATGGCGTTACACTTTGTCTTACACATACTTTGTATGCATTTTTGTGTGTGTGTGTGTGTGTTTGATCAAGATGAGAAAGGAAAAGAGAGTAAGAGGAGGAAGACATGAGTCAAAACAAAATTTTACATTTTCCATGAATAAAAACAAGCTGTTTTTTTCTGAAAGGGAGATATCAAAGGTGTGTTGTGTTAAGGTACATGATGGCGATGATGGCGTCACTTTGTTGTCTTTCACTGCAATCCAACCAACCTCGACTCACCTTCTCCCCGCTTCAGGCTCGGGTAGCTGTCAATCCGTCCTCCGGTCGGGAACATGAGCGATGGGCCTATCAGAATGCCACCATTAGCCAGCCCCCTGAGTGGTAAATAAACGATCGCGCCGGTACACTGCAGGTGTTGTCATGGCAACCCACTCTCAGTGCCAGCCCCGCCCATGCTCATTTCCCTGCTCTCTCCGCGGAGGAGTCACCGGGAGGTCAACGAGTCAACGCGCCGCAGCCGCCACGACACGGCGCTGTTTGCCCCCCCCCCACGCAGATTTGATCTGCATCCAGGTTGCAGCAAACACCGGCTCTGATATGTGACAACACACTCTGCGTGTCCTGCTACATCTTGTTAATGACACAAAAGTAGACATTTCCCAGAACTCAGCCGCTTGATTTTTCCCACCCCAGAGCATCTTCCATTTCAGACTTGCCACAATGAGCCAAAATATGCCCGTTCTTTGCCCCAACCTTAGCATTTCACAGCTTCAGATGCTAAATCACAAAAACAAATCAACCTAAAAGCTGAAAAACATGAAAACAAACAGAAGGAAGAGGACATTGAGGAGTTAGCATAGTTTTTGTCATTTGGATAATTTACTCTCCACGCCTCCTGGAATGTCCCTATTACAGCAGGTGTACTCTGGATGAACCCATTTCAAGTATGAGGAAGATGGACTCTGCACGCCTGACAGACTTGCACCGCCATTGGCACCCACTCTGTGATGTAGCAGTTGTATTAAAATGGCGGCGCTGATAATCCAAAAGACCTTTCTCAGGGAGAATTTGAGACCGACTGCACAGATGGGCCGCGGAGATAAATAAAACTCTCTGTCACTACGGTTGGTGGAATAGTGCTGCGACGCCCCCAAGGGAGAGAAAAACTGTTTCGCTCCCTCTCTCCGATGCCTCCCCCTCGTCCGTCTGTCTCCCCTCTCCTCCTCCTCTGCTCACGAATGGGAACCAGAGCCAGCTTTCCGCAACTGGGCTTTTCCCTCTTACAGTCTTATGGGGAGCATAAAAAAGCCCATTTTGGCCTTAACTTTCCCCCCCTGCTTTATGAGCTCAAACACACACTGAATCGTCAGTCAGAGTTTGTCAGAGAGCCAAACACTCTGGAGCATCCCAGTGTGAGCCGTCAGCGAGGTTCGGAGTGGAAAACGATGAGGCCTGGATGGACAATCTGCTTATTGTGGCTACCTGTTTGTGCCGAAAGAACACTCGAGTCTCGTGGTTTATCACTTTCTAAGCGATCCATTCATCCTCACTGTCCTCTCATTAGCTGCAGGCCTCATTCCTCTGGACGCAGGGAGGTGTCAGGTCTGGATGACGGGCTGCACCTTTGACAAAACGCCGTCCATCATGTCGGGAGTGTGTGTGCGTTTTCACAACTCGAACCTGTTTGAGCAAGAAGTCTGATTCTAATCTCAGACATGTAAAACTCATATGTACATGTGTCTGCTCGCTTGACGAAGCATGAGCTCGTGTGTAGTTGAGCGCTTCATCTTCTTCTCAGCGCCGAGATGAACTGTAACACAGCCATTCTCAATCTGCTGGAGAACAGAGGAGAGATGAGTGGCCAGGCTCCTCGTTCAATCAGGGCAGGAAAATGACGGCCGGCTGGTGCTTCCTACTGCTGGGCTTTAACGCCCCTCTGATCTCTGGCCAAATATTGATCCAGTACAGATCTGGTTAGAGCCCAACTGCTGCGATCAGATGATCATGTGGTTGTTAATATGACTCAAGTACCATAATATAAGACTGAATGAAAGATCTTGTCATTTCAGTCTTATGTTAGAGTTTTTAGATCCGAAAAATGGGCCTAAATTATCGGCACGTTTTTGATTCTTTGTGCGCCGTAACTGCAAAATATTTAAGCTTTTAATTAATGCCTTCATTTAATTGTGTATCAGGAGTTTATAGATTGCATCTAAAGAGGATTTGATTGTGATTATTTCACTGATGGTTTCATGCAACATAAAGTCTCACCCACCATTTCATTCAATTGATTTTAATACTTACAAAAGGTGTATCAGGGTGTAAATTGTGAAATGCAATTTAACTGATTCAGCCATTAATATTTGAAAAACATTTTTGAGCCTCAAACGACAGCAGCTCAGTGTGTCTAAATTATGTTTTTGTATTTTTGTAGGACACATTTCCTTGTTCCTGGCTCACAAATTTGTTTTTATTAAGTCAAAATCAGGGCTTTTATTGCAGGTAGAAATGTTATTTGATTTTCTTTTTTGTTTATTTTATGACAAGAAATTATTATTTTTTTATTTTCTGAATGTAACTACATAAACAGAAGTCAGGTGGAAGTGTATTTTTTTATGACAACAAATTATTTTATTCTAATTTCTGAACTTAATTAAATAAACAGAAGTCAGGTGGGAATGTTGTTTTTTAATGACAAGAAATTATTTTATTTTGTTTAATGAATTTAATTCTTTAAAACTATTTAAATGGAGTCATAACATTGTTTTATGCTGCCAACATTTAGTCTATATATTATAGTCTATATATCTAAATATCCTAATTGAGATGAAATTCCTTACAAACCTGTTTTTTTTTTTAATCTCACCTGCCCAACTTTGTCCTCTTTTGTTTTTATTTCTGTTGTTTTGTTTCATACAATTAAAAACTTTATTGCAAATGCCTACCAGGGCTTATAAAAACATCTAATATTATTTTCTAAAGCTTCTTATTTCATTTTAAGCCCTAGAGGTAAAGTACTTCTGCTGATATAAAATTGAGAAACAAGATTTTATTAAATTCATTGAGGTCTTATTTTTTTTAAATCACTGGTTTTGCAGAGAATTTAATCTTTATGTTTTTGTGTTTAAAAAGAAGTCTCCTCTTTCCTTTTTAAGCACAGCGCAGAAAGAAAACCTTGTTATAATTAGTCTGGGAGAGCAGGCGGGCTGATGTTATGGCTTCTGAGCAGTAAAAAAAGCTGTTTTATTTTAGACACAGTCTCAATAGTCTTGTTTACCTTCTTTCCCCATTTTCAGATAAAAACCCTTGAGGCTAATGCAGCCGGTGTCTGTTAAAATATTGTACATGGCTGTTTTCCAGGTGGGGTCTAGACTCTCCTGGATTTCCTTTGCTAAAGTTCAGTTTATAACGTTTTAACCTTATTATCTCAGTAGCCTCTGAAAGGGATCGGGGCCATGCGTGATTGCAGTTCAAATCACTCGAATGGTTGTTCTAATGTTAATAACACGAGACAAACAGTGCGTTCAAATCAAATAAAAATGTGAGATTGGTGCTTTATCCTGCTTCGTTTAGTTGTCCTCGGACCCCTCGGAGACGTTGTTTTATTTGTTCATTTTGGGTTCCAGGAGT
Organism: Plectropomus leopardus; assembly: GCF_026936395.1. Classification (NCBI taxonomy): domain Eukaryota; kingdom Metazoa; phylum Chordata; class Actinopteri; order Perciformes; family Serranidae; genus Plectropomus; species Plectropomus leopardus. Next base: position 4,200,991 of record NC_142194.1, read on the forward strand.
ACAACATTCACGGCTGGTGGGTCGGCGAGCTGAACGGCGCTGTGGGTATCGTCCCCAAGGACTTCCTGCACCCTGCCTACATCCTCTGAGCTCCAACAGGTACGGAGGCACTCTCTTATCATCAGCATTATGGACCATTACAGTGGCCTAATACACAGAAACGGTCCCCCTGGTACTCATCCAGATTGCCATTGAGGTATATTCAGTCGTTGACCTGCCATTTATGGCATCTGCTGGCAGGAGGAAGTACTGCATAAAGCCATCTGAACAGGGCAATGGGTGAGAATAAATATGTGCAGCAAAAGCATGATTACAGCGTCGGTTGTCCTATTTAAGAAAATGATTCCCTAATACTGTTAGATAGGCACAGCTTAAAATGAATACTGAATTATTAATGCATGTTTCTCTGATAGTCTTCTCATTTATTTATTTATTTTATTTTATTTTACAGCGCTGCAGCTGAAACGTCCGGCCATGAATTTCACACACAGCCCCGTCAGATAATCTTTTGTCATTTGAAAACTGAGACTGTAAGTTATATCATGTAAATCTGCTGTAGTGGTACTTATTGCTGTACACAATGAATCATTTATAAAGGTCTTATCTACAACATTAATGCACAAACTAGAGCTAAAACATTTAGTTGATTAATCAGTCAAACAACAAAAAAATGAAGCTACAATTAACTTCATAATTAACTGTTTATTTAATTTTACAAGAAAAGTTTCTGAAATGTACCAGTTTGTTGATTTTCTGTGTTTTATATCATTATAAATGAAATATATTTGTATTTTTTGACTGCTGGTTTGACAAAAAAGTAATTTCAAGACGTCACTGGGCTCTTATAAATTGTGATGGGAATTTTTCAGACTTTAATAATGTTTTAATTTTTCATAGATTGATTAATCCGAAGATTAACTAACAGAATAATGAGTAAGGAAATTATCTCATGCTTTAATTATTGTGGATTGATAAATTTATCAATTTGCTGGTTAAAATGGGAAATTCATTGATTGTTAGTTACTTATTTTCTCATTTAATCACTGACATACATGTTAAAAAAAGCCTCAGATATTATGTACAATATGTAAAATATTTAAAACCACATTGAATCTGTTTTACACAGAACTCCCAAAATAGCAAAAGCATTTACTGCCTATCCTATTTTTCTGCTGAAATTCAGTGTATGGTTATAGGTTTTATTTTCAGCCACTAGGTGGCAGACTTGCTCCAATATCTTTTCTTAAAATCTTGAGATGTGTTTGATCAGACATAGAAACCACAGAAATGAACAGCAACATGCAACGCAGTAAAGGAAAAAAAACTATTTATTTGAAATAAAATTAGATTTACATGGACACAGTCGCTCAGGTTGTTATCGTTGCCCTTGTAGATCCATGTTACAAAATCCTCCTTCAAAACATTCTTTAAAAAAAGAACAAGTAAAAGCTAAACCCAGAACTCTACAATCCACCGACTAGAGTCTAGCACAATAAACTCTCGGTCCCTTTAAAAAAACAACAAAATGAATTAGAATTACAAACAGCAGCAGCAGTAATGTGTGAAAACAATGAAGTCAAACTGCAGCTGAGTTTCAGACTGACTGGAATTAATGATCCAGTGTGTTAAATTTAGTGGCATCTGGCAGAGAAGCTGCAGAACTGAAACTTTATGTGTTGGGTTGGTATCTGAGTTTTTGAGGTAACAAAAGTGATTCTAATTTTCAGGTGATTATACAAGAATAAAAAAGTAGTTATGACAGTTTTAAAATAATAATTCTGCAATTAAATGCCCCTAAATCCAACCTGCTGGACCTTTTGGACTGTGCGCACAACAGTGTACTTTTTTCAATGTAGTGATTCAACAAAAAACTATGCTCACTTTCACCAGCTGTAGTTAAATAGAGCATGAGCCGAATAACCTGGAAAAATAACAAGTAAACTGACAACCAGACTGACTATGATAAAGCTTAGTGTGTGTAAACCACGGCGTTTCCTCTTTGTGAAGTTTAGATCATTAAAAAAATCCAGAAATTACAAGACCACAAGACTGAAAAGGTGTCCGTGAACACTGCGCGGATTACAGTTCTTGCAGTGAGATTTTTTTTATGACATCAAATTTATTGATGTCAACCACAGACATATTTGGGCTAAAGTGTTTGCTGTTTACCCTTTCTGATAATAAAATCACATTAGCACTGCTGCCTATAAAACAATTTGTTCAGAGCAATGCGTGCCACTTGCTCTGTTAGTTTGGCCTCAATCCAAACATGTTAAAAAACTAAAATTATCTTTGATACAGTTTATCTGTTTCATCTGTAGTCTAATCGAACCATCTTGAGTTAATATGTTGCATCATAAACAAGATGCGCCAATTATTACGGGATTGTTGTCAAGCAGCAGGTCAAGATTTTGAAGAATTTTTGACTTTTAAACATTATCAGGATTCTATAGGACATGGTTAAAATCTAAAGTTATTTTTACGGGTTTAATAGTACGTGGGGCTGTAAATGAGAGCGATAAAAGCTGTGCGTGTGACTCTCCAGTGACTGTTAGGTTAGATTCAAACTGTTTTTGGTTGCTGTAATTGTTTTTCCTGTTCATACTTTTTGTGACGAGACCTCGTCCAGCCCTCAAAGTTTAATCACAGTTAATGTGAGGCTTCAGCAGTCTGAAATAGACAAATTAAGTGAAAAAAGTTGTGTTTTTTGTACTGAAATTACTCTTTTTCTTAATGTGCTTCCACTGCAGCTCTGCATGTAAACACAGACTGAAATGGGTAATAAATAGACTTGATTTTTCTATGTCAGACGACGAAAACCTCATATTAATTAAAGCTGAACTTGAGCGTTTTAGACTGGATTTTACTTTTCTTCACAAGGAAGGTACATCTTGACAGTCAGCATGGACAGTAGGATCAGTTACAGCAAGAAAAACCTTAAATCAAAGTACTTACATGTAAAATGTGAATCTATTCTTTAATTTGAACGTATATTTCTGTCATAATTTGCACAAGTTCCCCACAACATGACTATATTTCAGAGCAATCACACTAAACTTAAAATGAACATTTCTGAAATCACATTTTATATCACACAACAATAAAACCTTTAGCTCTTTATATGAATCAACCCTAAGATGCTTTTGTGAACTTGAGCACCCTCTGCTGTTCCCAAAAAGCCAATCATCATTCATCCATGGGGCAATAACAGTGCCAATATCTAGTTTACCTGAGTGTAAATGAAGAGTCACACTTTAAAATTAAACAGTTTTTAAAAACTGAAAAGTTAGACCCATAACATGATACAGACTGACTCACACTGTGAAGACTGCATTTAATGAGCAGATTATTTATGTATCTTTACGTGACTGAATGTGTCTTTGGCAGATGACAACTCCATTTCTCCGGCTTTATGACGTGGTGCCGTTCAACTGTCTAACTAATGCACCTCCACCTCATGAGTCTCCTCTGAGGCGTCCAGAGACAGCAAGGACAAGGTCTCCTGCTCCGTACATTTACTTTCAGACAACCCAGGCGTGCAGCTGCTCTCTAAGACGCTAATGTCACTATTTTCAGTCAAATCTCCACCGGTGACAGTCGAGTGAAGCTCCAGAGATTTGCTAAAGTCACTGATGTCGCTTATGTACTGCAGGTCCTCGTCCTCCTGGGCGGATATGTCCTCTTTCACCTCAAGGCATCCATTCATGTGCAGGTCCAAAATGTTTCTACTGGGGCTCTCCTCCTCAGGAGACGTCTTCATGTAGCCGTCTGCAGCCAGGACAGAGTCCTCGGCCTCGTCACAAATGCTTTCTTCATCGCTGACCTTGACGATGCTCTCATTGGAAGATGAGTGGCTGTCCTCGTCGCTGTCATCTTTGGTCCCGACCTGATCCGCCTCCTGTTTAACTTGGTCCATTTGTTCAACAATGCCATCGTCACAGCTTTCCGCCTCTGGAACACTGCTCATGTTGTGAGTTTCTTCGTGGATTTCTGACTCGAGCGGCTTCTCGTCTTTACTCTCAGATTCGTCACTTTTTGCGTTGTCTGACTCTTTTTGTCCGTCTGAGCTCTTTGCTTCCTCAGGACAGCTGACGTCTTCGACGTGATCCGCAGAGCTACCAACGTCCTTGAGACCGTTAACGTGATTTCCTAAAACTTGCTTCTCCGAGCAGACGACCTCCAGAACTTCCTCCTGAGATCCGGCTTCGCTTTCTGTTCCCTGTTCCCTAAAGTCACGGTCCGTAGAATCTAAAATGAGTGCAGAATTTGCAGATGTTTCTGGCTCAATGTCGACCATTTCTATTTTTGCCTCCTCAGGACTTTCCTTCTGATCAGCCTTTGTGTCTGAATGAGGAACAGTCTTTTCTTCTGTATCTATCGTCACAATGCTCTCCTCGTTTGAGCTCTCCACCTTGTTCTCCTCAAAGTCAGCCCCCATGGGCGAGTGCACCTCCACCGGAGTCTGTATCTGACAGCAGCTCCTCTGCTGGGTTTCTGCACCAAGGCTCAGACTCTCAGGGACGTTCTGGCTTTCACCCAGAAAAAAGGTCGCCCCTGTCGCGCCGCAGTCCTCGACAACAGCTTCTAGATGGTTGTCCTTCTGGAGGACCTTTACTGAGGATTTCTCTTTGTGCTGAAAGTCATCTGTGTCTTTATCACAGAGCTCCAGCAAACCTTCCAGAGGGTCAGGGTCAGCGCAGGACAAGAGCTCGGGGCGGAAGGTCTCTCTGGGTTGCTGGCAAGGTTGATGAGGGGCTGGGCTGTGGAGTGGGAAAGAAAAACATTCAGTTTAATGTAAAACAAAACAGGAACTGACATTTTAGGAAATCTGCTTAGTCATGTTCTTGCAGGGTGAAATGAGAAGATCGATACCAGACTGTAAAAAGGGGGAAACCACTAGCCTGACTAACAAAATCCACCTGTCAGCGTCCCTAAAGCCCCTCTTTAATCTGTACAAACATGTACATTTACAGAGAAGTTGTGGTTTTACTGGGGATTAGGTGTTGGACTTTTTCTTGGCCAGGCAGCTGGTAGTGAGCAGATTTTGTTTACTTTGTTCAGACAGATAGGCTGTTTTCCCTCGTTTCCTTTCTTTATACTAAAATAAACTAACTGGCTTCATATTTATCGTACAGATATGAGAGAGGTATCAATATTCTGTCAAGCTCTCAGACACCTGTTACAAGTATTTAAACTTAAAAAACAAAGAAAGAAACAAGAGAAAAAGGCAACTTGACAAGAAATGTCCTGCAAATTGAAAAAATGTATAGATTTAAAAAAAATGTAACGCTAAGGAAAATGTCTAGAAAACTCAGTTATATGTTGTAAAGTATGTTACAAAATTCTATTTTTTTCAAGAACTTTTTTCAGTCATTTTCTTGTTATTTCTTATTGTTTCCTGTAAGTTTTCATGTACTTTTTTTTTCTTATTTCTTACACATTTTTGGACAATTTCTTATCAGGAAGTTTCAAAGGGTTAATTCAAAACATTAAAAAAATAACCCCCATATGAGGGTCTAAAGACCTTAATTACATATGTTAAACCTACATTAAGCAATCTTTTCTATATTAACACTGAATATAATGAATGTGTAATATGACAAATTTAAAATTAAAGTTTCACTGCAGTAATAGTAGGACATTTACTACACAAATAACTTCAAAAAACAGGCAGGATACTGCAAAGTTAAAAGGTTATTTCCACATTACATTAATAGTTCAGATCTTTCATACCTCTCCATGGACTCATAAGAAACGGTCAAACTCGGCTCCTTGATGGAGTCGTCCTCCTGAGCCTGAGCGAGGCCTCGATTTGACGAGGCGTAGGTGAGAATGGCCTCCGTCACGGTGTAGGGAGTGTGGCCCTGCACGCAGTCCTGGATGTGACCGACTGGCAGCTGAGTCTGCAGGAAGAGGTGGAGCTGGCTGTCTGACAGACACACCGTCATGTTCACCACGCTGCCACCGCCAAAGGTATTGTTATCACTCACGGTAGTTAACATTAGGAATTACAAAATTGTATTTTTACAACAGATTTTTTTTTTTTAAATAAAAGAACCAACCTGTCTAAAAAGGCCTGAAGTCCTTTCCTTCTCCTCTCCAGGAAGTCCTCATTGGTGAAGGAGAAGAAGGATTTTCCAGGGAGGTCTGGGACTGGCCTGCAAGCAAGAAAACAAGCAACCACGACTGAAGATATTTGCTTAAATTAATTTGATCCAGAAATGCCACGTAAGTAAACCCAAAAAAGGAAGATAATATGTAGACAAATGTGTCAATATTGGTTTTTCGGGGCTGATACTGATTATTAGAACTTAATGAGACCGATAACTGATATTTGGAACTGATATGCATTTACAATAACAATGAAAATATTTGTCAAATTCTAGAATTTGGAATAACAAACTCCAACACTTAACTTTGTTTAATGTTCTTGGCAAATGTTTAATCAATACTGAAACTTTCAACATCATCAACAACAAGTTCCTCGCCATTTTTAATCTATAAATTTAGTGAAAATTCAAATTAAAATTGAATAAATAAAAATAGCTCCCTGAGGTTCCCCGGTGCTGGCTGAGTGTAATACGCACACTTTTTCATTAATTAATTTTATTTGTGATCATTAAAATAAAACACAGATGCAGATAAATCGGCAAAATGCCAAATATCGGCTCCGATAATCGACCAGGCTGACAATCTGTCAACTGCTAATCAATGTCTCTCTCTTTAACGATCATCACGAGAGAACAGGAAAGATTTTAGAAAAGGACTGGCTGCTGACTGCACAGAAACTTACACCAAACCAGCGTTCTTCTGAAGTTTCTTCTTGAGCCATTCAAACTCACTGTAGCGCCGACGCACGCAGGACGTCTTCGCCGTGAAGGCTTTACTGTTGGTCTGGAAAGTAAGAAAAAAAAAAACAATACTAGATTTGTATAGTCCTTTTCTAACTTGACAGCCTAAACCTGCTAAAGGGCCCCTCTGTATTCCTCATTTATCTGATAGCTGATAAGGAAGCTATAAAACTTTAATAGTTCACTTGGTTGCTGACAGGAAGTGAACAGGAGCCAAAGCTGTTCCCCTAGCAACCAAATTAGAGCTGTAATAATAAATGTATTATTTGCTTAGTTGTCAGCCATGAAATTTATTGCCGACTAATTTGATAATTAACTGGTCTGAGCAATGTAAGTGGAAAAAAAACTGATTGCAGCTCGTTAAATGCTGAGATATATCTTTGAGTTTTGGACAAACAGGATAACTGAAGATGTCAGCTCGGGCTGTGAAATAACACTGATCAGCATTTTTCACCGTTTTCTGACATTTTATAGACTTGACATTTCATTGATCAGTCAAAAAACTGTTAGTTGCAGCTCTAAACAGAATAACAATGAAAGGATCTATTCAGAGCCAAAATATGACGGCATGCAAAATCCTATTAAAGGGTAAGTCTGGCAAAAGTTAATGTTTTACCTTTTGTCAATAGATCACAACAAAAAAAAAAAGACCAAAACCAGCAGTGAATGTATCTGTAACAACTATTGTGTGTCTATCGCAGCCTTTTTTATCTTCTTCCTCTTTGTCATAGAACGCCTGTGTTTTTCAAAAACTAAAAAAAAAAACCCACATTAAGCCATACTGTCGCGCTGAACGACATGTTCCTTCATTACCATGAACGCACACACTCAAGTGTTTTTAGATTACGTCCCAAATTTATCATCCTGCTGCTATAAAAACTCACTAGAGCACCAAATGTGGATTCATCCGCCCCTGAAAATACTTCCCCAAAAAAAGCACTATTGCCTCATGTTTGTCTGATAGGAAATTGCTGAGCCTTTTATTAAAAATCAAACTAAGCATTCTTAAACAGATTCGGTAGAAACCAGTTGGCTTTGTGCTTGGTTTTGGTCTTTTCTGACAAAAAAATAAAAAATAAAAATTCAATAACACCATCCATTACCTTTCATTTTAAAATGTATTAGATTGATTTTTGTGACTGTAATGACTCAACTGCTGCTGATGTTTTTGGCAGAACTAAAAATGATCACGTCAGATTTGTTCCAGTAACGTGACAAAGTCAACTGATGTCTGCATCAGACGCTCCCTCCTGACGGCTCGTAATCAATTATAAGCAGTGTTCGCAGTTCTCGTGTCATTTAAACAAATTCCTTCAGAGGTTAAAAGTCCTCAGAAACATCAAAACATCACGTGTTCACGATGCATCCCCTTTAAATCAATTCATTTAAAGCCACGGTGCACAGAGTGAGTAAGAAAGAATACCTTCAACACACTGGATAGCTTCACTCAGGCATAATACTGGAGCTGCATCAGTCGATTATTTGATCAACAGAAAATAAACGGGCAACCGTTCTGATAATCAGATAACTGCTTTAGTAACGTTTAAAGCAAAAAAACACCAAATATCCAGCCTCTCAAATAACAGGGTCACTGCGGAAGGCTTAAATTAATTAATCAATCTAAAAAATAAGGCTTTAAAGTATTATTTTTCTACAGTGCATTGTTAAATCTCAAAATAATAGTTAAAAAAAGGAAAAATTCACAGAATACCACTTGCATTGCTGTCACCAAAAAGTCATGTTTTATATTAAAGTAAATATTTAGGCAAAAATTTTCCCTAACCCTAAGTATTTGGTGTCAGCTTTTTTTTTTCTTCTTCTTCATTTTATCCCCCAAATTTTGGTTTTAATGAATTCAGTCTTAAATGTCATTCTGAGTGGTATCGAAAAAGTCTTAAATTCTACTTGCTGCACCTGTAGGAACCCTGAATAAGTGCTTGAACTGAATAAGTTTGGGTTTTAGACTGTTGGTTGGGCAAACCAGGAAGATGTACTTTTGGGTTAGATTGTAAAAAGCATTTTTTAACTCATTTTACAAACAGAGCAATTTATCACTTTAAGAAAATAATTTGCAGAATGAACTGCAAATAATATAATTAATGGTTAGAGCCCTGCTGTGCTGTTAAGACTGATTACACATGTTTAGGACTCTTTTTAAAATATTCTCCACAAATATCTGCCCAAGTGTGAGGCTGAAAATGTCAGCTGTAGTCCATCCACACGAGTCGTTAAAATGTTAGTTTTCTGTGTGTTTTGGTTTTTCATCAACATGCAAACTTGGGTCACTGAAAACTGACCTTTTGTAAAATTACATCTGGGGTGAAGATTTTCATAAAGTCTGTCTCAGTGTTGACGTTTAGATGAGAGCACAGAGTTTTTTGGGGTTTTGACATCAGCCTTTATTTCCTTTGTGATGTGTCACAAATGAGGCAGCATGTCATGCAATGGTGGACGTGGCCAAAAATGGTTCTGCATCTAACCTTAATAACAGGACTGTTTTCATGTTTACACGACTGTACAGTCTTGCATAACACTGAGGAACAGAGGAGTCAGAACTCTCTGCGGAGGCCATTGCTCTAGGTTGCCGTGAGATAATAGCTTTTTTTAGGCTTGCTTTTGCAGGCATGTTTTTGTGTTTTTGCAGGATTTTTAAGTAAAACTCGTGTGAACAGGAAACATCATTTTTAAAAAATACTAACTTCTGTATGGACTGACAAGAGCTGAAATTGTTAAATGCAGTGCATGTTTAGCGATTTGCAGCAAATGCAGTGTTTTTCTAAGAATCTGGGGAGCTGATTTATCTAAAAAAGCCACCTTTTTGAACTTTCTAGCACATTTTTGGGGTTCCAATTTACCTGTGCAAAAAAAGCTAAACAAAAAAAACCCAATATCATATCAGTGACAGACAATATGATGTAAAATCATGTGAGATCACGTGATTTTAGCCAATTTCATGAGTCAACACCCTCACAGGACGTCCGTGAGCCTTACTGCTGACACAGCATTCCTCAACACAGGCCGCTGCCCAGACAACAACATCAACTCCTGTCCAAACAAAATGTAAAGAATCCACGCTGCTGCAAACACACAAACACAGAGGTTTCCAGACGGACTTAGGTTAGGATAAAACTGAAAATGGTCAAGAAAGTGTTTCAGGGAATCCTCCAAAAAAAGATTTTTGTTGTATGAGACAAGTCTAATAAAAGAGTAATATTTGACCACCAGCAGCTCTTTAACTGTTGAGGAAGTATCATCAAGTAGTTCTATTTTAAAGTGAGGCTGATTTATTTATGCTGCACTTTTAAGATAAAAATGCTACTCTTCAATCTGTTTTAAAAACTTATATTCCCATGCAAGACTAATTGGAAGCCAAAAACGATGTTTGTCAATTAATTTAATGATTATTTTCCAGAAATAATTTCAGAAAATAGTAAAAACAAAAATAGCCCAACATATCTTATAATGTCTTTTTTGTCGAACCCACAGTCGAAAATTTAAAAATATTAAATTTACAATTAAATAAAACAAAAAAAGGAAATCTTTACATGGGGGAAGCTGAAACAACACAATGTGTGATGTTTCTGCTTGAAAAATTGACTCAAATTGACTGTAATGTAAGCGTTAATACTCACATGTAGGAATATTTTATAATCCACATAGGAATTCCACGAGCCTTCGTTTTGCATGCGGGGATCTTGGACCCGCACTGCAACAAACTCCTAAAAAAGACACAAAGAGAGACCCCCTTTTTTTAAAAGTTTAGTTAAAACCTGCTGTTTGCGTGTCCTGTTGCCTCATGGTTTAAACCAACAGATAGAGATCAGTACAGTAGATAACCGTGCAGGCACGACACACGATCCTCAACAAGTTCCTCAGCTGCTCTTAAACACATCAATGGATGTATTGCTCTTTGACATTTAAGTGAAAGTTAAAAATAGGGAGTTTCACATTAGAAATGACTGTTTTCGTTTAATGTAGACAAAGAGCGAGTGGAGGGTTAACTTACATCGTCTTCTTGATTGCTGATCATCCTACCGAGCGCTGCACTGCAAAGACAGGAGAAATCAATGAGGAGGGGATTTAAAAGATCAAACCGTGCATGTCTCCTGTAGTGTTGTCATGAGCTGATGACTCATCCTCCAAATGAGAAGCTGGTCAGCGAAAATCCACTGAGTCACTCTCGCAGGCTTTATCTTTACCGTTCAGGAGTTTGAGCTGAGCATTCAGATGCTTAGGGTTAAAGGCAGAGTAACCTCCGTCCTGTGCTTCCAGTAGCTTGTTGAGTCTCTTAAATGGTTTGTAAAATTCTCCATCAGCAACAAACAACCAAGATACTTAACAGCTGGTAGATCAAGATTCTTTTAAACTAATATTAGTCACCCATCATACGCCCGATGGAAAGAAATAAAACATACCAGTAACCAGGAGTGGCCCACCAGTGAGGACTGCTCAGCTGGGGCTGCAACTAACAATTTTTTTCATTTTCGAGTGATCTGTTGACTGTTTTTCTGATTAATCAATTAGTTGTTCACTTTAAAATGTCAGAAAATAAGTGAAGATAATCCTTTATTTGTAATTAAAGCAGCAAAGGGATAGTGTAAAATGATGTCCTATGCCAATTAGTGCTTAAACAACTTATTTTCATTACAGTGTTCTTCAGACTGGCTTTGTGATTAATCAATTATTTGTTAACTATAAAATGTCCAAAATAATGTCTCAAAATTGCCTTTTGGTTTGACTAAATAAATATATTTGCAATAATATAAAAATCATTAAGAACCAGCATTTGTCAAATAGGGCTGAAACAATTTTTATTTTTTTTATTATTGAGTAATTAACTATTCAATTAATCAATGTTGTTTAATATAACATGTCTAAAAATAGAAAAACCAAAATTACTTTTCGTTCGTCTTGTCACACATATTACATCCAAAATCCTCACATTTGAGAACTTACACTCAGAGGATTTTTCGCTTTTTCCTTAATAACATATAAATAACAATTGATGCTTACATAATCCACCAAATAAACCGACCTGGACTTAAATGTTGATCATCAATGACACAAAAACTAACTTCCATCACCACTTTCACTAACTTCCCTGCCACTGTTACACGTTGTTACCAGTTAGTCTCCATCAAAACAAAATGTTCTCGCTGTGCTGGGTGTGTTCCGGTTTAGTTTCTGAAGTCCTGGATTTGTTTACATTTCAGAAATAACCGTCAGAATCGATTTAACAGCTTGTGATTAATATAAATTACCCAGCTTTCTCTTACGGCGTAATGAAACTCAAAGTAATATAATAGAAATGAAAATAGAGATCGTACTTTAAATTGTCCCGGTTAACGTTATCTTCATGTCACGTACGAACAACAAACGTCTTTCCGAACAGTAACATTATAATGTCACTTGTAAACAATGTAGCTAACTTACAGGCAACAGCAGCTCGATGCTAATCGCGGTCGATACTTACTTTCATAAGCAGATATTTCGGTCGCTATGGTAACGTCAGTGTCCAGCCGGCCGCGGTTCTTCTGGTCGATGTTCCTGTTTTATTCAGGAACAAAAATCCTCAAATTAAGAGGCGTGCTGCTGTTTTACGAAAAGCTCTTTTCTCCATTTCGCAAGTCACAATCAACACAAGCGCGAGGCGTCGACCGCTGCGACGTCACGCTGTGACGTAATGCTTCCGGTGCGTTATTTTTTTTCCACCCGTTTAGCGCTAAGTCCCGCCTTACTGAGCTGTGATTGGTCGTCTACACCGACTGGAGCCGTTCATTGGCTTAGAGAATCATGGTCTACGATGTTCAGAAACAACCTTTTATTTTATTTTTTATTTTTATTTCATAACATTTTATTGAATTAACAGTTCCCTTTCTTTTATAACATTTTATTTATTTTATTTTGCATTTAATCTTGTAACATTTTATTGAATTTTGCTTTTTATTTCATATTTTACTGTATAAGATTTTTAGTTATTTTATAAGATTTTATTTCAGTTTTTGATTTTATGTTATTTACACTGCATAAAAAATACAAATGTTCCAATCGATTTTTGTACAAATCAATCATACATCTTGTTGTTGCATTTCACTTCATACATATCTTCTTATTACAAAACATGAAACGCTAAAAATTGTGAAGTGCATACATTAATCTAAAATAGTTTTAGCCTTTTTAAAAAAAAAAAAAAAAAAATCTAGTACAGCTTTAAAACATCGTTTAAGATTGAGTGTAATGTGTTAATTGTATAAATAAATAAATTATTATGAATTCAAATAATTTTTTTGTGTATGACTTTTTAATTTATAAGCAAATTTCGTCTGTAAATGTTTGGATTTATTTTGTGTATATTTTTAAAAATGTTTTTATTTTAATATTATTATTATTGTTATTTATTATTAATAATGATAATCGTCAATAGTGTCACTCGTGTCGTTGGCGGAAATTAAGGAAAATAGTCAGGTGTATTAGCCAATCACAGCACAGCAAGGGCGGGACTTGGCGCAAAGCGGGTGGGAAAAATGCGCTGTTACGTCAGCGTGAGTTTGATAACGAGTATGAGGCGCATACTCAGTGTGAATTTCTTATTGAAGTGGCAGATCGGTTTATTTGCCAGGAATCCCCCGGTTCATGCCTCTGTGACAGCAGGTCAACACCGCGTGTGCGCGCTGAATCTCTGCAGGAAGTCATCGAGTGAGCGAGCAAACATGGACCTGAGTGACATGAGGAAGAAATACAAAGGAGATGAGGAGGTGAGTGCAAGCCAGAGGGCTGTGTGAGGAGGAAAAGCACTGAGTGATATAACTGTACTACTGTCCTGTGAAGGTAACTGCGAGGTTAAAATGATATCAGTGCAATGACAGGTGTGCAAATACTGCAGCGTGCACTGTTTTTAATCTAACCTGGTGGCTCTGAATTCAGCACGAGATAAAGCACGAATCTTGGTTTTAATGCTCAACATATGTGTCAGACCTTGAATTTGACTTTTGGCCTGTACAACCTTTATTTAAAAAAAACCCCAAAACGATCACAGAGGAGTCATTTAAAGATACTGAAGCTGGTTGGTGCAGTCATTTAAGGCTTGCATGAGGTTTATGTAAGAATATCATGGTGTGAGCAGCAGGGGCGTCTCCAGGTTTTCAGGGAATTGGGGGCTTAAAGTGGACTTCTGATTGGGGTCCTTGGTGATTCTGGTACCTTATTTACCCTGAAAAATTAAAAATTATGTTGTGCTAACAACTGTAGTCACTGTCGGATAGAAAACTTGAAAATTAGCAAACTTGTTCATTTCTGTTGTCATTTTTAGCCGTAACCGTGGAATTAAAAAGTATATAGTCAAAAATCTCGGCGAAAAACATATTTTATCCACCTAAAAAAATCAATCTTCTCTGCATTACCTGTTTGCTCTATATTGTATTTATTTTACCTTTTTTTGGGTGATTTTTAAAGAATACTTCAATCCCAAGGGCCCATCCAAAAAATAAAATCACACCTGTAGAAATGTAAAAACAGAAATTATCGTTGGATTTTCACATTTCACACAGTCCTTAAACACGTAACAGTGGACAAACACCTCATGTATTTTTCCTGAGTCACTTAGGAAGGTTAAAGGAAAAAACTGTAGTTTTGGGGAGGATTAAAAAAAACAGTCACACCTGTCCTCTTTGATAAATTAAGAACAGTCCCTAAGGCCTATTATTGCTTTTGAAAAAAATTATATCCCAGGCCTAACGAGGCCACTGGTCCGGTTCCAGTGTTGGAGCTGATATTTAGATCCTTCACTTGTGTAAAAATACAAAAGGTGAAAACACTGCGGAAAAAAACTCCACCACAAGTAAAAGTCCTGCATTCAGACCCAAACATACATGTAGTGTATCAGCAAAATGTACTTTTTGTGCAGTAAAATGTTTCCTGTTAACGTTTAACCATTATATCTAATGTTTTACGTAATATTACTGCTGCATTATTGTGCATGTTTTCACATTTTTCTCAGAGTATTCACATATGATTGATTATTTTGTTGACAGTGCTTTGAGGAGAGTCAGCTCGCATCTCTGGACCCGATCAAACAGTTTGGAAACTGGTTCGATCAGGCAACAAAGTGCCCTGAAATCGGAGAGGCAAATGCAATGTGCATCGCCACTGCAACCAAGTAAGCAGCACGGGCTGTTGAAATGAAATGTTTTTTTGTTTTTTTGTTTTTTTTCACTAATGATAACCTGGTGTGTGTCTGTCTGTGCAGAGATGGACATCCGTCTGCTCGTATGGTCCTCCTGAAGGGTTACAGCCACGAAGGTTTCCGGTTTTTTACCAACTATGAGAGCAGAAAAGGTTCTGAGCTGGTGAGTGACTGTTTCTGTGACTGTCATACAGCGACTTTTCAGGCTCTCTGTGACCTTAAAGTGGTGACTGTAGATAGATAGAGATGATTTATTAATACTTTACAGGAAATAATATTTGTTACAGCAGTTCTTTCCTAACATAAAAGCACGTCTGTAATTATCCACAGAAAAAAAACCTTAAAAATAAATTACTACACTATATATAATAATAAAAATGTTTTTAAAAATTACTACACTATGCTATATAAATACTAAATAACAATATTAATAAAAATTAAATAAAAATAAATTACTACACTATGCTATTTAAATACTAAAAAAATAAATATAAATTAAAAATAAGTTATTACACTGCTGTATAAATACTAGAAAAATAAAAAATAAGTTACTACATTATCTGAAATGAATACTAAAATATAAAAATATCCAATAATAATAATAAATACTAATTAAAAACAGTGGTTATTTAACAGAAGTCTAATGGCAGCTGGCAGTCTTTCTGTAGCGTTCAGATTATTCTCTGATTTTGTAGTGCATCAGTTTTAAATGTCATAAAATTAAAAGATTGCTTTATTTCTATTCATATCTTCTTTCGTATTGTTTGGATACATTTTTCAAATATATGTATTGCATTAATTATTGATAATGTTATGACCTCATGTGTTAGTGCTTTTGCAGGTCAAGTTTTTCCTTTATGTATTAATGTCTCATTTTTGTCCACAGGAGAGTAATCCATATGCATGTCTGGTTTTCTACTGGGAACCTCTCAACAGACAGGTCAGCATCTTTCATGTGCTCATCAAATCCTGTCTAATGTTTATTAGATTTTCCCACAAAAATATGTTCATTATTATTCATTCTGATATGCAGATTCGTATTGAGGGCGCCGTGGAGCGAATCCCCTTCCAGAGCTCCTGTGATTATTTCCACTCACGGCCAAAAAGCAGCCAGATCGGCGCTGTCGTGAGCCGACAAAGCACTCTGGTTCCCAACAGAGACGTAAGAATCAAACCTTTACTGCATTATGTAGATGAATACTTAAAAACTGAAGGCTCAATCTTTAATGTGTCTTTTGTTTTAGTATTTAAGGCAGAAAAATGCAGAACTGGAGGAGAAATACAAAGACACAGAGGTGCCAATGCCTGACTACTGGTGAGCTTTACTTTTTATTCTTTACATTAAATCAACCTCCAGAAATGTGAAAATATTGAAAACTTTGGTACATTTTTATTGCAAGATTCAATATGTCTTCTTAAAGCAAAAGACAAGTTTTGCCTTTTTTGTCTCTTGTCTGTAATTTTTTTGTGGTGTTTCATTGGGTTTTTTGTGTTTTTTTGGGGTCATTTTGTGTGTGTTTTTTTGGCTCTTGGCACTTGTTTTATATCACTTTGAGGTTATTTTGTGTCACTTGGTTGCTGTTTTGTATCACTTAAAGATACTTTTGTGTCTTTTTTGGTTATTTTGTGTTTTTTGGATGTTGTTTTGTGTCACTTTTAAGTTATTTTGTATCTTTTTTTGGTATTTAGTGGTCTTGGTCGATGTTTTCTGTCAGTTTGAGGATATTTTGTATCTCTTGGTAGTTGTTTTTTATCACTAAAGATTATTTTGTGTCTTTTTTGGTTATTTTTGAGTTTTTTTGGTTGTTTTGTATCACTTTGAAGTCATACTGTGTCTTTTTTGCTTCTTTTATATCTCTTTGCATTTCATTGTTGTCTTTTTCTGTCTCTTCTTGGTCATTTTGAGTTTACTCCTGGGTGATGCCTGTTAATTTTAGTGACATTTTTAAGGTGAAGACCTGAACTCCATTTCATGATCAGGAATAAGCGTGGCACAAATCTCATCTAACTCTGAGCAAGAAAACTAATCCGTCTCCAGAAGAGCTTTCGTTAATATTCCTCACTGTTCTTCGTTATCAGGGGCGGCTACATTGTGAAGCCTTTCCACATCGAGTTCTGGCAGGGTCAAACCAACAGACTGCACGACCGCATCGTCTTCACCAGGCCGAAGGACGGAGAGTCTGAGCTGGGGGAGTTTCAGCACGCCGCAGAGGGGGGCTGGGTGTACCAGCGACTGTCCCCGTGAGAAGCACCTCAACTGACTGTCGCTTTCAGGAACTCATCTCTAGATCTCTAGGTACTGACAAAAACCACTGATGTGGACTCAGCAGCTGCTGCCGTGTGTAGGATTTATCAGCAAGCCAAACGTTGTCGTGTCGTCTTTTTGTTCTCGATGTTAGAACACATTTTTCAGTGTTGACTGTGAGATATGACCCGACTGCACTGTACAGCTTTACATCCTGCGGGCATTATGAAACCAAAAGACGGCGTGAGGGTTAAAGAGAGCAAACTCCAGCTGGTTGTGTCCAACAATGATTGACGATGGTTATTCAACAGAGTTAACCTTTAGGACGCGGAGACGGTGTCCTGTGTCTTAAAAAGCTCAATCTGTGCACTAACGGTCCACTTCAACAGTTTACTCATTGAAGAAACTTTGTGGTCTGTTTTCAGTGTTGAAATAGTTGGTAACACTTGATTTTATAGGTCTGTAATTTCACAAGTTCCAAGAAATTTTATCACAAAGTAATTTACAGGGCAACCTCGTTATCGGTCTGATGATTTAGGATGTATCTAATATCCAGTATTTTAGGGGTTGCAGGGCCGCAAAGTGATTTCTAGGACAAGACTTCCTTTTTCATGCTCTGATTATTGTTTACAGTTTAATTAGCAACTTGAGACGCATCCAGACACCAGTTTGGCTAATCTCCGTAAGCAGAAATCCGCATATAAATGCAGATAGATAATTAAAAAAACGAAATCAGGTTCCAAGGATACATTTCGGTCAGTGTTTTTGCCTTTTTTACTCTCCACATAGACTGTTTTATAATAAACTGACCACCAGGTGTCTTTATTCTCTATTATTTGTTCTTGGAAAGTGCTAAATTAGTTTCTGTAAAACTGACATTAGACAAAATTCACATTGCTGTGGAAGAACCCGAGTCGCCGAGCTCGTACTTAAGATTGTTGAGGTGATGTTAATACTTTGAAACCTGGATCGACATCAGTTTTTTTGCATTTAGATGCCTCTTACAAGCCGTTTAACCCTTTTAAATTTGAGTAATTGCATTGATTTCTTTCAGAAATGTGGAGTGAAACGCAGTGAACACCTTGGCAAGAAATGTCACACAAATTGCAAGAAATTAGTAGTATGTGACAAGAAAATGACCTGAAAATTAATTTTAAAAACATGTAATTGTTACAAAAAAATGGGAAAAATTACAAGAACACTATCTTTCTTATTTTTATTATATATTTCTAATTCTGTAACAGATTTTTTTTTCTCAGCACATTTTCACGTCCTTCTCTTTTTTGTTTGTTTTTTTATATTATGTTTTTTTTCCAGTAAAGATTTTTTAACAATTTTTTTTCAAATTTTTGGGCATTTGTTTTGTTTTTGTTTTTTTTGTGCTTGTTCCCTTGTCCCAATGTTTATGAGCATAGTTAAATGAAGGTCCTCAGGTTTCAGAGGGTTAACACTTGATTTAAATCAATTAATTGGAAGTGTATTGAATGACTGTCTCAATTTTCCTTAATAATAATTACTAGATTAAAAACAAGATATATATCTACGTCTTTCTCGGGAATCAAAGCGAACCATCAGAGCCATAAAATACCGTGTTACTTAATTATTGTGGGTTAAATTCATCGTGGATTGACTGTAGCAGTGCTGGGTCTAACTGCCTTTTAACGAGATTAAAAGAGCTCCAAATTTGAATTGTGCCAACTATGATGTGTTTTACGTCTTGTACTATGAGATTGTTGTTAATTGTTTACTTTTGACTTGAATTAACGGTGAAATTAGAGCCAGAAATAAAGTTTATTTTGTAACTGAGGACTATGTGCGTGTTTGGCCAGCAGATGTCAGCAGCAGCAAACTTTCAAACATCAAATATTCACAAAACTGAATAACTTATAGACTCAAAAGACAAACTAAATATTAAAAACTACCAGCTGCTGAGTAGTGGATTTGTCTTGAGTGATTAGTGTGTGAGGTGATGTAAGGAATTATAAAATGCAGAAGCTGCGTATCAAGTGTCGGTGTCTGCTTTCTGTTGCCATGTCAACAAAACCGGCACACACAGGCTCAGGTGAAAAAACAGACTCGTCTCTGTCACCTGAAACCGAGATTAACACGCTAAGTCGCTTAAATCATTCATGTACACGTCCCGATGGTTGTGACATGCCTTCCTGCACAAATACAACACACTCTTTTTATATCAACTCTTCTTACATTTATTAAAAACTTTTTTTTTGCTTTAGGATTCCAGAGAAGAAAACATAAACAGCATTTTGTTAATTTATTTGCGTCCACAAGATATCAAAATCAAGTTTCTACACTATAAAATCTGACAAGTTAAAGCCACTTAAAATAATCTTGGAGACCGATTGTCCTAAAAAAGAAAAGTAAATACAACTCTTAATCTTATTTTATGTTTACTTCTTATCAAATAATTAAGTTTACTTAAAATTCAGCTGTATAACTTACATTTGTGAAGTTGTAGCAACTTAAGAATGACAAGTAAAATGACCTTGTTCAGTTTAATTGTTAATTACTTCAGTAAACCAAGTTAGTCTGACTTAATTTTTTGCTTATAGATAATTTACAATTTATAATTTATGATTGTTTATAGTGATGATAATAATATCACAGAAAATCTGGTTTACTGAATTTGATAAAACTCAAAAAGGTTAGTTTAATAAGTTGTTGTTTTTAAGTTGCAACAATTTCACAAAATTAATTAAATATAATTCAGTTTTGTGTAAACTTAACAGAGATGAAGTAAAGTAAATTACGATTAATAGTCATATTTACCAACATTTTTCAGGCAATCGGTTTCCTAGATTTTTTTTAAAGTAAATTAAATTTGTCAGTCTTTATAGTTCATTAGCTTTGGTCATAAAAACATATTAAAAATTGACAGTGCTTTGTTGCACTGCATGTTTCTTTTTGTGTATCAATTTGTTTAACACATAAAAAAGAAGTATAATTAAAAAAAAAAAAAATCTACATCCATAACAATAAAAATAAAAATTTACAGTAATGTTCATTCATCAGGATGTTTGCACGAGGTTCGGCAGAGGGCGGAGATAAATAACAGAGAGAAAACGAGACATAATAAAAATGTCTCCAGTTTGTTTAATGGTTTGCTGATACCAGTTTGTGTGTTTAACTGGGAGTCCATTGATTCCAGTATCAGGGTGGGTGTGGTCGTCTGCTGCACATGCAGAGCCACATGGTTGTGTTTATTTTCATTTAAGCTTTTACAATTATGACACGTGTGATCGAGTATGTTTGGTGCTATTTGTCAGGTTTCTTTTTATGGTTCTCGTCACTGAGGTTGTGCTCTGAGAACAGATTCGGGTTCTCGGACAGCGAGGCGCGAACCTTCTTCTTCTCCTTGAAGCGTCCGGAGTGGGACACCTTGACGTGGCGGCCCTTGGTGGCAGATTTGTCCACGATCTTCTCCAGCCTGGCACTGAACTGGCTGTCCATGCTGTGGTCCGCAGGGGGGCTGCTGGTCGAGTGGTCTTTGTTTCCCGTGTTGCTGCCATACTCAGCCGGGATCTCGTACAGGACTTTGGATTCAGATTTCTTCTTGCGGGAGAAGGTCAGCTTCCACCAGCTTGGTTCGGCCATGGCACCAACGGAGACTGGAGGACAGACCTGAGGGACACAGAGCACATACTGATCACTGTGGACAACACAACTTTATTATCGACAATGATAATATTTTTAACTTTGAGAAGGTTCAGGTCACGTCCCCCTTAAATATTTAGAGCCATGGTCTGAGACAGTGGGCCCCTTGGACACAGATAAGGAAAGACCACCTTGTCTTCAAGTCTAAGGGGCGAGACATGAAGACTGCCTCTTTTTATTGCTTTGCGTGTCTAAGTAGTCATAATGCATTTTGCTTATGTTTTGCATCTCCTTCTGCTCGATTTTGTGGCTCCTTGTCGTTGTTTTGTATCTTTTTGCGATGAATTTATGTCTCCTTGTAGTTTTGCATCTCCTTCTGGTTGTTTTGTGTCTCTTTGGGCTGATTTTGTGTCTCCTTGTGGTCATTGTGTCTTTTTGAGATAATTTTATGTTTCCATGTGGTAGTTTTGCATCTCTGCCTGGTCATTTTGTGTCTCTTTGTAGTCGTTTTGTGTCTCTGACATAAATTTATGTCTCCTTTTGGTAGTTTTGTGTGTCAGGACGGGACTCACTTTATTAATCCCCAAGGAGGAAAAAAACATGCAGCATGTAAACAAAAACACAGACAGATTTTTCTGGCATTTGTTTGACATCATTTTCTTTCTCTTTTTCTTTTAAAAAGATTTTCTAGTAACTTTTTACAAACTTCTTGTTCATTTTTGACCATTTCTTGTGAAGTTGCTTGTTGCCTCCCCACGTTTTAGAAAGAAACCAAGCCAATTTGCTCAGGTTTGAAAGGGTTAAAGTAGCAGATATAAGTAGCATAACATTGCACTTAAGTAGGCCTGCAGTACAAACTTTGGCTTTAAATCATTTCATGATTTGATGTGCAAAATTAAACATGTTTTTAAGGTGATGTCTGGTTATTGATCTGCAGGTCGCCCTCACTAAAGAACAGCTGTATCAGACAGAAACGGCGGCTGTTCATCGTCTCTGTGAGTAATATGTGTAACCAAACGGGGCGGAGGACACCTGACACTCTGCACTCAGCTGATAAATTAATGAGAAACTGAAGAGTATCCTCTGTCCCTCCACCATGTGATCTGATATGAAGTCAGAGGAAAAGACGGATGAGGAAGCAGGCTGCTGTCTTTAATCTGAAGCAGGAGCTCAGAAACACGTTATATAATGGCGACGTGAAGCAGAATCTGTGATCAGCATCACAGAGCGACCTCTGGATTATCTATCACTTCACTGGAAGTCACATTTATTGATTTATGCAGGCACACAGTTTCCTGACAGTCATATTTCTAAAATAACTTCCTCATGATGTTTTTTTAATCATAAACAGGTTTATGACACGCTGTAAAAATGTCATATAAACAGGCCTTCTTAATTCAAGGTCTGCTCACTTCAAGAGCTCTTATCCAAATCTTATTGTCCTCATGAGCAGGTGCAGCAAAAATGCCAAAAATATGAGAAGCTGCTGCTTTTCTTTGTCTCATATTGTCAATTTAATATTTTTGAAACGGTTTGGATTGTTGTTATGACATTTGATGAAGTCAGCTCGCACTTTAGGATATTGCAACAGGCAGTTTTCTATTATATACCGAATGATGAATCAAAAAGTGGGAGAAGAATTGCAAGATCAATAACTAAAACTATAACTATAACTATAACTATTGTCTCTCTCCACCCTGGATGTTTCTTTGTCAGTATCTCTACTCTGCAGATGTCTATCAGAGGCAAAAAGAAAATTCCCCAATTTTAATATACCAGAAAATTGCCGGAAAATAAGCAAATAAATAAATAAAATAAAATAAAATAAAGAGAGAGCGGGTGAGAGAGACTGATCTCAAGAAAGTGCTTGAATAAAATACAATTTATTTGTTTGTAAAATTATTTTAAATAAGAATTATGAATATAGTTTTATATTTTCCTGGACTTTTTCCTCTATTTTTTGATTAATCTCCCCACTTCTAACTTTCAATTCATTTTCTTGTTAACTATTACAATTTTTTTTTTCAATTTGCAGGACATTTAGCACTTAGCAAGTTGCTGGTTGCCTTTTTTCCCATGTTTTCAGAAGAAATCAAACCAATTTTATTCCACAGGTTAAAATGTTTGTGAAAGGCGTCTGAATGCAGCACAACAAAAATGGTTTAAAGGGTTAAAAAAATCTTCTTTTATCCTTATTTTTTTCCAAATCTTGTTTTTTTTATAACCAAATTATTTCAGCTACATTTGAGACAGGGATACACTTTGAACTGTAAATACAATATAAAGAGTATTGGAGTGAAAATGCAGCTTCTAAACCACATTTTATGAGTGTCAGAAACGCTTTATGAGGCCTGACAGGAAGCAAAGAAGCACTCTAACCCTCCTTTGGTGTGGTCATTTTATCATGTGGCACCTATGCAAATACACAGTGTGTGCCCTTTGCAGAGACACTCATCTGACTCTTATCTGCACCGTGTGATGTTTGGGCACCTGGCACGAACGAGGCCAGGTTCAGGAGAGACAGCGAGTAGGAAACAACTGATTTAATATTGTGATAGAGTCAGAATAGAAACAAGGAGGGACGTTTTATTACATAAGAGCTGTTGTGCTTCATTATTCTGGGAACTGGTGTTACTTTTTTGGCCTTGTTTCTCTTAATTGCACGTGTTTCAGAGCTGTTTACAGACGCTCAGGTGACAGGTAGTGTTTTCTGGCTGAATTTGGCAACATGGACGAAAAGACAGGTTTTTCTGAAACAAATGTTTGCAGAGCGTTTGCATCGCATTGTTGACTTTTTGTCGAACAGTTTCTGCAGAACAGGCAGCACTTTCACACTGTGCTAAGTTTGAGAACATAGCGGTACAACATGCACACATATTTCTTTTTTTTCGCATGTTTGACTTAGATGTGACCTTTGAGACAAAAAGCCCTGTTGACTCAAAGGAGGCCCTCCATAGTTCTCTTTAATAAGTCACCGTGTTTTCTGTTCTGTGTGGGTGAGCCGCTCTGCTCAGAGATCACAGCAGGAAGGGAATAGTTCGGAAATCACTAACCAGCTGCAAAGCCTTTCAATAGCACAATGTTTGAGCTGCAGAGAGCGAGAGGAGGCTCCAAGGGCACCGAGGACTGAGCTGCCCTCATAATTGAGCCGAAGGTTCATTAGATTCTCAGGTTTCCTCCCCGGTGCCAGCGTCGCTGTTGACCCGTGACAGCAAAGTTTAATGAGTTGATGAAGGTTTTTTTTTTTCTTGATGTTTTATTTTAATCATTTGAAATGTGGAAAAAAATGCTTGATTTCTGTCTAAAACATGGGAAGAAAAAGTGACCCAAAAATGAGCAAGAAATTAATTTTAAAAAATAAAATGAAATATTAAAAAAGTAAAAATAAAATAAAATGATAATAATAATAATAACAATAATAATAATAAAAATAATAATAAAAACAAAAGAAAAGACCTAGAGAAAAAAATACTTAAAAGCTATAATAATTCTCTAAAATTATAAATAAAAAATGTTTTTTCTTGGCATTTTTCCTTAGTTTTTCTTTTTAAATTATTTTCTAAATCTACTTATTTCTTTTTCCCCATTTTTTTTTAAGGAAAAACAAACAATTTAGCCCAATTAGTTTAAAGGTTTAAGCACATGTAAACAATGTCCCAATGCAGCACAAGAAAAGTGATGTCAATCCACTGTATTGTTTTAACAAATACAGTAAATGCAATCATTAAAAACCACAATTTTAGTAAATACATATTATCTCTGTGTTGTTGTTGACATTATAACTTAGTTTTGGACTCGAGACTCAAAGTTTAGGACTAAAAACTTGACTTGAGACTTGAGAGCAAAGACTTGAGGCTTATTTGCAAAACAATGAGTCGGTCCCTCCTCGGTTATATCACCTTCACGACGTAGCTTGTAGCAAGAATTAAAAAAGATATCTTCGTACAAAACAGTGTCACAACATCAAACATCACACAAACGACATCTGTTAAAAAATACCACATCTAAAACATAAAGCTATCGTTTATTTATATGATTTCTTACACCCTGTTTTCTAATATGTTACAAAGAAAAACATTAACATCCAAAAGACGTCCACACTGTAAAAATACACTATTTGCTTTATTTAAATTTTAAAAAAGCTGTGTCCAGGCTGCCTTAAAATTTTGAGTTGACTGAATCTGAGACGACGAGTTGAGGACACTAGTTTTCTCAAACTTACAATTTTAAGGCAGCCTGGACACTGACTTTTTAAAGTTTAAACAAACTTTTAATTTTACAGTGAACCACAGAGTATTTTCTTTTTTTTTTTAAATCAATCAGTAGATTTTTTTCCTGTTTCTGTTAAACATCCATAAACCATTATGATAGGTGCATATTTATTTATTTGGATATTGTCCTTATCTTCCTGATTTAAACATGAGTGATCCTATTGTTTTGCTTCAGTGTAAAGCTGTTATAAATAATGTAATAAAAAATTCATAAATTATCTAAAATTGACCAAGATGACATATTAAATGACTTGTTTGACAAATGTTCCAAATCCCCAAACATATTAAAGTAACTATAATTTAGGATGAGGAAAACCAACAAATTGTCTCATTTGACAACTGGGAACAAATATTTTTGCTTAAAAACGATTTGTTTTAGGCGTCATTGTTGCAGAATAATCAATTAAAAACACGAAGTTGTAAAAACACAAGGAACAATGGAACAATGGACGAGGAACATTGATTTTCTGATCACGTGTCGTCCTATGCCTATCACAGATAATGACCGTATTAGAGAATTTTCTAAAAATCATACTTATACTTTTAACTTTTCCTGGATGTAAACTGAAACAAATGTGCAGTATATAAAACCAGCTGCATTTTAGAGACATAAAGTATATTTAAAATGTGTTTTCTTACCTTTTTGATGACGAGTTTGAAGGATTTTCTCTCAGATGTGAAAATGTCTCACCGCCATGCTTACAAACTCTTCACCTTCTCTGTTTTTAATTCTTCTTCTCAGGTGATCGTGCACAGGTGCAGCATCTCTCTCCCTCTGCAGCTCTCTCTCTCTCTCTCTGTGCTCTCCACTCGAGCACACACCCTCCTCAAACACACACACACACACACACACACACACACACCTAAAGCCTGCCCCTGCTAAGTGCAAGAGTGAGTAAATGTTGCAACCATGTGATTTAGTGAGGCCTCTCCTCGGGCCAACCCAGTCCACATCGAGATTACAGGCATCAGAGTGAACTTGAGAGGTGAGCTCGAGCTCTCCAAACTGCAGATAAATTCCCTTTATCAGCCTCTCTCTAAAACCCCATCCCTGCCTTAATGTGGAATTTGGACGCAGAATAAAGCTTGAGTTTTCTCGTGCCTCGTTACACAACTCCGAGGCTCTAAATGTTCACCTGAATGAGGTGAGTGCCCCCGGTGTTTTGCATGCGTTGCGTAAAATCATAGACGGTGAATGGACGCTTACTTTGCAAGTTTGGTTTACATTCAAATGACCTGAAATTAGGCCACTGGAGAGGCTCTGCTGCAGGCATTTAATGGCAGGGTTTGAAGTTTTGGAGTTTACAGAATACCAAAGTGTTGGTTTTCCCTTAAATTTAAAAAAAAAAAAAAAAGCCCTTTAACCCCATGACCTTTATTGAGATCCCAATGTTTTCAAAGTCTCCAAACATGTCAGATTGAATTAAGAGGAAATATGAAAAAAAGATGCACAAGACATTAATAATTTTTCAATTTGATGGAAAAGTGCAGTCATAAAAATACAGAGTCTTAAACAAATGATTTAAGGGCTTTATATAACTGGAGAGTTGACTGTAAACACAGAAACACACAAACACACATGTAGAAAGTTACCATATTAATTATTTAGGGGAATATAGCTACTTAATGTAATATTCAGTAGATTTATAAGTTTTAATATTTCATCTTGCCCTATTATATCAAATTGATCCCTTAATCTACATGTTCGATTACAGAAATGTACTTTTTACTCCTCTGCAGAACTTACTTTTCATCAGTTGTGTTTTGCCCATAAGTACAATTTTGAGATATTTATCCTTTACAGGTGTATTTCCATTTTATGCTACTTTGTACTTTTACTCCACTTCATTTATATGTCAACTGTAGTTTCTTTAGATACAGATTATTAATTCAAAAAATAAAATAAAATAAATATGCATGAATTATGATTTGTTATCATAGATTGAGCCACACCTTATTTTATTTTATTTTATTTTATTTTATTTTATTTTATTTTATTTTATTTTATTTTATTTTATTTTATTTTATTTTATTTTATTTTATTTTATTTTCATGCACCGCCCTCTACTGGCGGACAATGACTCTGCACCCAATCAGGAGCTCACCTATCCACCAATCAGCTGACTGCATCAGCATAGTGCCCGCTTATTGGTCAGTCCTCCAGAGAATGTAACGTCACCTCCTCCTATTGGCTCTCCTTCCCGTAACGTGTCATAAACAGAGGAAGTCCGTATGGTGGCTGTAAATGTGAATAAAAACCTGCTAAATTCATTTAAAATGGAGCCGTAAATTATCGGAGGTGCTTTCGTTTTGACGAGTTAAAGAAAAAATGGAGGTAAGATTAAATAAACCCTGTGGCGCGGTTTTTAGTGAGCATGCTAGCTAACGTTAGCCAGCTGTCAATCAGTCAAAGTCCAGAAAACTAAGAAATAAAACAAAGTAAACTGTTTGTTTCTTCTTAGTTTAGACTTTTTTGTCTGTGTAGCTTTTAAATAGAAAGTGAGCGCAGTTTTCTCTCTCTGAGCAACGCACTGCTGCGTAAATTTGGGCTGAAAAATGCGTTAAATTACTAATATTTTGACCGTTTTTCTCTCTTAAACAGAATATTCAAAACCTTCCCATCGACATCCAGACCAGCAAGCTTTTAGGTAAGACTCAGAAATAAAATGTACTACTGTTAATTCACGTTTTACTGATGTGCAGGTGTGGAATAAGTATTCAGAGCCCTTACATAAGTAAAAATACTAACACCAGCTGTTAAAATACTCCACTACAAGTAAAAATCCTGCATTCAGAACTTTATATAAATGAACATTTGTTTAGGAATAAAATTATGCAGTAAAATGTTTCATGCTTTCAGTGTTTTATTCTTGTTTCTGATGGTTTGGGGTTAATATCGCTGCTGCGTTAATGTGTATGTTGCATTTTAATACTGTAGATGTTTAAAGTTGTGCTCATTTTAACCCCTTTATGTCCTGTTGGGCAGTTTAATCTACAGATATGCATCATATTCTATAAGATTATCATTTGTTGTTAGTGTGACTCTCCTGTGAGAACCACTTATCTCTAAAAATGCTTATTGTGTCAGAAAAACCTTGATTTCGTCTTTGTGATGATGCATTTTATTTTATGGTGCAACAAAACAAAAGAAAAAAAGATTAAAAAGAGCAAAAACAAAGAAAAAATGTGCAATAAGTGTTGCAAAAAGTGAAGATGGATGTGCAGTGGAGTATAAAGTCAACCTGATGAAGGCCTGATGACCGAAACGTTGTTAACTTTATATTAAGGTTTATTGTAAGTAATATGAATTCCTCCTGAGCACCTGTCTACACGTTTTTGAAGGTGCGCATGAGCCTCCACATTCAGTTTACATGTGTAAACGAAGGTCTTATCTGACTTTTCTAACTGTGGTCTGCATGAGATGATAATACGATAATAGAAATAATTTTTTTTAATATTGTGCTTTTCATGGTACTTTTCATGAAGCCACTGTTGCCAGATGCACAGATCTTAACGATGAATCTCTGTGTGCGCAGACTGGCTGCTGGATCGACGTCACTGTAATTTGAAATGGCAGAGTGCCGTGAAAGTTATCAGAGAGAAGATCAACGCCGCCATCCAGGACATGCCAGAGAACGAGGAGATCAAGCAGCTTCTCTCCGGCTCCTGTAGGTCCATCGCAGACACTGAGTCTCATATATTATCATCACTTTAAAGTTTCTGAGACCAGCATATGTTTTTTTCTGCTTATAGATACATGAGTGCTCAGAATCTGCTTTTTACCAACGCGAAAACAAACTACTCAGTACTACATAAAAACTATAAAACATCAGTTACAGTTGTCTAAATGAATGCCCCATTCCACTATATTTTTATTTTTAATTCACAATAAAACATTTACATTTTTCTTTTAAATAAGTACTTTGTTTGCTATATTGTCGTATCCTTTTATGATTCATATTGTTATATGTTGTCATGCATTTTACAGCCACCATCTTTGTTTGGTGTAGGAAATAGAATTTTGTTTGGGAATTTTGGCTATGTAGCAGAGGAATTTTTAGTCTTTGAGCGGTTTGGAAATATATCAAAAACAGCTTTAAGTGTTGTTAAATGACTTACTGCTTAGTAAAAAAAAAGTACAACAAAAAAAAACCAACCTTTTTTTTTTTTTAAATTCTGTGACTGATGGTAAAAATTATTCTTATTTTTTAAGTTATAAAAATACTAACATATTTTATTTATAATGCATTTTACATTTGAGATAAATCTTAAAGTGCTACAAAATAAAAGCATTATCATAAAAAACAGATAAAAACATGTTTTTGTTGCACCTTTAGACCTCAGTTGTATTAGTATGTGTAGTTTTTGTAATATAGCATAATTCCTGTGCAGTATTTGTACTTTCTGTTGTGAATTTGTCCGTCCTGCTCCGCATCTTTATATAAATGCTTGAAATTTGTCTTTGTTTTTTTTGACAGACATTCACTACTTTCACTGCTTGAGGATCGTGGAGATTCTGAAGGGAACGGAGGCGTCCTCCAAGAACATCTTTGGCAGATATTCTTCTCAGAGGATGAAGGTGAGACAACAAACTGCTTTTGTCTCACAGCTTGTCGACTGTTTATTATAAGCATCACATAAACAAGAAGGGGATTTCTTCGTGACATCTTGCTCCTCTGCTCTAAATATGTCCTTAGATTTAGATTTTGATTGGTTCTCTGTTTTTCTTGTCACAGGACTGGCAAGAGATTGTTTCCCTTTATGAGGCAGATAATGTTTATTTGGGTAAGTGTAATATTTTTGTGTATTTATCATCGTACGATCACAGCTGAATACACCGTTAGACCTAATAGGGTGTTTCATTGGGTACGATTGATTCATGATGTGCTCTCCACTCCCTTGCCATCACATAAGAAGTGTTGTTCCACTCACCGAGCCAACATTATTATTTATTTAAAAAAAACAAAGAAACTAAACATGCACAGCCATCTTTTCTCTTCTGGGTGCCTGCCGTTGCAGGACAACCATCATTTGCATTTTAGCATTATGGTTGATATGACTTTTATCGTTCTTATCCTCTGCTAATGAGCACGTGATGATTTAAATGGAACAGCTGATGGCGATGAAGCACAGAGCAAATCTGATGAAGCGATATAAAAAATTCTTAGTTTGCTCCTTCTTTTGTTTTTAATGTAAACTGTTAATAAAATAAGTGTCGATCTGAGCATACTGGTGTGCGCTGGAACTTAAATTTTCTTGATTAACATGTGTGAGTTTACCTTCACATTATGGCCACTTTTCTTTATATTTTGGAGACAATTGCAAGAAGACCCCCCCTCAACCACCGTCCAACTTTGCCACCCATGGCGGTAAAGTTCAGAGGAAGAGATTGCACAGATTTCAGAGGAGACCAGCAGTAATAAGAAATGACTTTTCAACTCTACTCGCCTACTGCTACCTGTGTTAAATAGCAGTCCACCTTTCTCTGTGTGTGTGTTTTTTAAGATTATTTTTTGGGCTTCTTGCCTTCATTTGATAGGGTAGTTTGATTGTAAAAGGCAGAGAGAAATGGGATGACATGCAGCAAATGGCCGAGGTTGGAATCGAACCTCTGTACATGAGGCGCCTGCTCTACCAACTGAGCCACTGGGCGCCTCTCCACTTATATGTGTTAGTACATTTAGTTTTGACACTTAATACAAACCATATCCAAACTTGAAAACACCACTTCAAGTGTATTCGGGCTCAGAACAGTAAACAGTGTTTATACTAATCAAACAAAACTGACTTCGGGATCGAGTGCGCTTAAATCCAGGCCCAAGTCCCTGATGTGAAAGCTCTCTTAAGCAAGAAAACTGATTGTGGTTCCAACACTTGTCATTCTGTTGGAGACCAGAAAGCCAGAAGTCGTTTTTTTCTAAACTTTTTTGTTGCTGCTGCTCACATTATTTCTGCATCATTATTACAGGAAACAAGGAAATGACATCCAGTTGGAGAAACGAAATAACTGCATAAATAGAATCTTAATAAAAACAGAATGTGTCTGTGCGTCCCAGCGGAGGTGGCCAGCCTGCTGAGTCGCAGTGTGAGCTATGAGGGGCCGGCTCTGAGGAAGCAGCTGGCCAAAGCCCAGCAGCTGCAGCAGGAGCTGAGCAGGCGGGAAGTGGAGTGTCAGAGCTCAGCTGCGGACCTGAGGGAGCGCTACTACGCCGCCTGCAAACAGTACGGCATCACAGTGAGTGCAAGGACATTTCAACGTGAAAACGTTATGCTCTTTGTGTATGCATTCTTCATCTTTTTGCTTTACTCGTTTCCTGCGACAGGGAGAAAATGTGCCTCGAGAGCTTCAGGCTCTGGTCAAAGATTTACCGATGGTTCTCGAGGAAGTCGGGAAGGATGCAGCGAAGTTAGAAGAGCAAATCCAACTTTATACTGCGTTCACAAACTTTGTATCTGAGTGGTGAGTATGTCATGGAAATACTTTTATTCACGCTGGTTTAAACAGTGCAGGTCATGAAATACAATAGAATACATTTGTTCCTAATAGCAGTAAAATTCTCTTCTTTATAAATATTTTTAAAAAACATTAGAAATGTTCACTTTTTACAATAGAACAGAGTCCACACACCAGATTATGCTGCAATAAATACTAAATTAAATTACCATGAAAGTGAAGTTTCGAGCTTTACTCTCTTTTTTCTTTTTAATTTCTTGATCTTTTTTCTCTTCAGCACCTACTGTTTATTGTCTATATGTGTGTGCTTTTGTAAACCTTTTGTATAAACTTTCACATTTTAAACATTTTTTTTAACATGAGCCCATATGTTGTAATCTGTAGGTCTGAACCAGTCCTGCCCATGCTGACATTCGCTCTGAAGCGAGGAAACGCAACGTTTTACGAGTGGCAAACAGGGAACGTCCCCACGGTTATTGAGAGGCCCGCTGTGGAGGAAGCTCCTTCTGAGACACTCACAGAGGATGCGGTTGGTTTTACTGTCTCTGTGTTACGAATTAATCAGGGTCCTATAATAGAAAATAATCCATTTTATTTTGTTATACACTTACACATTTTAAATCAGGTCTTAATCCAGATTAGTACGCTTACTAAATGGATTAAAGAGTTGGAAAATTTCTTAAATGCAGTTTAAGGACTCGTGGCAGTTCTGTGCCTCTATAAGATCTTTAACAAAGTTGGTCAAAAAATATTGTTATGTATCAATTCACAACTGATTTTCCTCAAATTTGTGTTTGTGCGTTATATGTACTGCAGATTGACTGGGGCGACTTTGGCAAAAGTGCAGACACTCAGGGCGTCACCTCTGGCATCGCACTTGAGGAAGGAATAGACTGGGGCATCAGTCTGGAGCCGAGCGCTGAGGTAAAACACCTGAACATACCTGCGTTTTGACTTTACATACACCGTCTTCACATTATGTTATTTAGCTGTTAATTTGTATTCATAACATTCAGAACTACATACGCACAGTTTTATTCTAAGCTGGACGTTGGAGAGAATTTGGAGCTGTTTGGTAAAAGTGACAAACAGTTCAAATAGGAAGCTAAAAAATGGATAAATTGCTGAAATAGTTTTCTTAAAATATTAGATAAATTGTTGAGATAAGTAGTTTAAAAAAATTGAATAAATCGTTGAATTAAGTAGCTCATAATAACTAATAAATGGCTAAAATAAAAGGCTTAAAAATGGAAAAATAGTGTAAATGAATATATTTAAAAAATTGATAAATGGTTGAAATTGGTAGCCTAAAATGATGGATTAATGGTTTAAATAAGTATTTTAAAAAAATGGATAAAGGTTTGTATTAAGTAGATTAAAAATAATGGATAAATGTTTGAAATAAGTTGATTAAAATAATTGATAAACAATTGAAATAAAAAGCTTAAAATAATGGATAAATGGGTGACATGGGTAAAATGAGATACACTTTAGAATTAAGTAGATTTAAAAAAAAAATAGATAAACGGCAACATGGGTTAAAATTATGGATAAATACTAATAGATTCATTTTTTAAAAAAGTAGTAAAAAAATAATGTATGAATAGTTAAAAAAGGCAGCTGAAAAAAATGGATGAATGGTTTAAACAAGTAGATTTAAACTGATAAACTGTTTAAATAAATGGCTTAAAATACTGGATAAATGGTTGAAATTGGTATCTTAAAAGTGTCTGTGTCTGTGAAGGCACATCAGACAGAAAATTGGGATCTTCCACTCTAATAAAGCTCTCTCTGCCTCCCTCCACAGGACACTGGTGGTATTGACTGGGGTGACAGTGAAGCAGCTCCATTCGAAATTGAAATTTTAGACGCCGGCGCAGACTGTAACTCCTTTTTTTCTTTGCCATTATTAAAGCTCCACATTGTATCACATTCTCAGCTGTCGACATGATTGCTAAAGACGTGTGTGTCACCTCGCAGGTCCTGAAGGCGTGGCGAGGGGCGAGGATGCTTTGAGTATTTTGGAAAACCCTCAGTCCCGCAGCCAGTTCATCGATGAGTTAATGGAGGTAAAGATTTAATTTATACAGTGTCAGATTACTCTAGACCATGCATCCACTTTTATATATGTTTATGTTGCCAAAATTGTGATTTTAGTCCTAAAACAAGCTTTTAAAAAGCCGTGGTAAATACCAGCCAAACAGCAAATGGCAGATGAACTTAGAGACTAGCTGGTGGAGCATGTTTCCCATATTTTCCGGAGAGTCGCGGCTAAAAAAAAGTAAAGTAAAGTTTCATGTGTCTGTCCAGCTGGAAGTGTTCCTAACTCAGCGCATAAGTGAGATGGGAGAGGAGGGAGACGTGGTCGCTATGAGCCAGTTCCAGCTGGCCCCCTCTGTCATCCAGGGCCAAACCCGGGAGCATGTCCGCGAGATGCTGTCAGAGGTTCAGGACCTGCTGGGCCGCCTCACCTCTCTCCGGATGCAGCACCTGTTTATGATCCAGGCTTCGCCGCGGTACGCTGCCAGAACTTATCCCCACAGAATCAGTTCAATCGGCATAAATCTTCATTTTTTTTTGGTTATTTTTATGCCTCTGCTACATCGATAACCAATGATGTTTTTGGGTTGTCCGTGTGTTGTGATATCTCAACATTGCATTGATTGAATTTGTTTTTTTGCACAAACGTTCACTTAGACTCAGTGATGAGCTGAATAGATTTTGGTGGTCATGGGTCAAAGATCAAGGTCATTTTGACCTTATCAGTCTCATTTTTGTGAACTTTTTAGTATCTCAAGAACACCTTGAGGGAATTTCTTCAAATTTGGCTCAAAAGTTTAAGTAGACTCAAGGATGAACTGATTAGATTTTGGTGTTCAAAGGTCAAAGGTCACAGTGATCTTCCATTTGTCTCATTCTTGTGAATGCAATTTTTCAAGAACACTCTGAGGGAATCTACTCAAATTTGACACAAATGTTAACTTGGACTCAACTGTGAGTGAGTCCAAGTTAACATTTGGTATTCAAAGGTCAAGATCACCGTGACCTTGTGTCCATCTCATTTTTTCGAAATGCAATATCTGAAGATAGCCTTGAGGGAGTTTCCTCAAATTTGACACAAACATCCAGTTGGACTCAAGAATGAACTGATTAGAATCTCTTGGTCGAAGGTCAAAGGTCAAGGTCATGGTGACGCCATACAACATGTTTTTGGCCATAACTCAGGACCCACTTTGAAACTGTGATCTTATAGATCTTCCGTGTCTTGGCAGGTTTCCATTAACTCTCAAACTGCGCAAATATAAAATGCGGCTAATGGTACACGTGGATGTAAACTATGAGTGCAGGTTGAGTGGTGCACGGAAACATACAACCACGTGGCGGGAAATTCTAGTTAATGTATGACACGTGTTTTTTAGGTATGTTGAGCGAGTGTCGGAGGTGCTGAGACAGAAGCTGAAGCAGGCGGACACTCTGCTGGTGAAGGCAGCCATGATGGTTGAGAGAAGGCAGGAGGCCCTGGAGGAGCAGTCCAGACTGGAGCCTCGTGTTGACCTGCTGGCAGGACGCACCCGGGAACTCCAGAAAATGGTATTGGATTACTGTTTCAATTTATTTCTGTTCACTGGGCTGGCAGTTTTCCAGCTCACTAGAAAGAGAAAACTGCTTTTTTCCCCTCAGCCATTACAGTTCAGTAAACACTTGTCACAAGATCATTATATCACTGAGAATTATACGGCTACAGAATAATTAAATGTTGCTCAAAGAGCTCATAATTAATATGTGTTACCCCTTGAATGAGCTCAGTAGTAATGATTATTACTAACAGTCATTTTGCTTTTGTTTTTGTTTTTTGCAGATTGAAGCCGACATTTCAAAGCGATACCAGAGCAGGCCTGTCAACCTGATGGGTGTTAACATATAGCGAACATCGCAGACTCACTTTAAATATTATTATGTCAAGATCTACATGGAAAAATAAAACTGGTATTTAATTTTAGTTCTTGTGTGTTCTTTCTTTGATTTTTTTCTGGGTTCAACAATGGGTAAGAAGCATTTGGCATTTTAGAAATATGTATAAAAGGTGTGTATGTGTGCATATTATGCATCCTCTCCATACCCCGAAGTGACTGTTTGTATATCAGTTACTTATCCAGTGTAATGTTGAATTTGGAAAGAAAAACTAACAAACAGAGACTGAAAAGTGAAACTTATCTATGCTTTCGTTTCAGTTGCGACCATAAGGGGCTGAATGCAAGGGTACACATGTGTTTGGGAAGTTCTGAGCGTACGACTGCACAACTGAAACTTGTATTATACTAAAAGAAGTTGTGTGAGAGTTTTTAAACTATATTTCTGATGTAGTTTTGATGTTGTTAAACGTGGTTCCCACTTGGTAACAATCTTCTCCACTTCTGGATTCTTTGCTCACGGAAAGTAAGCGAGAAAAACAAAGTTTTCTGAATTAATTCACCATAATGAGGTGAGTAATTGATATACAAATGGTATTTCGGGAGGTGAAATATTCCTTTAAACTTGCTTTTACTGCAGTTATCATTTCATTCCATACAGTATAATCTTCATTGGAATGAGTTTCATACATAGAAAAACAATCACAGAACCAAGACCAAGTTATAATAACTGTTATACATAAAACAAATACAATATAATACAACAATAAAATATAACAATATAAATTATTTTTATATTGTTATTGATCCTGTTTTTATTTTCAGTATGATTTTAATTGACTTTGTTTTTCTCCCTACAAAGTGTCTTTGAGCATAGTGAAAAGTGATCTGTAAATAAAATGTATTATTATTATTTTAAGAGTAAGTACTAATTGCATATTAAATAAAGTGAAACATAAATTATGTGCATTTTTAGGGATGGGGAAAAAGTGCATGTAAGATAAATTAGTGTTCAGATTTATATTATTGATACAAAATCTAGAGACATTTAAAAGATTATAATATATTGCTGTAGGTGAAGTTATCTTACAAATAGAAAAATTAAAATTAGGGCCACTTTAACCAGCTGCAGCATTAAAGTGTTGAACATATTAATGCATCAATGATTGTACTCCAATAATATATTTAGGATTCAGAATAAACTATTCTGCTGAATTAGTGTGCTTAGTATGACGGCTTTGAGTATATTTTTGTACAAATACTTCATAAAAAACTTGAGTAAGGTTTTGAATGCATTGAATGCAGAACTTTTACCTGCAATAGAGTATTACCACACTGTTGTAATGCTACTTTTACTAAGTAAAAGATCTGAAAACTAATTCAACCACTGCATAAAAGTTCAAAATGTATTGCATATTATATAAACTATAGGAAACTCAGAGAGTGCAGACCTCCACCAAATTCACATGCTGTTAACGGAAATGAAAAAATAATTATGAGTATGTGACAATGCAAATTGGATTACTGCATTATAATTTTTTGTTTTACTCAAATAACAAATACACACGTGAAAAATTATAATAACCTAAAAACATAGAATTAAATTTCAAAGATTAGATTAGATAAGTGTCTGATGCGTTTTGACAGCCTTAAATGTGTTATGGTATGGTATGTATTTAATATAATTAATATTTGTTTGAAAATAATCCAGAAAATATTTGTTATATTGCATAATATACTTTGCTTTATTTATTTGGAATAACATGATTTGAGAAAACTGTTTTTTTTGCCATTTAACATGATAAAAAAAATATTATTTTGTAATTTCTTTGTAATATTATCAGAGGGGGATTTTCAGTCGGCTGATGAAAGCTTGCTACTAGAATGTTCTGCGCATGCGCTGTGCGAAAGCGTGTTTTGGTGTCAAGCGGCTCGTGCTAGGCTAGCCGGGCCAGCTAGCAATTTTGCAAGTCATGGTGGGCCATTCAATGAGGAAAGGCTGGAGAATGCTATGTCGGGCAAAACAGTGGAGCATTTAATGAAACAGGACATGAACACTGCTCTTAGGTGGTAGTGGACTTTTTGGCATGAAGATAAAGTCGCAAAATCTTCACGCGTAAGTATTAAATCAATTAACTAATAACGCCGATACGTGGATTGTCACTGATTCATGGCGTGAGCTAACGTGAGCAGACACATATACGAACAAGTAGTATTTGTGTGTACACGACTGGATACCGTAGCGTGCCTTTTTTTAATACACAAGTTACTTTTAAAAGTAGTTTAATGCTAACTGTAGTTAGCAGCAAACTAGCTAACAAGGCTAGCAAACATTGTAGCTTCGAGTTCCAATAGTAGTTTAGCTTTTCCCTTAAACCCCGCCCACGCACTAATTCTATTGGTCGTGATTTTCTGGAGTCATGTGGCGTCACCGCGTTTGAGGCTCCGCGATTGGCTTCACAAGCAGTCAATCATCTTTTCACCACTTGTTGCTAGGGAGATTGTTTGATGTAGCTAAAATACCAGTGGAGGTACCTGTCACTTTTCAGGGTAAACAAAGATGTTAGCTAACTATTTAAAGAGGCGAAATTGTTAATTGTTGGTACTTTACGTTATTTAATGAGGTGGTTATGCGTGTGTAAGAGCAGCAGCCGGGTTTGAAAACACAATGTGGCTAACGGCAAACGTCATAAGGACGAAGATAGGCGCAGCTGTGCGGGAGGAGGGAGGGACCCTGCCCGCCACCTAACGTTGTCTTTGGTGCTAGCCAGCTCAGCGAGCCTTCTCGACTCTCCCATTCACCTTCAGCAGCACCCACATGAAGTAGTTGTCCTGTCAAGGGTGGGGTGATGCTAAACCCGTGTGTTCACCATCTCTGGTCTGCTG
Organism: Plectropomus leopardus; assembly: GCF_026936395.1. NCBI lineage: Eukaryota > Metazoa > Chordata > Actinopteri > Perciformes > Serranidae > Plectropomus > Plectropomus leopardus. The sequence goes on from NC_142194.1 coordinate 4,239,403, forward strand.
AATTTACCAAGAAGGAAAGGGCATTACGCGGTGCGAGCCGACATCACTTCTCTAGTCTTGGGAGGATGGAGTGGTTGCAGTGGGCTAGCAAGTCCTGATTTTTTTTCTTTTTCTCGTCATTAACTTGTGTCTTACGCAAATGTAGGTAGGTAAGACTTGCGTGGCTAAGGGCAGTGAGCTTATAATGTTAACACAATATAGTTTGCACGAGAGCAATAATAATAATAACACTATGATAACAATATTTTGTCACTAAGCTTTACATAAACGCACATCTTTTGGGGCTTTTATATCTGCACCTTGCACACACTTTATTTACTTCATGCTGTGAGCTTTTTCTTTGGACAATATTTTAAACATATCTGCTACTTCTCAAAACTGCACTACTCTTTCATCTTTTTTAAATATATTGCACATTTTTGTAGTAATTTTTATTTCCTTATTTCAAATTTCTGTTATTTTTTTTCTCTTGATTTTTTTGTCAATACTTGCTTTTATTGCTAATTTCATTTTATCTTAAAAGTTCAGTGTGTAAAATTCGGGGAGATATATTGGCAGAAATAAAATATAAAATAATGGGGTGGGAACAACCAGGGGCCCCACCATACCATGTTAACATGACACATAAGTCACAAAACAATATTATTGTGATTTTAAAGAGCTGCTAAGTATTGTGATAATATATTGCGATTTATGACCTTTTCTTAACTGTACATTTTGTCCCTAAAGGAAAAACATGCTAATATGTATTTTATTTATTAAGATAAAGTTTCTCACTTCAGTCACTTTTATTGCAGCAAAATGGACCTTGTGACTGAAAAAAACGATCGATTTGCATTCGCAATATTAACAAGTTTTATAACTAAGGAAATCCGACTTTGGGTCTGTGTATTGATACAATGTTGCCATCTAAAATATTCCAATACTATGCTCTATCTTTTCCTTACCCCTAATATCTACTACTTCTAAAAACTGTACAGCTCATTAATTTCTATTCAACTCCATTGTTGATATTTTTTACTGTATTTTCTTTTTTTTAAAAAAACAATTTATGTTTTATTTATTTCTCTTGATATTTGTTATAACTTGCTTTTGTTATTAATTTGATTTCTTTTAAAGGTCCAGTGTGTAGGATTTGGGGGGATATATTGGCAGAAATGGAATATAAAATAATAAGTATGTTTTCTTTAGTGTATAATCATCTGAAAATAGGAACAGTTTTTGTTACCTTAGAATGAGCTGTTTATGTTTGCATAGGGAGTTGGTCCTTGTCCACAGAGATTGCGTCTAGATGGGGCCATTTGGGTTTTGGCATTCGCCACTGTAGTTAGCAGTCTTTTCATGATGAGAATGACGTAAAAACACAGATTTCAATAAGAATCTTTCTCATTCTCAACACTTTTGGCTGGTTGCAATCTACAGTCCTCAATGCTTGATGCCACTAAATCTCCCTAAATTTTACAAACTTTTACTTGATATGTCATGCATCAATAATACAAAGAAAATTACTTGTGTGTTAAAACCTAGTTAGCAAAAATACGGTTTCTGATTCTAACTAAATGTCCTTTTTTCCACTTTTCTCAGGAATGGGAAGATGAGAACCTAATGAAGAACAAAACTTTGCGCACAAACTGTCTCTCAAGAGTGGAAACCCCATCTCGGATCTTCTATGCCTCTCAAAAATACAGAATCCTGTTGAAGACCCCTCCCCCTCACTCTCCTGAACCACTTTTTCATGTTCATGTATCTGTCTCTGTCTTCGAGTACAAGTACAGTAGTATTGATCCAAGCTAGTTGGCCTTTTTTGTTTTTATTTTTTACTTTCACCTTTTGTTCCTTTGTAAAGAAATGCTTTACCTGAAAAAGTACTTCACAGAGGGCCTGATTCAGTTCACCATCCTTCTGAGTCTCATTGGGGTGCGGGTGGACGTTGACACCTATCTAAGCAATCAGCTGCCCCCACTGAGAGAGATCATCCTGGGCCCTAGCTCAGCCTACACCCAGACCCAGTTTCACAACCTGCGCAACACGCTGGACGGCTATGGCATCCATCCAAAGAGTGTGGACCTCGACCATTTCTTCACCACAAGACGGCTGCTGAACCAGGTGCGCCAGCTGGATCGCCTCTCTGTGCCCAGTACCGAGCTCAACACCTGGCTAGTGCACCGTGACTCTGAGACTGTGGTGTCCACCAGCAGCCAGTCCAGCCCCAGCATCACCCTGGACAATGGGGGCGGCCTAGAGGACATTAACAACCCTGACGCTACCCCGGCCATGAGGGGAGGAAGTGGAGCACCTGAATCCACGTACAACCTGAACGCAGCGGACAGCAGCCTGGGAGCTGTGGCCCCAGAGGGCAACCAGGAGCAGGGCAGCAGGGATGGCAATGACGACCTCACCAAAGAGGTACTGCAGCTTTTTTCTACCTTCACACCTGGGGAGCAACTCAAAAGTAGGGGGCAAACACATCCTTTTGACAGCTGCTCGTTGTCACCACATTCACCTGCTGCTTCACAAATTAACTGGATGAGAAGGATTTTATGATGAATTAATATTAAATAAACCCAGCAGTTGACAAATTTAACCTTCGAAACCTGAGCAAATTGGTTTAATTTCTTTCAAAAAAATTGGGAGAGGGCAATGGGCAACTTAAGGGGACATGACCCAAAAGTTTGGAAAAAACTGTAAAAACTTTACAAGACAATTACTTGAAAATAAGCCAAAAAAGTAAAAAACAAACAAACAGTACAAATAAAATGTCTCTGTTTTGTTTATTTTAGTTTTTTTCCTGCAACATAACTTCAAATTAATTTTTTAAAAATAAAATCCTTCCTTAATGTTTAAAACTTATTTTCATGCAATTTTCTTATCAACTTTTACTAATTTCTTGCAGTTTGTTGGACATTTCTTGCCCAGTAAATCTAACCAAGTTTCAAAGTGTCAAATAGCCTGTAAAAGGCATCTAAAAAAAGCACAAGAAAACTATTGGTACAGGTTTTAAGGGATTAAATGTTACCATACATATATTAAGTGGCCTAATTTATTGGTAAACTGTTGATATTGTCAGTTTGTTCACATTTAAAAGACCTTAACGAAATTAGCCAGTCCTAACCACAATAGCAGTCACTGTCAGTGTCATAAATATTTAAGGCTACAGCAGCATAAAACACGAGTATACTGTATTCCAAAAAAAATTAAAACATGCATATAGCTTATCAGTATAATTCATGGTCCGCAGCCCTGGTGTTTTATCAGTGTCAGATATTTTTAGTCAAACCAGTTGAGTCACATTCATTACAGCTGTGTTTCTTGGAACAGTTAATGTTGTAATAAAAGTGCAACTTTTAGACCCACAACAGTCATCCTCCTCACTTTACTCTTAAAAGATGTTGTTTCCTACATTTTCTTTTGACATACTAACAGCATTTCTACGTATGATAGATTATTGTTGTTTGTAGTAATATTTCAATATTACTACAAACATAATATAACATAATATATTTTTGTGCAGTGTTTCAATCCAACAGAGATCTTTGTGCTCTCCACCTTGCTTATTACCTCCAGTGCTACCTGTAAAAAGAGAAAACTCTGGCACCCCCATTACTTGATTGTACCTTATACACAGTGCGGCGATAAATGAAATTCCAACCTTTAAGAAGCAGCGTAAAAGTAGCTTAAGACTCCTGAAAAAAGCCCAGTCTGCTCTGATTGATCAGTGTTTCCGGGTCTTCCGTATCTTAGCGTCTCTTCACCGCCATTGCAGCTTTTAAACACAACTGGACATCTTCCAGCATGATTATGATCTGAGAACGGAGAGAAATTACCAACATGAGCAACCAAGGTTACATGTTTTCCTGACATTAGCATGTAGCTTCATGTAGCAGTGTAATGTAAACACTTGCAGTAGCGTGCCTGGAGCAGATAACCGTATAAAGAAATCCAGCACAATGGGTTGTCATACTGTAGCCAGAGTAAAAAAACTGTCAGAAAGCTGAAGTTTTTGCTCACAGGGATTACTTATATGTGAAATTACTTCATATTTAATATGAACATCCTCCATTGTAATACTATAAATAAGACACAACATACAGAAAAGCAGAATAACCTCCCTTTACTTGATCTTTTTAGTTTTTTGAGAAAACTTGCACATAATTTCCATATTGATGCAGCAGAGTTAGAGGTCACACAAAGTCATTGTTGCACTGTAATAAATTTCCTACTGATCACATGTTAACCACCATGTCAAAGTGTTTCTGTCATGGTCCCAGCATCTGACTACATTTCCGTTGCACGAGCTACCAAAATAACCCACTTTTATGAAACAATGAGTCAAACTGCTTATATAAAAAAAACAAACAGTTTATTATGATAAATAACTAAATACATGTGTGTCTCATTTGTATCTCATTGCAGTATGGGTTTAGATTTATAATGCATTAACTCTCCTCTGCACAGGGCCATTTTTCAATTGTTACAATATGTTTTTACAGGACATTGACTTGATTGACATCCTATGGCGACAGGACATCGACCTTGGTGCAGGGAGAGAAGTGTTCAACTACAGCAACCGTCAGAAGGAGAGTGAGGAGGAGAAGCCCAGCCCACATGAGAACAAAGACGGGAATGAGGAACAAGAGAGCTGGAGGAATGGCGTAAACTTACAGGGTGCTCAGCCAGTGGATGGGGAGACTGGAGAGAGTATTCCTGAGCAGGTTGGTAGACTTAATGAATCTTTGTATACTCGTGTTTTCATCCAGTGGGCGGTGGTCCATTTAACAGTCTTACAGTGCATAAAAAGAAAATAAAAACTTGGGAGCTGCACACTGGTGATAAAGGATAATTCTGTCTGCTGAATAAGAGTTTGTTTTCATGTGGAGACATTTACAGTTAGTTGCTTTTCGCCATTTGCATAAAACATTGTGGGTTGCAAAATTGTATTCATCTGTGAAATTGCTCAGTTTGAATTTAAGAGCTTCATCTCGTTGTTGTGTCACAGCGGTCAGGGACTTAAGTCTCAGACAGAGCAGGGAGAGATCAAGCAAATACAGCTGCTGCTTTTATGAAGTTTAAATACATTTGAATCACATTTCTTTCAGACTTGTAACATCTCAGAAACATTTCCAGTAGTTCAGTGGCCATTCAGAATCATTAGCCCTCATGACATATGAGTGTTATTCTTTTAAAAGTACAAATGCACACGTGTAGCTTATCCAGTGCGGGCATTCATGGTATTTGTGGCATCTGTGACATTGTTATGACCCTAAACTGACAAAGAAATGTCACAAAACTTGGACGTCAGTCATGGAGCTCCGAGGCCGACAAAGAAATTCCACTGAGCTACTTGGTTCAGCTTCAGACCAGGGATGGGGATTGGTAATTTCTATTGATATTGATATCAGTATCGAGACTCCTTAACGATTTAAGTGTTTATCGATGCCACTATTGATACTTTTCTATTATTTGATGGAAAGACGAGGCAAAAATATGTTATTAATAGAACTGGTTTTGCTTTTGTTGTTTAACAAGTGACTGTTTCTTTTACTCTGCCAGGAAAACAAATTTCTCACTCAGAAAAGCTGTATTATTCGAGTTTCTCGCCATAAACTAAATTTCCTTTTCCCTGATGTTACATATGAACACGTAGTGATGATGTTTTATTTACCTTTGCCTAGTTGTCATTTTACTGAGCCAACCTTGAACACATCACAATAGAGATTGTGATTTTTTTTAAACCCAATAACAGTCAGAGGTTCTGCATTTAGGTTTAATTTGATGTACAATTAATGTATGTGGACCAATGATTGGATTTAAATGACGTGACTTGACTTCAGATGTAATGTTGCGTCATAGGACCCATGGGACTCGAGAGCGGTATCAATAAGCTTGAATGTTGATTTTTGGGTTTTGAAAAAGCAGAACTGGGTTTTCAATAGGACTGGGTTTCAGTCCCTGTCCCTACTGCAGACACCAGCCTCAGAGCTCCATGGCTACTCTGTCAGTCGCCCTCTCAGTCGCTTCATTGGTAACTTCATCAGTTGCTCTTACTATTTCCCAGCAGCCGAAACTATCATTGCAGCACCAATCTGCCTTGGTAGTTTAGGCGTCTGGTCTATTTCCTTTTTTATATGATTTTAGTAATAGCCTAATATCACTTTTAGAAGAGCAGACACAGACAGACAGAGACTGAGGATTAACTCTGTGTGTGATTGAAAAAAGAGCAGAGGAGCTGAATTAATTTTTAGTTTACTACGTCTGAAGCTTGTTCAAAAATTAAATTTTGGTTATACAGAGAAAGTAAACTGAACCGAACCCTAGCTGCTACTAAGAAATTCATCTACTGATCGTGAGAAATGTTAAGAGAGCGTCTTCATGATTTGTATAAGGAATATATTGCTTTGACTTGCACTGCGTGGTCATCATAAAAGTGCTTGAATTTCTTAGACTGGGAACCAGACGAATCTCCCGGCTCATGTTTTGTTTGCTCTGGCCGATGCATCTGGTCTCCTCACATTCATGCAGATTTCCAGCAGGCCAGGCCAAAGTCATGCCAATCACAGCCATTTATCTAATACGAAGTGGGTTTGAAATGATAAGTGACAGCTTGCAGAGCCCTACGCTTTACGCACATTTCTTCATGACGACATCTCTGGCTCGTGCACCCTTAATTCAGGGACACTACGGCACCTTCTAAACAATAACGAAGGCATAACATGTCAATCACAATTATTTACCATCTCTGGCATCTGATCTCGTCCTCTCCTCTCGGAGGGTAACAAGCTCCTGGATCTCAATGTTTTCCCAGTTTGTGGACATTTATGACTGCCTTTCTACTTCTTTGAATTAGCCGCTATTCTAACAGCTGCTTTTTAAAATCTCCAACAGTGGGTCGTGCACATAAACATGTCATCAGAATGTATTGCCCGTGCCACCCATGGTCACGTCTTTCCGGCTTTACACAGACCTCATTTCGGGGCTGTTACTACTTCTGTTCCCAGCTCAGATGTTTTATATCGAACATAAAACAGCACAGCGGCGTTATATTCCCGCCTTGAACAGGCAGTGTAAATGCGGCTATATGCTACATTACAGCTCATCTCTGCACGTTTAGTCTGTTTACATTTGACCGTTGCTCAGTATGAAAAGTGGGTGAAGACACACTTACACATTGGCTATCCTTCCAAATTATTCTGTTACAAAATGGCTCTTTTTTGTCCCTTTTTATAATAAATGAGGTCCAGTTCTTGCAACTCATAATGCTTATAAACAGTTATTTCTATGTGACACCGGAAAAGATAAATGCATCTATTTCCTTCATTGGTTCAGAAAAAATGAACTGAACCACAGTTGTGAATAAAATAATAAATGGTTTTGACTGCACTGGTATCTCTTGTGTTGTTACCCAGCTCCCGGGTCTTGGCTCACAGACTTCACTGTCTCTACAAGAATGCTTGAGGCTGTTGGAGGCCACTTTCCCTTTTGGAGAAGAATCTGAAGTAAAAAAATAAAACTTGTTTCAGATGTATTGTAAGCATTGATAGATTTTTCATTGGTGTGAAAAAAAACTACAGTGAAATGTTTGTTTTTTTTTAATGTTTTCAAACAGTTTCCAGCACCAGTCGTCAACCCAGAAATAGTTCCCAATGGAGAAGTTCCCTCCACGTCTCAGGGCCTTCCTCTGGCACCACAGCTGCCCCCAGCAGAGCCACAGTTAGACCTGGAGCAGCAGTGGCAAGACATCATGGCCATCATGGAGCTACAAGTACGTCCCCTTTCATTAAAAAAAAATCACTTCTCAAAGGTCCAGTGTGTAGGATAATAATTCAGCTCAAGATAAAAACTTCTGAACAGTGAACACTGAAGGAACTCAAACTGGGAGACGTTTTGGCTGGTTGCAGTCTGGAATCCTTATCACAAGATACCTATAAATCCTCCTAAATCTTAAACACTGCCCCTGAAACTCGTGAGTTGTATTTGTTTGTCCTTACACATTTAATGTAATTATTTGGGAACTCATTTGGGTAAGACAGAACAAAACCTTCTGTATGTCAACCAGTGAGAATGTTAAAATTTTGGGGGGAAATCCCTCTGTTAAAAGTGCATCACTTTTTTTTTTTTGGCAAAAGCACATTTGTAAGTATGAAAAAAAGCCTATTTACTGCGTCAAAGTTTCAAATAATTTTACTCTAAAAAGTAGAATTTTTTTTGTCTCAATTACTTTGCATTGAAATGTGCAAATATTTAACAAAATCTTTCTGTTCAAAGGCAATGGAAGTGAACAACACTTCGCCCCACAGCAACTCCAGCAGTGACAGCGGCACAAGTGGAACGACAGAGTCAAACCCCGTGGGAAACTTTGGACTCTCGACTCCCTCAACACCGGTGAACCAGGATGTCAGCCTTCACCAGGCCTCCCTCCCCAGCTGCAGCCAAGACTTCCCCCAGATTTTCAATCCCCAGTTGGACTCTACTAGCATCACCCCGAGACCCACCATGCTCAGATTTTCTTCCAGCAACTCCAGCAACATCAACTCCACGTTTGGAGCCACTAACCTGACCGGGATCTTTCTCCCGCCCATTAACAGTTCCAGTACCAACATCACATCCACGCCGATTCTGCCCGACCCATTCAGCAACCTGCTGGAGGAGTCCATGCTTGATGAGATCAGCTTACTGGACCTCGCCATGGAGGAGGGCTTCAGCCAGGCCCAAGCGTCCCAGTTGGAAGAAGAGCTTGACTCAGATTCTGGTCTTTCTCTGGACTCCAGCCACAGCCCAGCCTCGCCAAGCAGCTCAGAGACCTCCTGCTCTTCGGCAGCGTCTTCGTCTTCAACGTCTGCAACCTTCTCCGAGGAGGGAGCTGTGGGGTACAGCACCGACTCCGAGGTGGCTACTGTGGAGGCGGAGGAAGGTGCAGTCGGTGGTTATCAGCCTGGGTACAGTAAGCTCTGCCGGATGAGCTATCAGGACCCCTCCCAGTTCCACAGCCTCCCTCAGCTCGACAGCATCAGCCACAATCACACGTACAACCTGCCGCTGTCCTCTGCGTTCGCCGAGCACCCAGAGCTCCCCATTTCAACCGGGAAGAAGACAGTCCGCGACAAACACAACAAGCTCCAGCCTCCTCAGGACTTGCTCGACAAGCACTCAAGCCGTGACGAACGTCGAGCCCGCGCCATGAAAATCCCCTTCTCCAACGAGAAGATCATCAACCTGCCCGTGGAAGAGTTCAACGAGCTCCTAGCCAAGCACCACCTGAGCGAAGGCCAGCTCGCCCTCATTCGCGACATCCGCAGGCGCGGCAAGAACAAGATGGCGGCGCAGAACTGCCGCAAGCGTAAGCTGGACACCATCATCAACCTGGAGCAGGGCGTCCAAGACCTGAGGCGCGACAAAGCTCGCCTGCTGAAGGAGAAGATGGAGTTCATCCGGTCCATCCGACAGATGAAGCAGAAGATGCAGAGTCTGTACCAGGAGGTGTTCACTCAGCTACGGGACGAGGAGGGCCGGCCCTATCCTCCCAGTGAGTACTCGCTCCAGTACAGCGCCGACGGCAGCGTGCTCATCATGCCCCGCGGCGTGACGACCGCCGAGCAGAACCGAAAACCAGAGAAAAAACAAAAGGACAAAAAGAAGTGAGAGGCGAACACTGCTGTTTATTCTATCACTTTGCTAAATCAATAAGAAAGATTTCTGCAGATGCAAGAGAGATGTCCTTTTTTCCTTTAAGAAGATTCTGGTGAGTAGAAAAATGGCATTGTTGACTACTCTTCCTGCATTAGTTTCTCCCTTTTCAATCTGTTCCTACGATTTTTTTTTCTTCCTGGAAACAACTTTGAAGCAGAAGTAGCTCTTCGTTTGAGTACTGATATTTCATTATTTAGACGGGGGAAAACAAAAAGCAAGGAGACGAGGGATATAAAAGGACACAAAATGAGCTCTTAGAAAAATTTAGCTGCTCTTGATCCTTTTGCATCAAACCACAGAGGATGGAGAAGATGTGTAGGGTGAAAAACGAGGGACTGGTATCGAGAAAGTGGGAGTAAAAGAACAATGTCACCGAGGATGGTTGGAGTACCTATGCACCGAAGGTTTTAAAGGACAGATCCCCACCCTGGAGACTTTTAGTGATTTCTGTCACTGAGGCTTATGAGTTGCAAATCCTCAGGCAGCGTCTATGGTTGTGAGAGTTTAGATACCAAAGGCTAAAGGAAGTCCATTTTAGGATGCCATTAACACCTATCCTAACCAAAGGTTGAACGGTGCACGTCACTTGATCTGAATACACCTTAAATGCTCAAACACTGCACTCCAATTCTGCCGGTTTGTGTATTGCAAATTCCAGTTTTTCGAGTCAGTTTGTCGGCGGCATCTTAAGTATAGAAAGCCCTGAAGGGGGTTGGTGTGTGGACGGAGGATGTTGAGGAAAGAGTCAGAGAGGGAGAGTGTTCCCGGGCTGGCCACCGCTAAAATAGGCCTGGAGGTGAAGTCCTGCAAGAGGAGCAGACGGATGTTTTAGGGGAGGAGGCACACTGCATTGCAAAATGTATCAACTTCCTTATAAATTATACATAGCACTGTAATTTGTCTTTAAAAGGCTTGGCTATATGCATTTTGCCGTGTCTGTCGCTATTCCTTCGCTGCAGGTTTTAAATACGGGAGCTGCGTTTAGGGAGGCTCTTATTAACTGTTCATAATCTGTAGTATAAGCAAGGTTATAGGTCTAGCCACATCAGCTTTATGTAAAAGTCTACACTTTTTTTTTTTTTTTTTTTGTTGGTTTTAAAACTTCACAAAGCCGGTAAACAGGAGGAATTGAGGATACTGTGGTGAGCCAGGAGCTCCAGAGAGTACTGTATGATCAACTCCAGGCCGTCACAGATCAGAGTTATGGATCATTTGTTGTTTTTATTTCCTTTTGGACGCCTCGTTTTGAGCACTAACTTAAAACCGGTCGCTCTCTGGTGTAGCGACATCACTTTTAAGTAACTTATTTGCCAACGTTACCCAACTGAAAGCCACTTGAGGCACTTTTTAACTGCTGTAAAGCCGAGGTGTTGGCTTAAATATTTTGAGTCCTATTTAAGTTTTTTTTTGTGTTGCTAACAAGGTGAGCCAGGTCGCTATAACAGGGTTCGTACAAGGTGCTTGAGGTGCTTGAATTTGACGCTCAGAAATTACTGGAATACCTTGAAATCAGACATATTTGGTCCATGAAAAAGCGCTTGGGTATAATTTACAGAACAGAATGATAAATTCTTTCATTAGATAAATGTTTTAAACTGGGAAGACGAGAATTATTTTAATTTACATTTATTGTCTAATGCCATATGAGGGGTATGAGATAGGTGTGCTGACAGGCTGGTAAACACCAGTAAAAAGCTGACGCCAGGATATTTTGCAAGCCTCCAAAACAGTTACACTGGAGCAGTGTCAGCTGTTTGGACAGTAAATAGGCTGCCTAATTTGTCTGACTGTTGATGGTGGAGCTATGAAGGATTTTTTTGTTTGTTGGTTGCAAGGGGGCGCTGCCTTTCCGATCTTTGTATGTTCTTTATGTTTTCCTGCCAATCACATGCCTGAATATGTATAATAAGTTAAATTTAGGTCCTGGTAGCATGTGTTTACAAATTTGCACTTTTTATTATTATTTTTTTTTTTACAAAAGATAGGTGAGAAGAAAACAATTTTTCTTTGAAAATAAAAATGAGTGCTTTAAAAAGTACTTGAACGTCGTTAAATTTGACTTGCCCTCGTCTGTACGCACCCTGTTATAAGAGAAAAAAGGTTATTTGAATGCGTGAGAGTGTGTGTGTGTTATGGCCACTTTGATTTGAATGCCTTTCTTTCACAATCTCATTCTAACTTTTTGGGAACCGACGGAAGACGTTCTCAAAGTAGAAGTGCTATTACTTGTCTATTTGAATGAAGTTTTGTCAGTACGTTACATCGCCCTCTTTAAAAAAGAAAAGACAAAAAAGAAAAATAGGTAGCTGAGATAGGTCGCAGCTGAGATAGCGGTTAGAGGCTAGAATATTTACAAGAGGCTGAACAGAACTCGCAAAAGATGATGTCCAAAAAAATTGTTTTCGAAAGGAGAAATGTCCTCATTCAATGTGATGTTCAGGCATGAAACTGGTTAACATTCACTTCAGTGTAACCCAGTGCGACACCGACTATTAAGTACCGCTACTACTTAGTGCACTTTTTTTTGTCTGTCTTGTTATGTAAATATTTTCATGTTTGTGTTTGTCACGATTTTTTGTAGTTTGTCAAATGTCTCCATAACAGTCTCAACCCTCTAATTTCAGTTTGGATGTAGTTCCCTCTGTTTTGAGATATTTGCCGGCAATCAAGAATTGTTTTTATTGATTAATAAAGTGTTTTTATTTTCACCTGTGACTCTTGTGTTCTAGGTGTCATGAATGGTATTTGTTATACTTAACAACAGGGACTCCAAAAAGCCGTTTTTTTTTTAAGCTTTTACAGCGATCTTATGTTCCTTCACACCCCGAGGCAAAAAAGGCTCCACATTCACTGGTGTGGTGGCTTTTTCTTCCCAAGAATTTAAGGCCATTTAACCGTCCCTGTGGTCTTTCAGTGAAGAGTTGTAGAGATTTCTATACAGCTAAACGTGTTCGGCTAGTCTTCCCTCAAAGGTGTATTTAACTGTTTTTTGTTTTTTTTTTTAATTGATTTAATTTTTTTTAATTACATCTATTGCATATCTGTCTGCCCTGGAAGAGGGATCGCCCCTCAGTCGCTCTTCCTGAAGTTTTTTCCCCCTGTTATTGTTTTGTTTTTTTGGGGGGGGAGTCCCAGACAGAGAGATGTAGTACGCTGTAAAGCCCTCTGAAGCAAACTGTGATTTGTGATTATGGGCTTTAAAAATGAAATTGACTTGATTTGAAGGTGTCCAAAAGCGTAGCGCACAGTAGGCGCCTAGGTGCAAAATTCAGAGCTGCACAGCCAAGAGCCACGGCAACTATTGGAGCCTTCATTCTTGACGTGAAAGACAAAATATCTATTTACCTCGCACTGCGGAAACAAAGTGAGTCAGCAGTTTTTCCTGTTCTTCTGTTACAGTAGATTTAGTAATTTCAGGGAGATCGGGCCAAATACTCCATATAAATGAGTATCTGGTAGGGATAATGTACTTTTTATGAGTATCGTCAAAGTAAAATGCGTCAATATCGCACTGATCAAAAAATGTTCTGAAGCTCAATCCTTTGTTTAAATTGTTTTCTAACAAAGAATAAATGCAGCAACTTCTGATCAACTCATATCAATTCAGGTTTAAGTAACAACCTCTGGTTTAAATTCAGCCTGTTCTGTGTACAGTTGTGGATATAGATAATTAAACTGGTTGAGCAGATCTTGTAATGAGCATTTTTGTCTGTTTTTTTGATATTCAATTGACCAGATTATGTGAAAATGTAAAATGATCAGTAGCTGCAGCACTGCTATGAAATAATCCCATTGTATACAAAGTGACCGCAGCAGAAACAGCAGAGTAACAAAAAGTGGTTTATTGTCCAAAACCGACAAGCAAGACATGTTCATGAAAAACACTACAAAGATTACCAATGACCAAATAAATCACTGAAAAGATTTGATAACCGTACATCAAACAAGTCCTCACAAAGCAGCTAATGGGTTTCTGCCCTCAAAAGCACCAATGAACCAAGTATATAAAAATATGGCACACTATGAACTAATAAAAACATCACCTCACTGATACACTGTCATAGCAAGATGACGAGCACTGGACCGAAAAATGATACTGAAGCGACCGACAGACTTTCTGAAAACTGGAGTCGATTCTTAAAATTAACACTGTCTTACATTTCTGCTGGGTTTTGTCAAGCAAATCTGAAGCATATTTACAGTTCGATTATATCCAGATAAAAGGAGAAACAAATGATTGATACACCGTAATACGAATGAGTCCGATGGTGTCTTGCTTGTCTCTGCCTCCCCCCGTCCTGACCCCCCAAATCTCGTCAAAAGTACAATGAAGTTCAAAACTACAGTTTCTTTCTCTCCCCCTGCCCTTTTGCCCCATGTTAGTTTTTCTCGTCTTTTTTCTCGTCTTCAGTGGGATACGAGTGCCAAGTGAGTCTCTCTTCGTAGAAAGAGATGACCACCTGCGGACACTTGACGTTGGCCTCCTTCGCCGGCACAAGGTCAGCTTCGTCCGAGTTTTTCCTGCAAACAACACAAATACATATTTAACTCCCTTAGGGACTGTTTTTTTACGTTTCATTCTTCATTTTTTGATAATTTTGACTGTTTATGCATATGGCATGAATTTGGCAATATTTTATATTTTTGTTTAATCTTGGAATTTCCAGCTCAGCTCCTACTATAAGATTAAAACACAGTTGTTTCATTCATACTGTTATGTGCCAAAAGTGTGCCACCAAAACCCATTCAAACTGACATTTTTAAACCCACAGCCATCAAAACATAAAAACGTGCACTGAGGAATGCACGATAATTATCGGACCCATATTGGTCCCGCCGGTGTCCGTGCCGCTCTCATTCTCCGCTGCTGTCACGGCCAGTGTCCCCGCCAGTGTCCGCTCGGCTCTCATTCTCCGCCGGTGTCCCCGCCAGTGTCCGCTCGGCTCTCATTCTCCACCACTGTCACGGCCGGTGTCCCTGCCGGTGTCTGCTCCACTCTCATTCTCCGCCACTGTCACGGCCGGTGTCCCTGCCGGTGTCTGCTCCTCTTTCATTCTCCACCAGTGTCCCCGCTGGTGTCCTGTCTGGTCTCATTCTCTGCCGGTGTGTTCGCCGGTGTGTTCGCCGGTGTCTCCGGCAGTGTCCACTCCGCTCTTATTCTCCACCCGTGTCCCCGCCGGTGTCCGCTCCGCTCTCCTTCTCCGTCAGTGTCTCCACCAGATTTGGCATATGGAGAGGATTTATGCTATTTCCTCACTGTCGCAGTCAATGTTGCTGCAAATTATTGACATATCCCAGCCTCCAATAATAATAAAAAAACTACTTTCCAAAAAATAATCATTTTTTTAAATCTAAAAACATAGTGGCATCATGACAAAAACCTGGCTAAAGGGTTAAAATTCTGAAAATTAATGAATAAACTCAGTGAAATTAGAAAATCATATTAATGTATAATATTTTATCGCCTGATTTTGAAAAGTGCATTATGTGTACGGAGCGATACGAGCGTGAGTATTTGACACTGCACAAATAATAATAGTGCATAAAAATCAATGTTGGTGCTGATCATTGACATGTCCCATACTGTCATATGTTGAAAATAATAATTTTTTTTTTTTCATCTAAAAACATAGTAGCATCACGACAAAAACTTTTCATTTAAGGTGTAAATATTCTGAAAATAAATGAATATTTAATATTTATGATCAGGACTGATGCAGATTACAAAATTATCTTAATGAAAGTAGAAAATAATATTAATGTATAATATTTTTTAAAGCTTAACTTTGAAACGCGAGCGATGTGATTGTGTGTGTAATATTAAAGCCCCTGAGGATTAATGACGCATTTTATTTCCCTGACAGTCGAGGCAGTTTTTCAGTCGCTAATGTTTCAGTTTTTAACAGCCGTCCAGCAGTTTCTGTGCTGCATACAAACCATTTCATGAGGAACATGAGCTCTCCTGTGGAATCTGTGGCGCCAATAATCCTTTCTGGATCCAGCCCTCGAGCAAAGCCCCTCAGCTTCTCTGTCTGAGGATCAAACGACAAAATACAACTTCAATCAAAACATTTCAGCATAAATACCAACCACATACAGTATGCCAAGCTTCCCAGCTGAATTTAAAATAAATCCACACTAACACAATGCCAAAAAAGCAAAGGGATTTTGAGGAAACTATCATTATTTTGTGTTTGTGTGCAGCTTTTGTCTTCCTCATATTTAAAAGGGCTGCTGCAAACAATTACTTTCTTTATCAATAAATGGTTTTATTAATGGAGTGCCCTTCGTCACGAAGCCTGAGATTTTTCTATTTGATTTTGGATTATAGTGAAGAAATTAAGCTCTGTGGCAACCACACGTTTATGATACTTCCACGTTTTTTTTAGCGAGATAATCTTCACAAATGAAAAACACTTTTAGGATTTTGAAGCCATTTTTTTAACCCTGTGAGACTTGAATGAACATCACTTTCCTTGTTCTTTGTTCAGACACCTCCATAAGTATTTAAAACTTTGAAATCTGTGCAAATTAGTCTGATTTCTTTTGAAAATATGGGAAAAAAGCAAGAACTGTTCCACAAATTGCAAGAACTTAGTAGATTTTGAAAAATATTTTAATAGGTAAAAGGGGAAAAAAACTTTAGTTATAATGATCGTAATTATATATTTAAAATTATTTTACAAATTTATAATTTTAAGCCCCTTTTTTATGTCACTTCCTTTTAATTTTTTTTTTTTTTTTTTACTTTATTTTTTGTTTGTTTCTTTTTTCTAAGTTTCAGGTAATTTTCTTGCACTTTATAAAATATTTTGCCAAAGTTAGTTTTTTTGGTAATTTCTTATAAAGTTGCTCAATGCGCTGAACAAACTATTAAGTAATTGCTAAATTCCTAGGTCTGCAATGAGTCTGCTGAGTCTGCACGTGGTGTGAGGTTTGGTATCAGCCTGTGTGTTGGGTGTGTGAACACACAGAGGTCATGGTGCACGTGGAGGAGGGAGTCTGTAATTGGTAGATTGGTCCCAAATGAAGGCGCTGTTGAAGTGTGCACCTAAAGCCTCATATTTGGAAATCCAGCATCCTTCTTTATCGTGAGCCTGTGATGTGGCTCACCTTGATGTGGTTTCAGGTTTGTTTAAACTACAACAAACACCTGCTGCCTGCAACTCTTCATCTTTACCAACTCACTGTGTCTGCTTTGTGTTTTACGGCTCTTTCCTGGCGATGTTTTCAACCGCTCTGCCCCCCAAAAAAACGAACAAAAAACAAAACGCTTTGTGGATCAAAAGTTTTAAACTGTTTCCGCCTTTTGTTCCTCAAAAGCAGCCGAGCGAAGCAAAGAAAACAGCTCAACAGTGCCGGTTGAATCTTTTTTTATTGGACATATTACATTTTCGACAGATTACATTTTATCAGCGATGAGACTATTTAATCTGACAGCAGGGTCAAAATACCGATTTGTTTCCACAGAGGGTTAACAGCTGGCAGTTGGCTGTCGTCTTTGTGATGTTTTCACTTGCAACTTTTAACAGAAAATATGGCATTAAGAATAACTGTGCTGCTTCTTTGAGGTTTTCTTGGTGTGTCAGGGCTCTTAGAGGAATTCTTCACTTGCAAAATGACCATTTGTGTATCAGCAACTCACCGTGCGTTACCTTGGTTTTGTGAAGAAAACTTTTTGGATTCTACGGGGAACGAAGAATCCAAAAAAAGCAAACATTTTTAACAATTTAGACACAGTCTGCATTAAACAACAGCAAAAATATGTCCACTTTTTGAAAGAAATCAAACAAATGCTCTCAGGTTTCAGAGCTTTAATTGCTAATTAAAGGCATCTGAATGCAGCACAAGAAAACTGATCTTTATCCAGGTGTGAAAGGGTTAACCCCAAGTATCATTTATGGACTTCAACAAAAACAAAGAATCGGGACTTACGTCGTCTTTTTTCTTCTTCGTTTTGCTGTCGTCTCCATCTGCGTCTCCGGCTGCCTTCCTCTTCCCGTCGTGTGCTGATTTCTGGGACTGCAGGAACTCTGCGATCAGATCTGGACAGTCCAGATTGTCTTCTGGCTCCCACGTGTTGTCCTCTCTGCAGACACAAGGACATAAAACACAGTATTACATTAATAATGTAATCTCATGTTAAACGTCCCAGTATGTCATTCTCTTCTTACTAATAATTTTTTGCCATCTGTGATTTAGGGGAATATTTAACCCCTTAGGGCCCGCTTTAATATTACACACACTTAAAATGTGCTTTTCATAATCAAGCTATAAAAAATGTTATGCATTAATATTATTTTCTACTTCTATTGAGTTCATTTTTTAATCAACATCAGTCCAAATCATAAACATCAAATATTCATTAATTTATAGAATTTTAACCCTTTAAATGCCAGGTTTTTGTCTTGATGCCACTACGTCTTTAGACATTTTTTTTTAAATTTAATTTTAAATAGGGGTCGACCGCTATTGGTTTTCAGGATTATTAGCAGTTAATAAGACCAATAACAGATATGTGGAACCGTTATGCAATTACTGAAAAAAAAAATCTTTCTGTCAATATTTGAAATTTGGAACATAAACTCCAACACCAAACTTTGGTTAAACGCCTTTTTCAAAACCGAAACTTTCAAAATCATATACAGCAAGTTCCCAGCAACTTTTTTTAAAAATAGAGTCAAGTAAAAAAAGCAAAAAACAAAAAGTAAATAAATAATTATAAAAATATAAAAATAGCTCCCTATGGTTTTGCAAACTTAAAGGTCCTCTTATGCTGGCACTTTCTTTACACCTTTTAATTAATTAATTTGATCAGTAATCATGAAAATCAAACGCTGAGACAGATAATGAGCAAAACACCAAATATTGACTAACAATCGGCCGCCTAGTTTCAAAATACAACATGGTTATAAAATGACATCATCAGGTGGAAAATAGTAAAAAATGATAAATTCCAAGGTAAAAGCCCTGAATGACACTCAGAAATAATACAAGTCGTGTTTTTATGCTTTGGTGGCTGTGGGATCAAAAATGTCAGTTTGAATGGGTTTCAATGTTTTGCACTTCACAGTCTGAATGTAACTACTTAGTTTCCACAGTGAAATTCCAAAATTAAACAAAAATACTTGCAAAAATGTATGCCATATGCAAGAACACAAACAAAATGATTGAAAAAATGAAGAATGGAAAAGGCATAAAATGCCCCAAACGACAGGTTAAAGAAGAAAAAGACAGGAAAAGACAGAAGGCATGAGGTGATGATTTTCTGCCCCACATCACTCACTCAGAGAAGCCTTTCCACTTGAGAAGATACTCTACTCTTCCTTTCACCACTCGCCGATTCAGGACTTTTTCCACCACATATTCTTCCTCCTCCTCCTCTTCCTCGGCCACTTCATCTGGCTTCTTCTCCTTCTTCTCCACCGTGGTCATTTTGCTCTCTGGCGGGTCAGAAACTGGAGTTCAAAACAGAGAGTTACCGATCCTGAAGACACCCGGAGAGCATCCTAACTGTTCACATTCAGCGTTTTAAGACGTGTTTTTGGGGGACTTTTCTTTTTTTTAACAAATCAATCTGCTGAGTGCAGTTTCACAAACACTGATGGTGTCACACACATGATCCACTCCTCGACACACAGCTTACCGCACAACGACAGAGTGATGCAGAGACATTCATGTTAGAAAGTAATGATTATATGAAACCTTCTGTAACAGCGGGAACATCGTTAGGGGGCTCTGTGGTCAGGCTCATACTCATCAGTCAGACCTGGGGACCAGCAGCTTCCTGGTCAACGTCAACAGTGTTGCATCATGGGAGCATGCGAGAAGCAACGTGGCAGAGAGGAGAGAACAGCATTGGGTTTATTTAGAATAAAAGGGTAACAATGGGAGGCAATGGAGATGAGCGGCAATCTGCGTTTCACTGATAGTTTTAAAAATCCACTGTGTGTGTTTAATAATTTTGTCTCAGTTGTTGATTTTAACCCTTAGGGCCTGTTTTAATATTACGTTTGTATCGCTCAGTGCACAAAATTTCACAATCAAACTTTAAAAAACATTATACATTAATATATTTTTTTTACTTTTATTGAGTTAATTTTAGCCATCATTAGTCCTAATCATAAATATCAAATATTAGTTGATTTTTAATCATTTTAATCCTTTAAATGCCAGGTTTTTGTCATGATGCCATTATGTTTATAGATTTAAAAAAAAAAAGATTTTTATTTTTTTTAAATAGGCCTATACTACATGCAACATATTTTATTCTTTATTATCACGGCCTGGGATATGTCAATGATTAGCACCAACACTGATTTTTATACATTATTATTTTTTGTGTAGAGTTAAATGCTAACACTCATACCGCTCTGCACACAACATGCACTTTTCAGAATCAGGTGATTAAAATTATTATACATTAATATGATTTTCTACTTTCATTTGGGTTTATTTTTTAACAAACATCAGTCCTAATCATAATTAGAAAATTTTCATACATTTTCTGAATTTTAACCCATAAAATGCATGTTTTTTGCCATGTTTTTAGATTAAAAATGAATAAATAATTATTTTGAATTTACTACATGCAAAGTAGTTTTTTTTTAAACAATTATCTCAACCTGGGATATATCAATAAATTGCAGCAACACTGATTGCGACAGTGCACTTCGTGTAAACAGCCTGATTTTCTCCATAATATGGAGAAATACATGCCAAATATGTCAAATTGACATCATCCGGTGGAAAATAGTGAAAATTACAAATTCGAAGGTAAATCTGGAAATTCTGATCTGGAAATTCCCAGATAAAACAAAAATACACAGTCTTGACAAAACTAATGTCATATGCATAAACACAGCCAAAATTATCACAGAATGAAAAAGGAGGAAGGTGCAAAATGTGCCAAACAGTCCCTAAGGGTTAAAAAAGACTGCCTAATCTGCATTGCCTAAAGTTACCCATGTACCTTTTGACATGGTGTAAACTTACTGGACTTCTTAGGGGGTTTGATGTTACAAAATATGAAAAAATGGCCCTAATCAGGATAATTACACAGGGTCGTTACCTCCACATCCAACAATCTGGTGTTCTCTTACAAAGTCGTGTTTTATAGCTCTGTGCTGCGTGTCTTGTGTTTGTTGTGTCATATCACCATTGTACTGACTTGTGAGGGACTGTTCTTTATTTATTACAGTAAGAGGCGGTTGGGGTGTGACTTTTTTTTTTAACTTTTTTATTTTTTATTGATATCATGATCCTCCCAGGAACTACATGTATTTTTGCGTGACTCAGGAAAAAAGCATGACCTTCCCTCCACCATAAATAACCATATTTCACAGTTTCTGGCTAAATGATAGAAGATAAATGGTGTGATTTTGGAGATATTTAAAGAAAACATGCTTTTCAAATCCTCTTCAACTTAAGGTCGATTTAAGACTTTTTAAGACCAACAACAACAAGAGTTGAGAAAAACTACAACAACTAAAAAAAACATAAATAGACCAAAATGACTTATAGCAAAGGACAATTTTGCAGAAATGTTTATTTCAACAAAATATATTTTTGAGGAAATTCTTGGCAGGTTGGTTTTGTATGGCGATTTGTGTTTTGCCACAAATTTCTTTATTAAATTTCCTTGAACTTCATTTAAAAAAAAGGTGCAAGGAACTTTTAGTATCTGACGCTGAAAGGTTCAGTTTTTACTAAACATTTGTTAAAGGCGTTTAAACAATGTTTTGTGTTGGAGTATATTATATATTAAATCATTAATTTCAACAGAAATGTTTTTTATTGTAAATGCGTATCTGTTCCAAATCTCGGTTATTAAGTTATTACTAATAATCTGCATCAGACCTGAAAAAAACAATTTGGGTCAACCCCTTAATGTAAACCACCTGCTCCTCTGATAAATAAAGCACAGTCCCTAATGAATGGTGGATACTGTATTACTGTACTAATATTTTACTTTTCTTGATGCTCTGGTTTCAAAATATCTCACTTAAGTAGCAAAAGGTATGTGATAAATGAGAGTTTCTCTTATAAATAAACATATAAATGAAATGTGATCACTTTACTAATTAATAATGCAGCGGTGCCAACATCAACAACAGGAGGTTTGCACACCTGGCGGCGGCTTACCACGACGTGGAGTGTAAATATAGAGCTCATGATCACAGAATAAGATATAACTTATGTTAACATTGCTGTGATGTGAAATAAATTTAAATTTAGGGTATTTTTCTTGCTAAAATTAGCGAGCACACAGAAGAAAAACAGCACGACAAAGCGTCGGAGGCTCCTCACTGTCTGTCTCCTCCATGTTGCTTTTAACAGCAACTAATGCAACAAACATACTCTGTCGATTATAATAATTATAATAATAAATGTGATTACTTTAACTACACAGTTTCCATCCCCATTGAAAACATGCACATTAACGGCTAGCTAACGTCAGTCTCGTGCACATTCAAACAACACGTTTGGAGGGAGGAGGGAAAATTAAACTCACCGATCACTTAAAATCTAATGTATTTTTCTAAATTTCCACCGATTTGAAACAACGCGACAGTCTTAACCGTGTGTTAATGTAGCGATAACGTCTGGATTTGTTAAATTTCAGAGCCGCCAGCTCGAGTACAGTGAGGTGTTTCGTTTCCGCCCCTTTGTCTGGTCCGAGAGAAGACGAGCAAAATCCAGTCCAGCGGTCCGGCGGAGCTCCGCGCACATTCACTGACTCATAGAACATGTGGATTTACTCACCAGCGTCAGGGAGCGAGCGGAGCTGCGCGCGTATGATTTAGAGATCTAATGTTACAGAGTCTGCGCAAACAGCGGACTGGATTAACGGAACGGACCTCACTGCATCAATACAGATGATATATACAGAAGATAAATACTTTATTTGAGGTACTTGTACTTAACTTGACTTAGTTCACTACATTTCAGAAAGAAATAGAGTATTTTTTTTTTTTTTACTTAACTACATTTATCTGGTGCCGTGGTTAGTTTACAAATTAAACATTTTACACAAATGAAGACTTTATAAATTATCATGTAAATATGAAAAAAAGAAAGAGATTAAAAATAAACTTTTTCCATACAATATATTTGCAAAAAGTGTATATAATATAAAGTAAAAACATAATAATTATAAAAATATGACGTAAGAAAACATGAAACTAAAATAAAACATTTAAAACTACATTGTATTCAAGAACATCTGAAACAATTAGTTGAATAATCAATCAGTCAGGTGTTTAACAGAAAATTACTGACAACTATTTTGATGGTTTAGGTCATTTTAATGTAAAATATTTAATGGTTCCTGCTTAAAAAATGTGACGATTTGCTGCTTCCCCTTTTAATACTATTTATAGCTTTAGGGATAAAATGAAAACATGCCTTTTAAACCTGACAGATGGATTTGGGGTTCAAAGGGTATTTAAAAGAAATATGAAATACAAAACACAAGTCCCTCCTCCCCAGTACTAAAAAAGAAGAAGGAATGGTATGTCTTCCTCGTTTTGCATCATTTCTTCCCCCAGCATAAATGACAAACAGTCCCTAACTGTAATGTATTACTAATAATAACGTTAAGGCTTTTGACTGTTGGTTACACAAACCAAATAATGTAGAGGTGTCACTTTGGGCTTTGGTTAAATGTGTTAGCATTTCTCACTATTTTCTGCCTTTTTTACAAACCATCAATCAATAATAAAGCAATTAATAGAGAAAATTCTAAGCAGATAAATCCATAATGAATAATGTATTTTTTTAATAATAGTTTAGCTGCAACTAAATCAGCTGTAACAGTAAAATCCCGCTTTTACGTTAATGCACGAGTTATAATTATTTTTACTTGTAACAAATTATTTTTACAGTCTTATAAGTACTTTTACGTAAAAAAACTGAAAAGCACCACTGGATAGGAGTTGATTTTTCACATTTATCTCCTGTAATTCTCTTTTTTTCGACGCGTCAGTGAACGCAGCATTTGAGCTTTCGTCACTTCCGGATCAACAATCTCCTGTCAAAGATGGCGGCGACCTTGTGTGCGAGATTGCTACCGAAACAGGGTAATGTGGCTTTAATACTGCATTTACAGCGTTAAATATCTGTTTTTAACGTTTTAGTAATTTTATTGGCTGTTTTATTTAAACTGTATGAAGCTAACAGTGTTAGCTGCGCTTCAGTTAAACAGCTGGAGCTCGTTTAGTTAGCCGTGTTAGCACGTTAGCTGCTCTGTCTTGTTAGCAGGTATTTATTTTATTTCTCTTCATTTAGTCTCACAGCTTCAGTATATAAAGTGATAATATTTTTATTTTTAGATTTATAGATTTTTGATAGTATTTTTGTTGGTCGAAACATGATGTTTTACATATTGCTCAACATCATCACATCATTAAATTCATTCATTTACTTTTCTTTATTTTATTTCATTTATTTTTGAGAAATCAAACACCACATTTTCCTATAATAATGTAAAGTTTTAAAAGATATAATCAATGACAAATCTGAAAGAGTCTTGACAAAGTGTCTTGGTGTTCAGACAGTGTTAAAGCTGCTGTAAAACGGTTTCTGTGTATAGCAGCAGAACGTGTGTTTTATTTTATTTTATTGTGTTTTTATTGTCTTGTGTTATTATTGTTTTTATTTTCATTTTATTTTATGCCAATATTTATTCCTGCAAGTTTATTTTAACGTCTAGCTTTTAACCTTTTTTTGGTAATCTTTACTTTTTTCTTCTTTAAAGAAAATGAATATAAATATAAATATCTCATCTCAATGTCATTGTTGACATATATTGTATTGATGCTATAAGTGTGAACAACTGCATATGTAAACAAATGTAAATCTATGTTAACTGCTGCACTCCTGCAACACATGTATATATACAAACATACATATATATATACTGTATATATATATTTAAACTTTTGTTTTTGAAGACACATAATACCCCATTTTCCTATAATAAGAAAAAGTCTGTAACAAAACAATCAATGACAAATCTGCAAAAGTTTTGCCAGCATTTCTTTTTGCGAGAACAAAGCCAAACTATCTGAATGTTAATTGCAGAAAGAGCAGTTTGTGTTTATGTCTTTAAATTTTTAGCAAGTCGTGTTTGGCGGGGTTATAGGAAAATGAATGTGGATACATTTTTTTGTAAAGCAGGTGTTTTTGTGACTTTCAGGATGGCTTCCCCTGACGCAGAGCGTTCGTCACGGCTCCAAAGCTGTGACTCGCCACCGGCGGCCGATGCACTTCCTCAAACAGAAGATGTTGGCGGTCACAGAGTACGTTCCTCCGACACGAGTCGCTCCTCCAGGAGCTTATCCATCCAAAACCAAACGAGTGCAGGAGGTAACACACCCCTTCTCATCTTCTCTCTGCACACACAAAGGGCCGACAGCAGATATGTAACATGTTATCGAGTTTCCAGAGCTGCATATTATGTGTACACTACATGGCCAAAAGTTTGTGGACACCAAAGCATTTTATTCAGAAAGTCTAGACATGAATTAGCTGATATGGCTGTAAACCCCTAAATGCTTAAGTTTGTTTACTGAATATGTCCAATGGACATTTTATTTTTATTCTCTTATTTTATTTGTTAATATTAAAGATCTAACTAACTAAAATAAATAATTCGATATTTTCAGGCTCTCCACTAGATTTTCTCTCCCAAATTTAAAAAAGCGTTTTGTAGGAAAAACATGTTTTTATTTCCTCATTTAAGGTATCATAAAATGTAAAACAAGTTGTGTTTGTGAAACTGGGGTGTCACATCTGCATTAATATAAAAAAAATAATCAAATTTATCTGTAGATAAAAACATCACATTATCCTCAGACCTTGCACACTCATTAGAGCAGTACACACACTGTAGGTGACAGCTGATTTTCTTCTTGTCAGTAGCTCCTCTTCACTATGAGACAAACTGTTTTATTCCACCAGGACAGCCCTTTCGCGTTAATCTTGAAGAGGAATTTGAAGGACATATTCCAGGACTGTAAGATGATCGCTGTGGCCCAGAATAACGGCAGTAACGCTGAAGAACTGTTGATTCTCAAACACAGACTTTGTAAACACGGCATCACTGTCAAGTTCTTCCCCAACCAGGTAATAAGCCCGAGTAACATTTCTTTCCAACAAATGGACCGGAGACACGTGATTCTCTCTGCCGCCAAAAAGGGCCCAAACGTTTAACCTGTTGCAGGTTACTAGCTGTCTGTTGTTTTGTTTATCACATGTGATTGAGCTCTAAACAGTTAAATTCCTGCCTTAATCTCCTAAAATCTATTTCCTCAAATGAATTCCAGGCTGTGAAACCTGCATCATCTCTGCAGCTGCTGCACACAAGTAAATATAAATAAAAGTAAATACTGAAAGTTGAAAAACACGTGATGATTATTTCTGTTTCCTTGACACAAAACACACAGTACTGGGAAAAAGGCAGAGAGACTTGGCGATAAATGTCCCACAAATGGCAATAAATTAGTAGAAGGAACAAGAAAATTACTTGATTTTTAAAAATGAAAGATTAAAAATAATTGTAATAATTGTAATTATTTCTATATTTAAAATTGTGTAACAGAAAAACATTCACATATGTTTTCATCACTTTTTGGGGTAATTTTCTTGTTCTTTTTTTTATTTTCAGATAACTTTCTTGTAATTTTTTTTTTCAAAGTTATGGGCTATGTCTTCTAAGTTGCTCATTGCCTTCTCCTCGTGTTTTTTTGCTCAGGTTTTAGGATTTTTTTTAGTTCATTCTAATCTTTAATTGTGCTTTTTTTTAGGTGATGCTGTCGTTCCTGAAAGACAGCGTTTACTCCAACATGGCTCCTCTGTTCATCGGCCCCACGGTCCTTTTTGTCAGTAAAGAGCCAAAAGTGAGGGAGATGCTGTCGAGCCTGAGGGTCAGCCCGCACGTGACCCTCCTGGGTGAGCTAACTGCTGTGTCTCCACACAAAGACGTACATTATCATGCAGAATGATCATTTAATTTGTTTGCTGCAAAAGTCAAAGTCCCAAAAATACAGAATTTCTCAGAAATTCTTCAGTTTTGAGAAGCTGTAGCCAGGAAATGTTCGGTAAATTATTTTAGTAAATGTGCTCCATAATTATAAAATATTCTTCTTACATCAATCAGTTACTTATTTTTTCAGTCCATGAGAGGAAAATAAACAAAACTAATACACCAGAATCTTAATTCAGAGCAGTAAATTCTCTTATTTTTTATTCGTTAATTTAACTGAAAAATACATTGTGATGATTAAACCGTCGCTCACCTCTCAACAGGAGCCTGTATAGAAGACACGCTGCTGAGCGCGCAGGGCGTGGTGAGCTACTCCAAACTGTCGACGATGGCTGTTGCCCAGGGTCAGCTGGTCAGCGGGCTGATGATGCTGACCTCCCACACAGCCTCCATGCTGCAGCGCCACCCGGCTCACCTGTCTGCCCTCCTGCAGCAGTACGTCAAACAGCAGAGCTCGGACGGCGATGCAGAGGGAGCTCCTAACGCGGAGGAGGCCACGTAGAGCTGCAGAGGATCAGACTGGGACTGTGGCCTTGTAGATATCAAGCTGCTTGGAATGACGGGGACGGCCGGTTTGGATGCAAAAAAAGAAGTTTAGAAAAATCTGACTGGAGCAGTTTAATTGGCGCTAAATTAAACTAAACCGTATATTGTGCATCCAGCCGCAGGATCAGTGAGGCTGCTGTGAATGAAGGACTCTGCAGACTGATTTTAGTGCATCCCAACTTTTCGATGGAAGTCTTGGATGAACAGTTCTGCCAAAATGTCAGTGTTGCCCAAGAAATTCCTTCATTTAAAGATAAAGTCACATATAAATAAACTACTACAACACAATCTGTTATTCAGTCTTATTTGTCTGGATTTAAAAGTAGAGTTGAAGAAGAGTTGAAGATTTGCCTGATAATCATTTAAAAGTTGTTTTTAAGTGAAAGATAACAAGTATTTTTCAAACTGGACCATTTTTTTTATGCTTTTTTGTGTCAAAGTGACTATGGAGACAACAATTTTTGAAATTGGTCTCGCATTGAGCAAAAGTGCTGCAGCCGACTGCTCCAGAACGGTGCACTGTCACTGCTCAGGACGCGTGAGGCCGTCAATTTACATCGGCTAAAAGAGCGTGTTTTTGCCACTGGCTGACTCAGGTTCTTATTATAGTTTTTTGACAAAGGATCAACAAGGAGATAAACCTTTTTGTTAAATAGTTAGATCCTTTTTTGTTTAACCTGAAACCGCCCCAAAATCACTGTTGCCAAAGCCATCAGACTTCCATTTCATTAAACATCAGTCAACAGAAACCAAATAAAACGAACAAAGCCCGCCTTGGTTCATCTGTCTGCTGTTCCAATAATAACCAGGTCTGGTTTGAATTAAAAAAACAATCTTATTTCACACATTTTGATGTGAAAATATGCTGATTCGACACACGCTAAAATGAGGCTGTTTCTGGTTTAAAAAAAAGTAATGTACTCTTAATCTGAGCCTGTCAGTGGCAAAAACGTGCACTTTTAGTGGTCGGAAATTGGCAGTGTGCACGTGCTCCTGAGTGGTTACATTGCAGCCTGTTTTGCTCAAAACTGGACCAGTTTTAAAACTGTTATCCCCATTAATCGATTACAAACAAAAACCTGGGAAAATAGGGTCCGGGTTTAAAAATACACAAGTAACCCTTTAAATGCCTTAATCTTTGCATTAGATTTGGCCAAAGTAGCTGAAACTGCAGAACTGCTGTAAAGTGGCATCATGAAAACCACTCCAGCCAAAATAAACACAAGTGGTCACAGATCCTGATACGTTAATCTGCAGATTACAGCATGTTAATCTGGGTCAGTTAGTCTATTATGGCCTGCCTTTCTGAGGGAGACAGACACTACTCGGGCGCTCGCTTCAACACCTCACTCCTCTGCAAAAAAAAAATGGGATGTTAAAACTCTCTCTTAAAAAAGAAAACACATTTAGAATAAATATTGACAGGTTAAAAAGAGGTTTTATTTGGGCATTTATCACAAAATTATAGGAGCTGCAGACATGTGGCACCATTTAAAAACTTTAAATATGATGTTAAATAAAAGGTAAATTATAGCCTAGTAAATAAAAACCGATTTATCAAATATTGATGCCATTTTCGGATCATCTGAACTCATATAATTCATACTTTCACTTTGAAATATAATTTTATCAATTCCTTATTTTAGTATGACGAGGCCCTGTTTAAGATCCACCCCTTGCTTTTAAAACAGACTAAATTAGGCGTGTGTAATGTGGACGTTGGCTAGATTTACCCTCCACTACATCCCTGCTAGACGCCGTGTAATTCCAGCTAATGCGGATAATGCCCGGGACACATTGCGCACGGCGCGCGCCGCCTGCGACGCACAGCCCTGCTCGGGATTTGGAGGGAGCTCGTGTCACCCGCCGGCAGAGAGGCCACGGTCGCTGAGATTACGTGATCACAGTCAGTGATTATCTGTGGATGTAACATGTAGTTTTTGTCGATTAAAACAATATTTTATTTCTTCTTTTTCGTGCAAATGTTGATAAACTGCAGTTTGTTTTACCCCAAATGAGAGACTTTTTGGATTTCTGTCAGGCGCAGAGGACAGCAATGAATGATGAGAGTCGGAGGTGAATTTCAGGTAAGACCTTTATGTTAGATTTTAAACATTAACTCGCTCAGAAAACACAAAAACCTAAAAGTTTGGGTTTCATTGTGATGCAAATCACAAAAAAACCCCACCAGATTTTAAAATATAATTTATATGTAGCGACTTTTGTCCTAAATGTCTCCTTCTTCATGTCGTTAAAATATAACAAAATGTTTGGTTCACAGTGCAAATTTGCGCTACTTTGTGTGCAGTTAGCGACATCTTAATAGGCTTTAGATAAGAGCTCGTGCTGCCCTGCTCACACTCAAGCATTTTCACTAAAATATATTGAAGTAGCTGCTTCCTTGTTTTGCATTTTTGGAGCTGCAACGGTTAATCGATTAGTTGTTAAGAATGAATCTAAAAATAAAAACATTTTTTCTTATGGTGCTCTTGTTTTTTTCTTAAATCAAATTTTAAAGCACTCTGAATTGCATCTGATTTGTTTCAAAGCTGCCATGTAAATTTGATGAACTTTTAAAGTCATTACCAAGCAATTTGATAATAAACAAATCATTTTTAGCATTTTTTTAAATAAGTAAAAAGTAATGAATGTCAATATTTTCTGATTTCTTTACTCTTCTATGACAGTACATTGCATATTTTTAGGTTGTGGACAAAACAAGACATTTGAGAACGTCATTTGTTAATTTGGAAGACACTTGTGGACATTTGTAATATTTTTTGACATTTAATAGACCACACTAACAAACTATTTGAGAAATTATGGCAGATTAAGACAAAGAAAATAATTGTAAGTTTCACACTTATTTATTGTACGTTGTCATTCAAAACAGATGCATAAGTGTGTTTGTGACACATCATATCCTTTCTGTGCTTTAAAAAACACTTAAATTAAAGAGAATCAGAGTAAGACTCAAATAGTTTTTCACTTAAAATGAATTTGCTTTGGTTTTTGGTGCATACGTTTGACCTAATCATACAATGAACATATTAAGAGGAATAAAAATAAGGTATGAAATGAGGCAAAGCTACTGGAAGTCAATATTCTTTCCGCAGGTGATAAATACATAATTAATTTCTCACCTGTGTTTTTGGATTGCAAACATACTAAATCTTTGTGATAATTTGATATAATCCTGATTGAGACATGGAGTACGGCTGAGAAAAATCCACTCATTCATAAATATTTGGTCCCCAACTGATTTTCATTGGCTTCATATTTTAGTCCAAAAAACGAGATTATAGGCACGATGCTTCCTAATCTCAGTTGATTTGTTTTGATTGGTTTTGGTGGCTCCAATTTTTCACATAATGAGCTCACACACGCAAACACGATGAAAAGTGGCATTCTGACCAAAAATCGTGTTTCTTCAGTTGTTTTTGAACAGAACTCTAAATACTTTACTGAATTTTTAAAGTGGAGTCAAACTATTTTGAGGGAGTTTGATATATTTCCTGAAAGTGCTCTACCTTAAATGTCAAAATGAGACTGTAATAAAATAAAATAAAATAAAATGTATGTATATAAAACAGAATTTAAGTAGAAGTTTTTGCAAAAGTCAATGACTATGGATTTATTTATTATTTATTTTATTTATTTTTTGGTCTGATGAAGAGTACGTAGCTCAAAATGTCACCTTGGTGTTAGTTTAATTAAATATTTCTGGGTGCATAGTGTCGTGTGCAGACTGTTTTTTCGTCTCTTGTATTATTTCTTTTACGGCACCTAATGTCGAGTGTGTGTGCTTTTGCAAACATTTTGCATGGATCCTTTTTTCCCCACAAAAGCTTCAAACATGAAATCAAAGCTCTTATTTAAATCCTTGTGGAAACCTTTAAGATAAAGTTCAAAACCAATATTTTACTTGTGGAATATTCTTTGTGCTCCTCCTTGAGTAAGCGAAGCTCAGAAACCTGCAAATCCTTTCATCCTGTTTCCACCACATGCTGTCATCACTGAGGTCAGTTACTCTCATCCTCTCCTGCCCTTACGTAACGAGCCGAGACGCTTCTGCCAAGATTTAGGCAGTTTGGATGTCATTCATTTTGGATCCACTGATACGGCCCATATTCTCACTGTGTTTAAGTCTTACAGCGATTATCTGACCATAGTGAGTGGACAAAGTTAGCTCTGCAAACTAAAACCAAATAAAATGCACACCAAGTTGCAAATAACCATAAAAAAAGCCTAAAATTTCTGCGTACAGACAAATTTGCTGTCTTACAAACACTTTGCATTTTATGGAAGCATCAAGATATTTTGTAAAAGAAACATTGCACTGTATTCATTGTACTTTTTAACTGCATTGAGTATTTTGTTTTTAACTTGTTTGTGAAAATGCTCTTTATCAGATTCATCTAAAAAAAGTGATTTCAAAGTGCTCTGACATGAGTCTTCTAGCTGTCGTTCTGCTGTGATTGTGCTCATCATCTCTGCTCTTCTCATGTTTGCGTCGGTGCTCTGTGCCTCGTGCACCTCCACGTCCGAACGGCTAAAAACGTCCCCTGAAAAACCAATTAAGCAGAGGTTGGTAATCCTCTCCCCGCAGGCGGTATTGGCCGCGGTGTCACAAACTGTACTGTAGCTTTACACCAGCTTGTGTTAAATCACACAGTAGCCTGTGTGATGAAGCTCACTCACTTATATTGCATAAACAAGAACCTCAATCAATCAATATTTTGGCATTAAAAAGAACATCATTTACATTTCAATATTTCCTGTTGAGCAGTTTAACTTACAGCACAGGAATGCCAATATGCTGCACTACAACACCACAAAATAAAAATAAAAATGACCATAATAACCTTCAAAAACATAGTATTTAATGCAGGGCTGTTGCGTTCCAGTTGAGCATTTTATGGGGCGTCAGTCTGTGTTTTGTTTTGTTTTTTTTAACCGCCCCACCCACCCTCAAAAGCTTTTAAGATTAGCAGATTATTCTGTGACACAGTAACCACAAGAATGAGTCTACATCTTCACAGTCTGTTCCCGTTTTTTGTTCAAACACAGTATAAAAGAAAAGCTTTGTAAATTAAATTAATTTCCTCTATATGCTTACTTTTATTATAGAGATAATGCAGATATTTATAATAATCTGGAGAGAAACTACGATTTACATTTATTCATTTATTTAATAACCATTATAATGGTAAATATTCTCCTATCAGTGGTCTGAATTTGGCACTGATATTTAGTTTTCTGTGGGCGTGGGTGACTCTAAGATCCAGTGTGATCTAGATGAGGATCCAGGATGTACGAAGTGTGTTCAGGTAGCTCTGTTAGGTAACTGGATTACACAGAGTCCCATCTCATCTCCTGCTCTGCTGAGCCTGTTAAACACTTTCACTTTGCTTTCTTGCTCATGGAGCTGTCTCGTCCTGTAGGGTGGTTATACAGCTCATCATAAAGGACAATAATTCTCCCCCAAATCCAAAATACGAGTTTTCCCTCTTAGCTGTAGTGCTGTTTATCAGTCTAGACAGTGTCTGCCTTCTCTCAAATATTGCAGAGCTAGATTATAGGAACTATTTTATTCTCTACCACCAACCGTATGCAGAAGGAAGCGTGCATCAGCTGCTTGTCTCATGAGTGGACGCACACTTCCGTCTCTGCAGTCCACTGAAGACTCAGAAGTCTTTACATTTCTCTTTCCATCCTTGCAAAATGAATTTAAAAAACTACTTAAATATCATGTTTTATCAATAACACACCTTATCTCATTTTATTAGCTTCAGCCTTAGAGATGAGGTGAGGAGCTCGGACATCTGGAGGGAGTAGAGTCGCTGTTCCCTCGTGTCCAAAGAGGCCAGTTGAGGTGGTTTTGGCGTCTGATCAGGATCACCTGGGCGCTTCCCTTTAGAGGTGTTCAGGGCACGTGCAACTGGTAGGAGGCTCTGTGGCAGACCCAGAACACGCTGGAGGGATTATAAATCTCATCTGGCACTGGGAATGCCTCGGGGTCCCTCAGGAGGAGCTGCAAAGAGTTGTTGGGTAGAGGGATGCCTCAAGTACATCCTGTGATCCAGCCCGCAGGCGAAAATCAATGGATGGATTAATAATATAATTATGGCTAACCTACTCTACCTGACGTTACAGGGGGCTTTTGGCAGATTGCAGCGGATCTCTCTCAACAACCGGCTGATCACAGTGGAGAGGGGAGTCTGAGGTCGGCGTCCTGGAATGGATTCATACGGATCTTCACTCAACCGCAGCCAATCGCTGACGAGCGGCCTGGAAAAGTCCTCACCAACGTGGAAGCCGTCCCACTCCCGGAGCAGCAGCACTCTGTCATCCCGCCACTCCAGACAGGTGAGTCACACCTCACCCGGACAGAGGGGGTTATGAGGGACGTTACCTGTCCCTCTAAAACCAGTCAGAATTCAGATTTCCATATCATGCAACAGCACTACAGGTTGAAAACTGTTATTAGGGCCCGAACACGAACTGTGCGAGAGGACCCTGTGGGAATGCAAGGAATTATTATTTTTCTTCCCAAATGAATTGCATTTTTGGAGGCATAAACATGCCCAAAAACTCATGAAAAGTGGTAAGCTCATCCAACCTGGCAAAAAAATTGGGATTTTGGTGGTTTTGGAAATGGCTGTGGCAAAATGGCTCCACAGTGCCCCCTAACGTGTAGCCCTGATGCCCAGTTTAACCTATATTTACGAAAATCGGTACACTTATGTATCATGCCCAGATGCACAAAAAAACCTCTTAGACCCACCCGCCAAACCCTGCAGGAAGTCGGCCATTGTGAATTTTGTGCAGATTTTTGGCAGTTTCGGGCCTCATACTTTTGCGAACATGTCTTACAAGATTAATCCGATTGACTTCAAATTGGGTGTGTCCAATCCTAAACCCATCATGATTAAAAATGATCAAAGGTCCGCACGAAACTTTTCCGGTTTTCCTGTGGTGCGGCGTACAAATTTTGATGTCATACATTTCTGCACTGGGACCTGTCACACATGTCTACACTGGAGCGGGCTGTTGGACATGTCCATGCTGGAGTGGCCTGTTGGACATGTCCATGCACTGGAGCGGGCTGTCCGCACACAAAAATGATAGTTTGGATATTAATTACTCATCTTGTGTTTTGTTGAATTTGTGTAGAAAACATTGTTTAAAATCAGACGATCTTGATCGGTTGCCAGTCGACTGAAGCACTCTTATGTGGAGGGGTTCGATCTTTAATCCTTGCTCATTTCCAGCTCTGGCTGCTTAACTCTTTGACACCTGATTTCTTTGAAAAACATGGGAAGAAATTAATGAACAATGTAAGGAGTGACCCAGAAATATGCAAGAAATATGGAAAAAGTACAAAAAATTACCTGAAAATTAGCAAAACAAACAAACAAAAAACAACCTCAAACAAACAAGGAAAGACGCAAAACAAATTTGCAAAATTCTGCAAAATTATTTTAAATATATAATCATAAATATAGTTTAGTTTTAGAGGGTTTTCCCTAGCTTTTAAAAAACAGCCATTTTCCAAATTTAAAATTCATGACAGGTGTCTGAAAGGAGCACAAGAAAAGTGATGTCGTTCCAGGTTTTAAAGGGTTAAAGTAGAAATAGCAAGTTAACTGCATATAGGTGGATTTCTTTTAGCAGTGCGGCTGCTAAATGCATGTAGGGAAAACACTGTTTTTGCTGTTGCTAAACCCGGCCCTCTTTTACTCCAACTCCATGAAACAAGAATTTCCTTCATTTTGGGATTTTTGTTTGGTTCATTTCCTGTAACACGGGGTCACTAGTTAACTCAATCGAGACTATTTTGTGGGTGGAATATTTTTTATGTGTTTTCTCCATTCATGCTGTCTAAAGATTATCAAAGACTGGGAAGTGATCGACGACCCTCAGTTAGAAATGCACGTGGGAGGTGAGAGCGCTCAGGAAATAACCACGCCGGGAATCTGTGAAGGATATCTGCTGAAGAGGAGGAAGTGGCCACTGAAAGGCTGGCACAAGGTGAGAAGTACATCAGCTCTGTTGACTTGCATTTCAAAATTTAATTCAAAATTTTTACTTTGTAAAGTTTTTAAAAATATCACCTTTGATCTTTTTTCAGCGATACTTTGTGTTGGAAGCTGGGAACTTGCGTTACTCCAAACATCAACATGATGTAGGTGAACTTTGTATTTTTTAACAGGAGTTTTCACTGTGTAGATTTAAACACTTAAAGGTAAAATTTTCCACTGAAGGTTTCCATAGGAAGAGTCCAGGGCTCTCTCGATCTGAGTCTCGCCGTCATGTCCATAAACAAGAAGTCAAATCGGATCGACTTGGATGCAGGAGACATTCTTTATCACATGAAGGTAAACGGAGTTATTTTTCAAAACGAATAAATCTTCATATTAAAAAGACTAATATATATTTACAAAAGCACGGTCGACCTTTCTGACATCCTTCTATCCTTCTATTTCATCCCATAAAATACAGTTTCTCTTTTCTTTTTCTCTTCTCCTTATGTATGTATATATTTGTATATTCTCTTTGATTTCTTGCTTTCTTTTTTAAAAATAATAATATAATTTTATCTTTCAAAGATATATATTGTTAACTTGTTTGCGATGCTAAATATGTATAAAAACTCACCCTTTAGGCTATTTTTTTTATTTCGTCAAACAATGTTTTCAAAACATTAGTATCAGAAATTCTATTTTCACTCTTATGCCTTTTTCTGTTGTATATTAACTTAAAAAAAAAAAAAATTAAAAAACTTTAAAAAAAAGACAGATATATGACTCCCTCTTCCTTCTCTCCAAGGCAAAGAGCCATGAACTCTTCTACATTTGGGTGACCAAACTACAAGCTCACCGCCTCTACAAGAAGAACGAGGCGGCTCATCTTCAGAGCGGCTTCCTTCAGACTTTGTCCACCGCGGCCGGACAAGCTCAGAGAAACGGAGATTTGGTGATTATTGAAAAAACAAAGTCACACGAGACACATCAATCTTTAGACATGACTCGGATTAACTGGTGTGTCCTCCGTGTGTCCAGAGCTCTGCAGTCACGGTGGATTCAGCCGCAGCTCCAGCAGTCGTGCTGCCTTCAGATAACACCGGTGTGAACAGCAAAGTGTCGGCATGGCTGCAGCAGAGCCACGACCCGGACACCTGCGTTCAGGGTGAGTCTGGATAATCTTTGGAAAAATGTTAACCCTTTGATACCTCAGCATATTGGCTTGATCTCTTAAAATCTCAGAGGAAACTGCACAAGAAAATAGCACTAAATGTTTTTTTCAACCCCTCAAATTATTATTAATTTCAGCCTTACAGTGCCATCAACAAACATAAAAACACTCAAAAAAAGAAAAAGGCCAATCCAAAACCTTTCATATATCTCAATTACAAATACTAAAATCAATTACACTTAAATGTTAATTTTTAAAAAGGAGAAGGAAGAGGTGCACATTTATTTAATCCTACCCCTATAAATGAAGTATTGTTATAATTAAATAAATCAAAGAAGAACCCATGGTGCTTTTATTTTATGATATTAAGCTGCAAAAATGTTTGATATTTGATTGTGTGAAAGTGAAAGTGTTACAGCTGTCTGTGTGGAATCTTTTTAACCAGAAAATGTGATCATGACCGCAAGAATCCTCTTATCTGATTATTTAGTCAAAGACATTAAATTGAAAATAAATAAATAAATAAATAAATACACCTCTCCTGTTTTCCTCCAGAGTTGAACCGTTGCCAGGGCGACCTTTCTGAGCTAAACCGCTTAATCCAGAGGCTGCAGCTGTTGGAGGCCGGCCAGGCTTTCACTAACGGAGACCTGAAGCGCATCATCAGCATACAGGTGGACTGGAGTTTAGTCTGGAGCCCGAAAATGTTTTTTTTTTAGTTTTGTTTGTTCGTTTACATTGAGAAAGCCATATATTCTTCATATTCTTCATGTATTGATATTTGTTGTAAATATTGGTATCTCAGTACGAATGAAAACGAGGGCTCTCCTTCAGTGTGTCTTCTGAGAATTTAAATTAAATAAATGATGCTGGAAAGAAAATTATCTGCAAATATTTCTGGCAGTAAGTAAAATGGCTTTTATGAAAAAATGGTTAAAATCAGATCCACACACCATTGAGGAGTGGATAGAAATAATATGTAGAATAAATACAATGAAAAAGTGGATTGAGCACATTAAACCTTTAAAGTCAGACTTAAGCTAACTAAGAAATAAAGGAGGCGTGATAAGGAGTGAGAAATATTTTTATTTTATTTTAATTAAATATTATATATATTTTTTATATTATAGTATTCTGTGTTTCTCTATGATATCTATATCAGTTTACTCCTTTTTTATTTTATTTCTTATTTTCTTTTATATTATGGGCTTTCTGATATGAAAGCTTCCCCGTGTTTCAGTTTAAAAATTTGGATTAATGTCAGAAAAGAAAAACCTTTGAAGTGTTCGGCTGTATAGTGGATATTTGCCATATTGCAATCTATTTTTTCTTGTTTTGAGTTTGAACAATGCTACGTGAAGCCATTTGCAATAATACAATAATCAATGTTTTTTTAAAAATAAAACAATAAATATGTAAAAAAGAAAATAAAAGAAAAGAATGTATGATTATATTCTGTTTTTGTATTTTTAAATCCAGAATCTGTCTCTTGAGAAGCCGAAGAAGTCGAGGTCGGGGAAGATGTGGGGCCATTCGCGCACTTTATCCAGAGTGGAGGCCCTGGGAATGGTAAGAATGGTCTGTAACTTACTCTCTATTTGTATTTATTTATTTGTATTGTTATATATTGATTTGTGCATTGATTTGATATGATTTAATACTAATGTTCTTATTTTATTTAAAATACTAATTGCTCAAAGTCACAAATTAACTCCTATTGCTGGTAATTTATTTTAAATCATATTGGGTTTAAACATTTGACATCCCATCCCTCCTGTAACATTTTTGGGGCCTTTGTTTTAATCCAAAGCCTATTCGTGGAATTACTAAATCGGTGAGTTGGCAACAGGCAGAGACAATTTGATTCTTTAAAAATTATTCAGTGTCCCCCATTTCCTGAAAATGAATCATGACTGCATGAATAATGACATGAAATCTATATTTTCTCTGGTTAAAATAGTAAATGTGTTTATTATTTACACTGAATAATATGTTCCAGCCTGGTGTAGTTGTAGTAAACGCCCATTACCTCTAAAACACTGTTATATTTTACATATATTTTATATACCAGAATATCTTGTCCTACAGAACGAAGTATAGAGATGACATAAGTTTATTAAACTTAAATTATAGAGTTATAGTTATAGATTAAACAAGTGGACCTGCGTTTAGTTTCCATGTTAGATCCGTAGTTTTGAGTCATTTTCCTTAGAAATCAGAGTTCTGTTTGTTTTCTGTCCTGCAGCTCTTACAGTTAAATTAAATCTTAAATGCCCTGAAGCAGCTGGTTGGACAGAAAACCTGCAGAGGACTGAACGACTTTGAATAAAGTGTGTTTTATGATGATAAAATTACAGTTTATTAAAATAGTCTGGCGGCTTTAATGCGTGATTTAAGGGCTTTTAAACAAAAATGATCTTAAAGTCTGCCTTTGTAAGGAACCTTTCCATTTGTTGTCAGACTCTTAAAAATGTTTTCATGTTTTTCACATTTTCGGAGTGCTGGGATCTCCTTCCTGTTAATCCTTTAAAATTTTTGACCTACGTTTGATTGTAGCCTACAGAGCAACCACTCATCTCTCTCTGTTTCTAAATAATCTGAATATGTCAGTGGCAAAAAAAGCAGTTTTAGTTAGTATAAATTAATGGTGCGTATTTTTTTAAAACAATAAACTTCCTTTTTTTTTACTCTGCCTACTCCACCCTGTAATGACTACAGACTTATTTTAAATTTGATTTTAAATCATTTTAAATGATCTTTTTTTTTATCTTTGCACCTCTTGTCTGCATGTTTGCTATTTTTAATGACAAAAAAAATGAAATTCTGTATCTGTCATTATGTTTTTATTTTTTATTGCTCTGTAAAGCACTTTAAATCGCTCTGTTGTACGAAACCTGCTATACAAATAAAGCTGCCTTGCTTTGCCGAATTGCCTCTAGTGATTACACTGGGTTTTTTCGTGGCTGCCATCTGCAGCCCTTTCCTCAAAACTGAACCAGTTTTTAAACTTGTTATTTCCATTTATCACAGAGATACAAAAACATGTGAAAAAAATTAAAAAATCAAACGTACCCTCTTTACCCTCTGCTACGTCTGTAATCGGTGGTTTTCTGTGCAAGTGTAATTCTCAGCTGACGGAATCAAGACTCCAGGAAGTTACTGCACCTTTTACCTCTTTACACCCAAACTGACATCAATAATATGGAGAGTTATTAACTCAACCAGCGATTCAATCAGTGTCTGTTCTCTTGTGTTCACCTTCACAGCTGTCCTCCAGTCACCTGAGCAGCTCGCCTCACCTCGGTACATCCGTCCCCTCTATCCCTGAATACGTCTACTCCCAGCTGTCCCCTCCTACCATCTCGTCGCCTGAGGGCAAGAAAATCCAGCAGGACATCTGCACCATGTCGCTGCGAGGTCAGAAAAACACACACAGGTAGAGACAGTTATCCAAGAGATTATGCAAGCGGTTCTGAAATTAATATGCATCTTTCTGTCTTCTTCCTCTTCAGTGCTTGCCTCCCTGAAGACAGTACATGAAACTCTGTCCCAGGAGAGGCAGAAAATGCAGGAAGTCTGGGAAACTAACAACATCCACCAGCCGAACGCATTAGCTGAGGTAAGATTCAAGTCAGCTGGATCCTCCACCACATATTCCCTCGTGGGTTTTCGATGGCTGACTTTCTTTGTTCCTCTTTGTCTTCCTGCGTCGACAGCCCTCAGCAGTGAGGAATTCGTCCCACGGGCCTCCCTCAGTAGCAGACTCGGCTGCGGAGTATTTTGACGCCAGCGACGACATCCTTTGTGGAAGTTCCTCTGAGGTGTCGGATGAATCGGGACTCAGTGATGGAAGCACCACCAACTCGGAGCCAGAGGAAGGACATGGTGGGTACATGGACATGAGTAACTCTGTTCATGCATGCAAAGACTCTGTACTGTGACGACAAGTTGCATCAGTATGGCAACAGTAAAAAGAAAAGTAAAAAAGAACTACATTTAAAGTAAGAGCTGTTGATCCTGCAAATCAATCATGGATACATAGTTTTTGTATGTTTCAAACATGTTATATAACTTTTGTTCATCCTAGGATGGATGGATGTTTTTAATGAGACATTACAGCATTTTTAGCAGCAATTCCGGCACTTTAAATGGGAGTTTTACGAGCGAGACATTGCAGCTTTGGCAGCAGCAAATGTGGTGAGATGTCGTGGGATTTCCACTGGCAATTTTTGCTGCTTTGCTGCATTTCCAGCAATGATGGTGGCAAAAAACTGGGTGTTTTTTAGGGAAACATGACATTTCCAGTGGCGACTGTGGCACAGTGTTTTTAGTCATTACATCACAGCATTTCCAGTTGCAATTGAGACACCAAAACAAGGTGGTTATTTGCAAGACATCGCTGCACTTCCAGTGGCATATTGACATCAACACAGGGGGTTTCTTAGCAAGACATTGCAACATTTACAGCAGTGTTTTTGTCGTGAGACATCATGGCATTTGCAGCAGCAATTGTGGCACCAAAAACAGTGTGTTTTTTAGCGAGACGTGGCATTTCCACTGGGAATGTGGCACCAAAACTGGGTGTTTTAGTGACATCACGTCATTTCCAGCAGCAAATGTAGCATCTAAACTGAGTTTTTCATAGCAAAACTTTGAGGCCATTTCTAACTGTGATTGTGGTACAAAAACCATGTATTTTTTCACAAGATGTAACAGCATTTGCTTCAGCAAATGTGGCATCAAAACTGGGTGGTTCTTAGCAAGACACAGCGGCTCCTTCAGCTGTGAGCGACACCTATTTTAAGCCATAAGATGATCTTTTTTAACCATATCCAAATGTTTTTTGATAGTTTCAACATATTCACAGCACAGTAAAATGCAAATGTAACACATTCCCTGTTCTTAGAAACTTACAATGACAACATTTATTCTGATTACTGGTTTGATAATTTTTTTATACCTAGAAACTTTAAACTTCATAAATACCCTTTAAAGAAACATTTTCATTTGTGCATTAAGACTCCAGTATGTCAAAGAGGGATTTAAGTGACATTTCTCTTTTGGCACGAAATTCGGTTCAGACATTCATTTTTTTCAAGGGATGAATTTGGTGATCCCTTAATTTAGCACCATCATCAGGTCAAAAACATTTCCACCAGTTCGCAAATGCTGCCATGGTAACAGGCGAAACTATGATGATGAACATGCTTCACAATACTTGTTATTTCCTGAACAGAAATTGCAAAATGCCCTGTTGCTCTGATTAATATTATTTCCTTCCATCAATGTTACAGCGTCGGCCACCCGTAAATACCGCGCCAGCATTTCCAAATCTCCAAACAGTGTTGTTCCCAAGAGCACCGGCCGGCGAACCACACTGCCCGCTCACTGTCCCGACAACAGCCACGTGGGCCTCATGGCCATCCTCTACAATAACATCGGCAAGACATTAAAGTTACACCACTCTGCAGTCACACAGACACTGTTTTTGACACGTGGCAGTCGTCTCATGTGCTGTTTTCCCCTCAGGTAAAGATCTGGCTCGAGTGTCGATGCCCGCTCCTCTCAATGAGCCCGTTAACCTGCTGCAGCGGCTGTGTGAGGAGCTGGAGTACAGCGAGCTGCTGGATACTGCCAGCAACACAGCGGACCCCTACCAGAGGATGGTAGGACTGTTTTAATCTATGAGATGGATGGAAAACAGTGTAAATACAGTAATATGACTGAGTCAACAGAATCCCTGATAAACCCGCACCTGCACATGTAATGTTTCTGAAAATTGTACTTCAGACTGCAGATATATGCTGTATAATTAGAGTTTAATTATGGCACAGAAATGTTAAAGTGTGCCTGTTTTAACCTTTTGTCTTTTTTAATTGACCAAAATTAAAAGGAGTTACACGTCTGCTTCTTGTGTTGTTGCTGCACAAAGAATAATTCACTGACAGGCAGGTAGATGGACAACAAAGAGATCCATGAATCGATAAATAATTCAATAAATAAATCTATCTATCTATAGCAAATGCAAAACTGAACAATGGTGGTAACACAGAAAAAGTTACAAGCATTTGACATATGACACTCTGGTACCATTAAGCATTCACGTTGATTTTTTAATCAGACTAGAATAAAAAGGATTACAGTATAAATATTTTACTAATCCCATGAGGGAAATTATTTCGTTATAGCAGCAAATAAGAGAGCAGCAACTGAATAAAATATTTGTTAAAAAGGCAAAATAATGCAAATATATGTACAATGGAAGGCAGAATGAAATAGAATAGAATAGAATAAAGTAACAATAATAATAATAAAGATATATACAGTGTGTACAGAGAACAAAAACATTTTTTATAAGAGCAATAAAACTAAAAAAAAAAACTAATGGCTAACGACTGATTGCTAGATTTTTCTGAAAGAGTCCTTCCCTGTTTGACAAAGTGGAAATATTTTACTAAATGTAAAATATTTCTTTAATTCCTTCAGCCTCATATTCAAATGTTGGGAGCTTCTCAGAATTACAAAGTTGTGGCAGCAATTTAAGAAACGCTGCTACAGGAGAATAAATAAGAAGCAGTTGCAGTCTGTTTTGTTTTCCACACAGTTTGCACAACCCGACCGCCAGAAAAAAAAAAGTTGCCATTGTATGTTTGATCCATATTATTTTAACTCTCGCAGGTTTATATTGCTGCCTTCGCTATCTCTGGTTACTCCACCGCAACGTTCAGAAACCGCTACAAGCCCTTTAACCCGGTGCTGGGGGAGACCTACGAGTGCATCAGAGAAGACCGGAGCTTCCGCTTTGTCAGTGAGCAGGTAAACAACAACAAACAACAACATTTATATTCATATAACACCTTTCAAAACAGTTACAAAGATCTGTAACGTAAAATAAAAACATCGAACATAGATAAAATCCAGATCGGATGATATAAAATAACATGAAATAATTTAAAATCTCAGGACGAACTTCACGTACAGAACATTTATTACATGATCTCTTATTCAGGAATATCTTTAACCCTTTAAAACTTGGGCAAATTAGCTTGATTTGTTTGAAGAAGGCAATGTGCAAGAAATTAGCAATAAATTAGTAATAAGCACTAACCCTAACCCTAACCCTAACCCTAACTACCTGAAATTAGCATAAAAAACATCAAATGGGAAAGTTAAAAAAATGAAATAAAATCAAAACAAACAAAACCAGTTTTAAAAAAGTGCATACAAATATAGTGAATGCATTTAAATGTATAATTATGATAATAAGAAGTGTGGTTCTCATGTTCTCATGCGTTTTTTTATTTATTTTATTTGGCATATGGAAAAAAAAACATGGTGTTTCCACCAGGTGCACTGTCACAATCAATGATGCTGCAAATCATTGACATATCTCAGGCTGTGATAATAATTGATAATTATTTAAAAAAAAGAAAAACACTTTGCATGTAGTATATTGACAGTAATTTGGGGGGGGGGGTCAGAAAACATGACAAAAAACAGGCATTTAAAGGGTTAAAATTCTAAAAATTAATGAATATTTGATATTTAAAATTAGGCCTGATGTTGGTTAAAAAAGTGAACTCAATAAAATAGAAAATAATATTAGTGTGTAAAATTTTGATTGAAGCTTGATTTTGGATTTTGTGCGCAGAGCGATACGAGTGTGTGTAATACTAAAGTGCCTCTTAGGGTTAATAACAACTGTTGGTTTGAGGTGTTAAAGTGCCAGGAGCACAGTAAAATCTGTAATTTCCCTAAAGATAAGTTGGCAGCTGAAAACTAGCATTTCTCTGATTGTATTTTCTGTCTCTGAGTTCACACTCGTCTCTAAACTTCGCCAGGTCTGCCATCATCCCCCGATCTCGGCCTGCCACGCAGACTCCGATAACTTCTCCTTCTGGCAAGGTGAGACTCTTCTTTTTCTAACCAAATTCTTAATTTTTTTCGATGTTTCGGCTTGTGGTGTTAATCATTTTTATCCTGGAGTTTTCCATTTAAAATACATTCTCAATATCACTTTGTTTATTTATATTCCTGAACAGACCAGCGATGGAAAAATAAATTCTGGGGGAAATCTCTGGAGATTCTGCCAACAGGAATGGTGAATGTCACTCTTCCAAGGTAAACTGTCTTTACCTGAAAATCTGTATTTTGACAAATTTACTGAGACGCCTCAGTTAGATGAGGCATGACACCAGCCGTCACACATAAGTGAACATATTTAGTGTGAAAGGTGACGGTTCTCTCCCTTAGAAACCAATCAGGATCAATGAGACAT
This sequence comes from Plectropomus leopardus, assembly GCF_026936395.1. Lineage (NCBI taxonomy): Eukaryota > Metazoa > Chordata > Actinopteri > Perciformes > Serranidae > Plectropomus > Plectropomus leopardus. The sequence goes on from NC_142194.1 coordinate 4,284,156, forward strand.
GAAACACTTTTCAGGAATATCATTGTTTGAAAATGACACAATCAAGAAAATTAAAAAAAAAAAAGATGAAATAACTATGCCCAGTGTTGAATTTTATATTCATATTGCCCAACACACAAGAAAATGACCAAAATGTGTTAACATTACAATTATCAGCTGAATTCCACTTAAAATCTGTGGTTGTATTCTTTGTTTTTTACATTTTCGTTGGCATGTTAGCGTTTATTTGACAGTTGACAGTGGAGACAGAGTCAGAAAACATATGGAGGAGAGGCACAGGGGTTTGACATGCAACAAAGGTCCTCAGCTGGAAATTATCAAGGGACGTAGCAGTTATTTTACGCATGGTAATGAGGCTACCAGGCACCCAAATAATGACAAGTTTTCTTATCGATTTTTTTCTGTTGATTACTTTTTCTGCTTTTTTTGTCTAAAAATGTCATAAATTCTGAAAAAATGTCCATCATATCTTCCCCAAACCCAACGTAACTTATTAAAACCGTTCATTTTGTCCGACCAGCAGTCCAAAACACAAAGAATTTATTTTATTTGATACGGCAGCAGCATTAGAGTTTTACATTCATGCCCAAAAACACATTTGCTTTTATTGCTGTTTATAGCAACATTTGCAACATGTGTTTACAGGAGGCTTTTTAAAAAAATTAAATATATCCGCGAGGATATATCCAAAAATAAATGAACGAAATGTGACAACACTGTTGCCTTTCTCTTTGATCCATGATCTAATATTAGAAACATTAAAAGGGTTCCATGTTTGAGGAATTATTAAGTTTACTATGATACGTAACAACAAAAATGGCAAACATTTATATTTGAGACACTTGTTTTTGGCGTTTTTGCTTAATAAATTGCTATTATTTGTGTTTTGTTCAGGTATGGAGACCACTATGAGTGGAACAAAGTGGTGACCTGCATCCACAACGTCCTCAGTCAGCAGCGCTACCTGGAGCATTACGGAGAGGTCACCATCCGCAACCTCAAAAGCAACGTCTGCACCTGCAAGATCACCTTCGTCAAGGTGAAAGAAACAAAAACATTTCTGTGATAAGACATTTCTGTCTTATCTAAGCGCTATGACTGACTGGTTTGCATTTTTTTTCTAGTCTCGTTATTGGGGTTCAGACACGAACAAGAACGAGGTGCAGGGCACCGTGCTGGACCAAAGTGGGAGCGTCATTCATCGGTTCGGAGGTCTGTGGCATGAAGGCATCTTCTGCGACACTCTGCCGACTCCGAAATGTGTCTGGAAGCCAAGTGAGTCCACGATTATCGCCAACAAGGCGTGTTTGTCCTTGACGTTTTTTATGTGTCGTGTGGATTCAGCTTTAGAGGTTGAGGGTGACGTAAAATGATCAAGCACTCAGTTTCCAAAACTGCTAATCAGAGTAAATCCAGACGTCACGTTTGTTCAGCAGCTCACCTGAGAGGCTTCTGTCGCCCCACAGATCCGCAGCCAAAGGATTACCTGCTGTACTATGGCTTCTCCAGCTTCGCCATGGAGCTGAATGAACTCACCTCAGACCTGAAGCCGCTCCTGCCTCCCACAGACTCCCGCCTGCGACCAGACCAACGGTGAGCCCAGCTGGAGACGGTGGTGCAAAGAAAACAAACAAAAACGGACATTTATTGTGAAATTACTCTTTTAATTCTTGCTTTTTAATAGGATGCTGGAGGACGGAAAGGTGGATGAAGCAGATAAAAAGAAAGATGAACTCGAGGACTTTCAGAGGGAGCGGAGAAAAGAGCTCGCTAAAAGGGGGGAAGACCATGTTCCACGTTTTTTCAAGTAAGCTTATTTTTTTTATAGTCCAGATCGTAGATGGATAATAACAGAAAATACTATGGCCCGTAACAGCTGTCTGACCCTTTGAAACCTGGATCAACATCGCTTTTCTTGTTTTGCATTCACACGTCTTTCATAAGTATTTAAACTTTTGGACCCTGAGCAAATTAAAATGGGAAAAAATACAATGAACAATTTTGCATTAAATGTCCCACAAATTGCAAAAAAATATTGGAATATTATTTTTAAAAAAGCTACAGAAATTTTTACAGAGAATTATATTTAAAAATAGCGTAATTATATATTAAAGTTATTTCTATAAAATCATTGCAATGCTTATTTTCTTTGTTTTCTTTGTCCTCTTTGTCTTATTCTTTGTCTTCTCCTTCTTCAGGAGAGCCAAAGACGCCTGTGGACGGGACGTGTGGTTGACAAACGGGACGTACTGGAAGCTCAGAGAGAATCCAGGTTTTGCAAATATTGAAAACACAGTAATGTGGTGATGAGATGACTGCGGCGGCGAGCAGCGCCAGACAACAAAACCACATGAGAGAGATTTAAAAAAAAATATCAGTTGCTGATATTTGAGCAGCACGTATGAACCGCTCTGAGAAAACGTGCAGAGTGGAGAGAGTGCTGCCGATCTCTTCTCGTTCCTGCTGTGCGCCCATGACTGGCTCATGGGAACCCTCGGCACTGGTCACCCAGCGTCCAGCACAGGTGAAGAAACACTTTCTCATCAAGATCAATTTTCTAATGCATTCATATCATTTTTTTAGACTATTTTAATCAATGCATATATCTTTATATTTTTGAGAATCTCTGCAGAAAAGACTGAATGTGTGATGCACGCTCTGCAGACTCTGAAATGAAGAAATGACTTGAAATGAAATGAAATATTAGTGTGTTCATATTTTTAGGTGCACCAGTACGGACGTAATGCATCTAAAGTACTCTAACTTGGTATCTGTGACTTTCACATTGCTGAGACGAGGTAATGATACAATTTAAGACAGTATCTGTCTAAATACTTTGATCATTGCTAACATGGTGGTGCAACGTCTGCATTTATTTGATATTTTTAAGAAAGTATTTTATTATTTAAGACATAACAATAATCATCATCCAGTATATTCACATATTTAAAAGAGGAGATATTGTGCTGTATTTTTATGTCATTAATAGTTAAAAATCCAGCTGGTTGGAAACATGTAAATACTGTATTTATACAGTACATTAAAGTGACAACTTCACAACTGTGTTTTTATTTTTCAGTGTTATGAATGAATTCATTATAACTGCACTTGGCTGCAGATAGATAGATATTTGACAAGGATTTTATGGCGCAAATGTAAAAATTTGCATTAAATCAGATATGTAAATTGGATACAATAACTTTGAAACTTGGATAAACATCACTATTCTTGTACTGCTTTTTGACACTTTCCACAAGCATTTAAACCTTTGGAAATTTAGCAAATTGATTTTATTTCTTAGAAATACATGGGAAGAAGGCAATGAGCAACTTCAGAAGAAATGACCCCAAAAAAAAGAGAAAATCCCTGAAAATCAGCAAAAATTAAATACAAAAAAAGTCTAGAAAATTACCTAAAAATTAGCAAAAATACATTAAAAAGAAAGAAAGAAATGGCCTGAAAAAAAAGTTATGCGAAAAGCTAATCACTCTGTAACATAATTTTAAATATATAATTATGATAATCATGAATTTTTAGGACATTTTTCTGCTAACTTGCCAGCTTTTTTCTCATATTTTCAAAAGAAATCAAACCAGTTTGCTTAGGGTTCAATGATTTAAATACTTGTGAGAGGCATGTGAACCAAGCACAAGGAAACTGATGTCGATTCAGGTTTCAAAGGGTTAAACATTTTGACCCTGAGCAAAGTGGTTTAATTTCTTTCAAAAGCATGGGGAAAAAAGTTGAGAAGAAATGTCCCGCAAATTGCATTCATTAGATTTAAAAGAATTATTGAAAATAAGCATGTAAACATGTCTAGAAAACTATATTTATAATGATCAGAATAATGTATTAGAAATTATATTACAAAAGATAATTTTTAATTTAAAAAAAAATAGACTTTTTTCAAGTCATTTACTTTTTTAAATGTTGTTGTTTTACTTTCCTTTTTTCTTTCTTTTTTTAAAAATTAATTTTCAGGTAACTTTCTTGTACTTTTTACTAATTTCTGGCTATTTTGTGGGGTCTTTTCCAGTTGCTCATTGCCTTCTTCCTGATTTTTTAAAAAAAGAATTCAAACCAATTTGCTCAGGTTTCAAGGGGATAAATGATAACAGAACTCGTCAAAACAGCCAAGATTTGTCATGTGTAAGCTTTAATTTCATGAATAAAAAAAACAACAATACAATACACAATTATGCCACCTTTTTAAATAAATAACAGTTTTCCCCATTCAGAAATCTTCATCTCGTATTTTTGCGATTTATAAGCTCTTAATGAAACAGTCAAAGGAGGATCATCGCTCCCTCGACACAAACAGTTCACATGGGTCACACACACAAAAAAATAACATGCTTGACCTCGTCTGGTCTCCATTCTTCACTCCTCTATTTCTATATAATACAGTAAAATCTCTGGAAATACACTTCCCACACAGTCTTTATTCTCTTTTTGAGGGAAATGTGTATTTAAGGGAAACACAGACTCATGGGAAATGGAGGTATTAGAGGTTAAACATCAGGGATTATGGGGTGTAATAGCTGAGATATCCAGCAGGGGGCGTTCCTGAGGCGTTTTTCTGCTGTTTGATGTGTGCACTCATGAAGGTGCAGGAGTGAACCACGTGACAAAGCACAGCACATAAAAATAAATAACTGACATCGTCCACAGGCCAGTGATCACATTATCGTTTTTGCAGTGCCATCATTAACTCTAATCAACTTTCTATTAATTGCACTTGAAACAAGAATTGTCCGTCATCACATTTTCCTCCGAGGGATGCCAACATAAACATTAAATAGCACATCTTTTTTGGAAATGTTACACAAACAATATATTCATTCTGTTTTTCAGCATTAAATTAACACTTCTTTACTATTTTGACTTTATTTAAATGTCCAGGTTAAAGGACTGAGCTGTCAGACAGTTTGTCCTTTTTGCATCAACATCATTAAGACCATTTAACGTCCCAGTCTTTAGACAACACTTATTAAAAAAAAACTGTCTGAATTTTGGCAAACAGTGTTGCAGCCAGGATCATAAAAAATATATAGAAATGTTATGAGTCCAGTCCCCCAACGCAACCCTTAAATATTGACAAGACACCAAACACAAACGCTCATAAAATGTCAAATTATTGAGATTTTTCATATTATTTCAATTCAAATAACTGTTTAAAGAGGAGAGGGGACATAACAAATAAGAGCTCGTCTTTGTCCAGTCTCCTACATGTAAATTAGCTTAGTTTGACATCAGTATACATTTTTGACCATTTTCTCATACCTGCGAAATTCAACCCTTCCTCATGTCTCAGCCTGATCCTAATTTAAGATCTTAAAATGCTTTTTTTCTCTCTTGCTGCACCAATCTTCATTTGTCTGAAATATTCCAAAATAAAACTTGATTGGCTTATAAATTAGCCTGCACAGTTTCAGAAATATGTCTCAGTGATCAAATTCAAGTGTCATCTTTGTGTATTTTATCTGTTCTCAGAGTAGTCTCAATTATGAGAAGCCTATGAGCACAGCTAAAAAAGAAAAACTCTGCTGATTTTCTCTTTAGCAGAAACATCAGTATTTGGTAATTTCCAAGTATATGTTTTCTATTGCGCTGTTTGGTGGAAGCTTTTTCAAATTGCCTGAAATACCGCCTCATGCTTGCATAAAAGCTTTTTTGCAGTATTTCTTTCCTGAATTAACATGTTTCTATTGGACTTATTTTGTATTTGCAGTTTCAATTTGCACAATTTAACGGTTAATGGAAACGTGCTTTGTGTCGATCTAGCAATAGATACACGCTTCCTTCTGCGCAATGATACTGTTGGTGGTTGTAGTTTGGTGAAATAAAATAGTTCCTTTGTGAAACTGCTCGCAACAAGGTCTGTGGTTTATGTTGAGTATCTGGGTCATGATTTCTGGAGAGAGACATCACTGTTGCTCATATCCTCAACTCGGCAAACTAAAACAATCTAGACGGGTAAGTAGCACAACAGGTAAGACAAAAATATGCATTTTTGATTTTTGGGGTGACTTTCCCTTTAAAAATCAGATATTTGGTAGTATATACAGTACAGATTGCTGGCACTGTTTTTAGGCTCATTTTGGGCATTTCAAGAGTGCAGATTTGTTTTTAATTTCATCTCTTTCTCAGAAAAGACTACAGTGAATGTGCACTGCAGAGAGCGAGTGCCTGACTGTCCCCTCAGGTGTTGTCTGAGGCCATTAGCACACCTGGTGAGGAATGAGGAGCAGATCTCTGATCAGCGCCGACTGCAGCCTCACTCTTCATTTCTGTCACCAGGCCGCAGAGCCGGGACTCGTGTCAGCCGGTGTCACGGCGTGATAGGCCCCGAGACTAGAGGGGGGAAATTCAGAGTGTCTGTCTGGTCACTTTGTGCTTCCTGTTTATCGTGAGGGTGACAGTGCCTCGTCTGTTTACCTACAGGTGCATGTAGCCGGTGTGAGTGACCCACTTTTTTACTCGTTTGCAGCTCTGATCTGAACACTGCGGTGTGTCTATGTGCAGTTTGTGTGTTTAAGGCTGTCACACTTCCCTCTGCCAATACTGTTTTCCAGTTACATTGTTACTGATGATGGTATTGATCATGGGCTCAGTGTGTGTGTGTGTGTGTGTGTGTGTGTGTGTGTGTGTGTGTGTGTGTGATTTTCACATCACAGGCTGCAGCGGGGGCCTGAAAATTTGTTGTAATGAGGCCTTTTTTCACTCTATGAAACCAAGCACTGCCCAGTTGGTCCTTGAATTTTCCTTTCTTAAAAAGAAATGAAAAAAAACAAATAGTAGGCCAGATTTGATTTTCAAATCAGATTTTTTTTTGTTTTGTTTTCAGGGTCAAAAATCAAATATACAAAATAGAAATGCCCCCTAATTTCCCTTTTTAGCCTATCCAAAAAATAAAATAATATTTTCCATTTATGGTGCAGAGTGTCTTGACACACATTTGCAGAAAAACCTTTGAGGTAGCCATACTCATGCAAAAATGAGCAGAGATTTATGTGGATGATAGACTCATTGATTTGATTTTGGCGCACCATACATTGAATAACGTTTTTTAAGCATTTTCTGATTCCCATTTAGCCACTTTTTAGAAACCACCTTTTTATAACAGTTTCAAAGTTCACAGTGGGGTATTTACTAATGTATTTTATATCATATAGCAAAATGTGAAAGTCTCTTGAGCTAATGTTAACCACAGACCTTTTTATATGGCTTCTAACCATGTTATAGATTACTTTTATGCATTGTTTGTAATTTCCACCAATAACCACTTTGGAAATAAGTGATTTTAGTAATGCTCTTAAGTGCTATCCACTGGGATTTTTTATATCATGATACTTGTATGAGTTGTCATGCTGTAAAATTCCAAATAAAAATCAAATCAAATCAAATTAAACCAAAAACCTGTTCAAAAAACCTTTTGACTTTGATAAGGAGAACCAGAGATGCTGAATTGCTGAGAAATTTCTGGACTTATTACCTGAAATAACTGCTTGTTATCATGTGACTGACACACTTAGGTCACATGATCACAATGACATCATCTCTATGAGACATCTCCTCACACTGAAGAGGGCCATGATGTGGTTCAAAGCTGCAGAAACAACAGGTGAGTTGTGTTGAAATTTGCTTTTTTCCAGTTAAGGACTGCAAATAATCACTGAATATGTTCTCATGATTTACCTCATTAATCATTTTGTCTATAACATGCCAGAAAATAGTGAAAATGATCACTGTAATTGTTGTCTGACCAACAGTGCAAAACTCCAAAATATTCAGTTTATTTTTTAAAAAAAGCAGCAAATTGTCATGTTTTAGCGTAAATAGAAAACTGTGCAAAAGTCTTAGCCCACCATAGATTTGTTTTTTTTTTGTTTTTTAGCAAAATTGTAATGAGGATTAACTAAATTCTGGTGGATTATTTGGGTGTCCCATTTTTATGTTTTTTCCATTGTATTGTGTTTTATATATATATAAAACACAATACAATGGAAAAAATACAATGGATATGTATATATATATATATATATATATATATATATATATATATATAAAAAATATACCAAATAATTCAGAATTAAAAATGTTGTGCAAATCATACCAGCAAAACGAAAGGTAACTCAAACAATAAATCTTTGGACATGTCTTGAATGCAACCTGGTGTAAATGCACTAAAAATTAGTATTTTAAACCTCAAATTTTCTGCCTAAAACCGTTCAAGACACAGTTAAAAAGGGAGGTCACCATAAATACTTGCATACTTTAGCCTGTTAAAGTTGTTTTATTTCGAAATCTTTGCGTTTAAAAAAAAAAAACATACTTCCTATATGTTTTAGGTGTTTTTTAGTGAAGAGACTAAAAAGATATAACTATATATCACCATTATAAACTTGCCAAAATAAAGTTCAAGGTCACCCAAGACTTTTGCACAGCACTATATTTCCGGTTTTTTTTCAAAAGACTAAAACAATTATTAGATAATCGAAAGAGATGTTTTTTTTGTGAGGCGTCTTATCTTGTAGACGACTAATCTTGCCAGTCATGAAGCAATATATTGTTTTTCCACTAAACGTCTGTTCTGAGGTGAGATTTTATCACATTAACCAGCATTTTCATGTCGTCTGTCTCTCAGTTTTGGACATATCGTTGCACGATCTAATCACATTACAGTGCAAACACACAGATTTGCTGACTTTGCTTTGCCCTGTAAATCCCCAGATTGGCAGCATGCTACTATGAAATGCGAATTGTTAAAGTTCAGAGATAAAAGCTCCTCTTTTACACCCGAGAGATATGTTGGATTGTCTCCTGTTGCTATTTCTGCTGTGGTTGTTGATTTACTTAACACACACTCAGCAGAGGTTGTCCTAGCTGAGTGAATTAGATTACCGGTCGTGCTTCAGAGCATGTGCCCGTTAAACCCACTTAACCCCCTGACACCAGCTCCTGCAGACACTCTGGCCTCTGCAGTGTGACCCTGCAATGCTCTTTTGTGCCACTGGTGGGCACTGCACTTAAATATATCGAGCCAGATTTGGGAGAGAAGACTTGTGTGTGTGTGTGTGTGTGTGTGAAATGTAATTTCTGCTCAGAATCATCGGTGGGAAATGACCGTGAGCATATTGTGAAAAGTGTGTGTGAAAGGTTAAGGGTGAGAAGGAAGAGACAGACGGAGACGAGACAGAGCAGAGGAGACAGAGACAGAGCGTTTGATGCAGAAAGAACAGACAACCCCTGCAGGTGTCTGTCAGCAAGCAGATATGCAGATCATTTTTTCTCACAAATCTCCAGATGTTTGGGAGGCTAAAGTCACAGGTCTGTTTGTCTGTGTGGTGTTCATGTGACTGCGGGGCAGTTTCCCAGTCACATCCACTCCTGTTCATCACTAACTTTGACAGTAACCTTGAAAGTTGCTCCTGTAATTTGACACTTTGAAGGGGACTTTATGGCGAGACTGGTCACTCTGTGATGTGACTGCATGTTCTGATGTTTGTCTGTTCCAGCCCTTAATCACGACCCGCATTGTAAAATCTGATTTTACTTTAAAAAAAAAAAAAAATCTAGGAAACCGATTGCCTTAAAACATTTAAGTAAGTATAATTATTCATCTTAATTAATGTTAACTTTATATAATTCTTAAGTTTACTTAAAGTTCGGTTATATTTACTTAATGTTTTGAAGTTGGTGTGACTTAAAAATGACAAGTTTGATTAAATCAATTTGTCAAAGTTGTAGAACCAAATTTAGCATGCTATATATCTGTATAACATACGAGTCTATCATATCTGTATTTTCTTAAACATGTTAAAAAAACAGAAACTGCAGATCTTCTAAATTCATAACTGACAAAATCTTTATCATGATCAAGTTAAGTCAGACTAACTTGATTTACTAAAGTTTCTAACACTTAGAAAGTACAAGGTAATTTCACTTGTCATTTTTAAGTTGTAACAACTTTACAAAAAACAACAAAATTAAGTAAATATAATTTAATTTTGAGTAAACTTAACAATTAGGTAAAAAGTAAACATAAACTAAGATTTAATTTTGTGAAGCTGTTAAAACTTCAAAATGACAGGTTTAATTAAATTAATTTTTATAAGTTTTAGTGACTTCAGTAAACCAAGTTTACGTATATGTCTATTGTATACTAGTCAGTCATATTTGTATGAGGTTGCTAACACTCAGACAGAACAAGGTAATTTCAGTTGTCATTTTTAAGTTGCACAACTTCAATAAATTAAGTAAATACAACTACATTTTGAATAAACTTAACAGTGACATATAAAGAAAGCATAAATTAAGATTTAGTTACATTTACTTAATTTTGAGCAGTTATTGCATGGACTCCAAAACTGTTTTGAAATGCAAAATTATGGAATTTAAAACACAATTTAAAAAATGTGATTAACTATAGAAATTCTGCGATTAATTGCAATTTTAAAAAGAAAAATTGTTTCATGGCCCTTATATTTACTTAATTTTGTGAAGTTATCACAACTTTATTTAGCTGAAAGTAAATACAGCTAAATTTTGATTAAACTTAACAATTAGATATAAAGTATTATTACAGCTATAGTTACTTTCCTTTGACAAGGTTTCCTAGATTATTTTAAGTATGATCAGCTTGTCAGATTTCACAGTGTGGCTGGACGGGCCGGTCCATGTGGGCAGGACGTTGGGAGACTGTGGTGACGTGTGAGGTCTTCAGTGGGTGTAATAGCCATAGTAGTCTGCATCGCTGTCCTTCTCGCAGACCTCGCCACTGCGCGGAGGTGGGGAGTTTTCAGTGCTGGACGTGTACGGCGACACCCTCCTCTTCTTGTTGTCCCCCACCTCAAACAGGCCCGAGTCGGCCGAGGTCGCTGATTTCACAGAGGGAGTTTCGAGCCAGGGGTCCTCTCCCACCACCTCAGTGTCTTTGGGTTTGTCCTGCAGCAGGGGCGGCTGCAGAGGCTCCAGGAGCGAGGGCGGGTGCAGCCTGGGGTTGCCAGGTGACGTGGAAGAAGATGAGGAGGACGAGGAGGACGATATGGGTCGAAACCAGCCCAGACTGGGGCTAGGCTTGCTCGGGTGGCTGAGGTACTGAGGGGTAGGCCGGCTGGTGGTCCAGCCCGCCGAGGTGGCCCCTGATACAGACACGCTCGTAGACGCAAAAGGATGTTCGGGGTAGTAGCTAAGGGGATGGTGAGTGGATGTCTGCAAGGGGAAAGGCTTGTAAAAACCGTTTCCGGAGAAGTCCCCCTCATAGGAGGAAGTGAAGTCAAGCCGATTGGGGGCCACACCCTGCTGAGGCGGCAGGTACCAGCGGCTGTGAGGACCGGGACTCGAGGAGGGGTCTTTGTGCTGCTGGCTCACGCCGTAGAAGCGGTTCTGGGGCAGGGGGCTCATGTACGGCTCAGAGAGGTAGCCCTGGGGGTAGCAGCTCCCCGTCAGCAGCTGCTGGCTCTCTGTTGGGGAGGGGGTGAGGCGATCAGAGTCGGGAGGAGCGTACAGCCTAGGCAGGAGGGAGGAGGAGGGGAAGAGAAGAGAGTGTGAGAAGAGAGAAAAAAGAGAAGAAGGTGTTATTTCCTGCCCAAACCTCAAACTATCTATCAAACATCTCTCAGCCCCTCACACCCTCTCACTGCAGCACGCTCGAGCCCTGCAGTAATTGCATCTATTACACTACTTAAAGGGAGACATTTAACTCTTTATAACTGGGGCAAATTTGATTTCTTTCAAAAGCATGGTGAAAGAGCAATGAGAAAACTAAGAAGAAATGACCCCAAAATAGGCCAGGCACGGCAGCTTTATTTGTACTTTCAATACAACTGAGCAATTAAAGTGCTTTACAGAGCAATACAAAATAAAAATATAATGCAAGATACAGATTGACTGGGGTGCCTCTAGTGGGTAGAGTGGGTGCCCCGTGTGCAGAGGCTGTATCCTCACCGGCCACGGGTTTGATTCCGGCCTTGGCCCTTTGCTGCCTCTTTCTCTTCCTCTTTCACACTTACCCTGTCCTACTGAATAAAGGCAATATAAAGCCCAAAAACTAATCTTAAAAAAAAGATATAGATTGACAACAAAAGAGTAAAGAGATAAAAATTAAGATCCTAAATTATTATTTAAAAATCAAAATAATAATCACTATCAAATGGCAGAAGTGCAGGCAAGAGCTGTAAAGATTGAAGGATTATTTATTTATTTATAGTCCTATTTTAAAACATTTGCAACCATTAGTGGGTGGAGTAGGCAGTGTAAAAAAAGGCACGTTTTTAGCTTTGACTAAAAAGTGGTCAAAGTCAGGGCTTATGCAACATCATCAAGGAGGTTATGTTAAAAAATAGCAAAAAAATATCCTAAATTTTCCAAGAAAATCACCTGAATATTAGGAAAAAACAACAAAAAAAGTAGATAAAAAACAAAACAAACAAACAAACAAAAAAAAACCCCAAAGGAATGACCTGGAAAAAAATGCTTAAAAATAACAATAATCCAGGTTAAAAATATATTTCAAAACATATATTAATTATAAATATTTTTGGACAATTTCCAAGTTGCTCATTGCTTTTTTTCCCGATGTATTCAAAAGAAAACAAACCAATTTCCTCAAGGTTCAAAGGTTTAAATACTTGTGAAGTCGTCTGAACGCAGAACAAGAAAACTGATATTGATCCAAGTTTGAAAGGGTTAAGTAATAATCAAGAGTCAATATTTATAGTGAGTGAATGCAAGGTACAGAGAAAGATGTGTCCTTCTTTTTTTTACAAATGAAAATAATGTACTCACGTGTCGTAATTGTCACGGAAACCTTTAGCGAAGGGGTTATGGTCTATTTTCAGCTGAGTGATCTGTGTAAGGAACAGCGGGAAGGCAGGGAGTGAACGTAGGCATCGGAAAAAGAGAAGGAAAACGAGAGCAGGAGGTCACTGACTTATAATTAATGAGGACGACATGCAGTTTCTGCTCTTGTTGTTGGAAAGAGGTCATCTTTGGGACCAGAGTGCAGGACACACACACATTTATAATGACTGAATAAATGTCATAAAAACAGAAGCAAGTTTATGTATTTTTGGATATCTTTTACACAATGAACAGCTGTTAAAGATAAACAGCACACAGTGAGTGAGCTGCAGTCCTCAGGTCAGCTGAGGTGAGCTGACTCGTAGTTGACCTCGTACAGTAACACACATTAACACTTGCAGCAGATTGTAGAGGTGTAAATTAGTGTGTGTGCATTTTTAATGCATGCATGCATAAACCAAAACTTCTATCACGTTAAACATCGCTCGAACATAAATCATTGAGACCTCATGAAGATGGCGGATAAGAGATGGTGTTATGAAATCAGTGTTTCTTACAATAGATAAGAGTGTACATTGAATTAGAGTAAAAGATCTCTACTTTTTGTTCAAAATGAGACAAAAAAGTGTATAAGCAGAAAAAACGCCAAACCAGACTCATCCTGCAAACTCATACATGAAATGCAACTAAACCCAAGCGATCAACGCTTTATTTGTGTCTGTTTCATTGTCTTTTGTTTGTTTTTCCTCTTGATTTTTTTGTATTTAACTATCTTTATGTTCATTATCAATATCATTGCTTTGTTGACTTTGTATTTGGACATATAGATGAACTAAATGGCGAATAAAGGGTTTAAAAGGTTAAAAACAAATTAAAAAGTGACAAAAATACGAACAGGCACCCTTGAGTAAATCAGGCTGTTCATACACTAAGGATGTTACGTTATTTGTGGAGCGCTAATTCGAAGGATATCATAAAAAAACTGTTTTGTATTTATTTTCATACAATATCATACGAATCTTTCTATGAGGATTAATTGATTAAATGATAAGAAATCTGAAAACTGAGCTGAGGTTGACCACAATTTCCAAACAAACAACCTCACATATGAAACGTGCTGTGATTTATGTGACTTACATCTGCGTTTTGATACGCAGTGACGGCGATGAACTGAGTCTCTGGGAAGATGAAAGTCTGAGCCTTGGAGGAGAGGAAGGGATCCTCCGAGCCGTCCTCCTTCACCTCCACGATGTGAAGACGAGGCTGGTACTTGTGGAGCGACTGGAGCACGATCATCTGGAGCAAAGAGACAGGTCATTTTCAGATTTCTTTTGCTATTATTTCCCCATCTTAGAGCATTCTTCCTCTGTGATGCCCAATAATGTGGCTCATTTTAACTCGTAATATGTCAGATGCAAGGTGGAACATTAAAAAAAAACAATACAAAGCAGTGGTTTCGACTGCACTTCATATGAAGCCTCAGTCTTTTTGCTAAAACAGTTTCACCCACCGAGCACACACATTATAACCCGTATACAGGCATACACAGATGAAGTATTAGAGGAAATAAAAAAGCTCGAGTCTGCAGAGAACAGGAAACGTTACCTGTGCCACATTATTGGTGCTGCCCTTGTTGTTGGTGAGCTTGAGTTTGCTGAAAGACACTTCCTGTCTCATCCAGTGCGCTCCTGTGTTTGGAGAGTCGGGGTGCATGTACATCCTGTTCCCTGTAAGTGCAAAAACACACCATGAGGAATATAATAATAAGAGTTATTTTGACTTTCGGTCACATTAACAAGCATGAATAGTAGCCACATCTGCAAACCTGCATGTTTATTCAGAAGTGTTGCACATACAGTACAATTTATATGTAATTCCCCATGCAAACACACATTTGTGAAATTAATCTTTGAATGTTTTTTGAATATTTTTTAACACTATAAAACCAGAGCAAATTGGCTCGATTTCTTTCTAAAACATGGGAAGAAGACAATGAAGAACTTAAAAAGAAATGCCCCCAAAATTTGCAAAAATAAAAAAATAGTAAAAAGTTACAAGTAAATAACTAAAATAATATAATAATAATAATAATACAAGATATATAAAATATATAATAATATAAGAAAAACAAACACCAAAATTAACTTAAAAAATAAAAAAACATATATATGAACTTAAAAAATTAAACATACATAAATAAATATATGTATAACCTTAAAAACAAATAAATAAATAAATTAATAGGATGATATGCTGACTTGAGGAGCAAGGGTATGGATGACTGATCTTCTGATAAACATGTGACTCGCTATCCTTCTCGGCCACTGTCTCCCCAGTTGCAGGCATTTCCAGCTTGATCTCTATAAAGAACATGGATTAGTTTATTACGTCTCCATGTCTCACACTCCCTGTTCTCTCTTCCTCTGTTCAATCATTATTTCTTCCTGTTCACACCTCAGAAGAAAAAAAAAACAACACAATAGCTCAAGTCAACCAAGATGATATTTTGTGTGTGATTGATGAGAGCCTAACCACAATTATAAAAATGAGAGAAGCTGAAAGGTGTTGTCACACATGTGCCAGGTGTTGTGGAAAGGTGATATGCTCATGTGCTACAGTTGTGGAAACTGTGGTGAAACACGTTTACTCAATTAGATTTAATAGTGCACTTTATGTGGTGTGCTCGGAGAAGGTTAGCAGGTCATTGTGGTAACGCTGTGAAAAATCATGGCGTAGAGAGCGTATCCTGCAAGAAGAGCTCATTGAATATAAAGGGAGGGAAACAATATAGTCCCTTTTAGGAGACGATGCTCATTCGTTACAGTAATTTATAGCTTGAACAGCTTTATATTACAACTTGCTGTGTATTTTTCAGACCTGTTTTTCCTGACCTTTTCTGTAGACTGCAGATGCAAATTAGCTCTAAGCTGTAATCTAGTATGGTGCATCAAATGGTAACATTTATGTTTTAAACTGTGCATGGTCCCCTTTAAACAAAATGAAATAAAATAAAATAAAATAAAATAAAACTAAGTACACTCATGTTTCTCTTCAGATCGTATAAATCTTTCGCCTTTTACTAAAGATTTCCGTGGAGAGGAACACTATGAGTTCAAACTAATTTTTTGATGCCCTGCCTCATGCGGGGCTTCCCTTCTTTGTGAAAATTTTAGAAAAAAAAAGAGAAAAAAAAAACTTTTTAGAAAAAAAAATTAAATTAAAAAAAAACCAACTAATTAAAACAAAAAAATAAAACAACAAAACAACAAAAAATAAATAAATACATAAATAAATGAAATTATTAAGTCAACTTTATAACATGTACTAATTCTGATGCAATAAAGGTAGGTAAGGTTGATTAACATACTCTCTTTTACTATTTTAATGCAAAAGATATAGAGAAAACTGACACTTCTTTTCCAACTTCTGATCCAGCACCTGCCTATTAAGCCTACTGTCCCTCCCTTCAGCTCCCTGTATTGCCATTTTCCCTCCATCCACCAGATGCCCTCAGACTCTCCCACCTGTCTGCACCGCCTGACTCTTTCATCCACCTGCTCACCTCTACCCACTGTCCCTCAGCAGCCCTGCAGTTGCAGCCCATTTCCTCTTATTCCCAGGCAGAATGCCAATTTATGCTTTTATTTTTCAGTTTCCAGTCATGTGAACGTGCACCTGATGTTTCCTCAACCCGGCCTTCTCAGATCTGTTTGTTCAACCTGTCAGCCTGCTCCTGACCATCGTCCTGAGTAAGTTTCCACTTTTTCCTGCCTGCTTGTGTATTCATCTCTTAGCCGCTGAAATTCACTAATCATGTCACCTACATGCATACGGTAAATAAATCCCTCCCTCCCTATTTTTGTGTCTCTTAAACACACACTTTGTAGCTGGAAAATTGATTTTTAAAAAAGGAGGTGAAATTTGAAAATGCACTAAAAATTTGCTGTTCGATAAAGCTGATATAATCTACTAAAAACATATAATAAATGCACTTATGATTTCAGTTGAGGTGTTTTTTTTGAACAAGAATTAGTTCTTAAACTCTTATCACTAAACTTGTGCAGAATTGAAAGCTACAGAAGCTTTTAAGGAATATTTCACCCCAAATTGTATTGTTTACTCACTGACTGAGCTGCAGGATGCCCAGTGAAGCTGCTGACATCAGCAAATGGAAAGACAAAAAATATCAAACTATCCACAGAAACCTCTCAGGCTGCTTGTGCAACATGATGCATGTTTTGGTTTCCCTACGGTATGCATGTAGGTTTGCTACAATATTGCTAAAGAAACCACTTCCTCACGAGCTTCCATGATGCACAGACTAAGATATAGATTCATTTATTATCAGAATTTTCTATTGGAAACTTCAGGAAGAAATGTGAGCATGCACTTTTTGCCAAATTTATAATTATGAGCTAAGTGGTTAGATTAGATTAATTTTATTAATCCCAGAAATACACAACAAGAAGACAATAAAAACAAGTTATAAACAACAGATAAAAATTGATGAAAACACAAGCCTAAAAATGACTTAAAGACTAAAACCTTAAAATAAAAATAAAAATAAAAAAGGCAGAGGGTCGATAGTAGAAAAAGTCAACATAAAAAAAGACTCAGAGGATAAAATGCATCAGAAGTGCTCAGTTTCTGTGCAAATTAGCCGAGTTATGTGCAAGGTGTCTGCTTTAAGAAGGCTAAACAATGTTTGTGAGAAGTTTTCTGTGCATATTGGCGACTCCAAATAGCAAGAATAAATGATAAAAAAAACTTTCAAAAGGAAATTCCAAGTGAAGCTAAATACTCGCATTAGTCAAATATTCAAAATTTTACTTGAATAAAATTGAGCTATAAAGAAAGTGTAATTCCGTAACTTTGGGTTTTATCATATGTTCTGATTTGAAACGTACCTGGCATGTTGCCTTCTGCTTTCCCGCACTGGACCCATTTGCCGCCCTGGTATCTCCAGTGGTGCTGATCAGCCAGAACCACGTCCACGTAGACGTTATAGTGAGCAGACGGATCCAGGACGCTGATGTTGAAGCTCAGGAAGGGGAACATCCTCCTGGATAAACACACAGGGAAAAAACAAGATTAAATATTGTATGCATATGCTTATATTACTTTGAAATTGCAAAGAAAAACTGTTATATAGCTAAAATGTATCTCAAAACGTGTAATTAAAGTTGACAGAAGTTAAATGCAGTAAAATTGGTTTCAAAAAAGAAATTTTTATCCTCAAAATTTGACAGTGTCAGCAGAAAAACATCAAAGTATTTGTGCATTTTGGGGATTTTAAAATGCATATGTACAACTACAACCAGGAGGAATTGACCTACTGAGAGTGCTCAGTATTTTTTATTTATTTATTTTTTTACATTCATATTCATGAACACAGAGACTGTTTACAGAGACTTTTTCTGCCTGGAAAGACTAAAAAATATCCACTCTTACAAATTATGTGATTACAAAGTGATCCACGGTGTTAAAATGGAGACAAATGCAAATACCTACATGGCAAATGCTCTTCTATTCAACTTTTCTGAAATATTTATCACAATAACCTCCTTCAAATCACATTTGTACAGTTATTTCTGCAACTAATTGTTCTTTGCAGCAGTGTGTATACCCCTAATTGACATTTTTAATCAAGGTCTTTTCCAAATAAGATAAGTGAAATCAAAGTCATGCATAATATCAAATGCAAAACTAATGACATTCATGAAGATATTACAAGTGCTATTTAAGGACAATAATGTAAAGGAAGAAGGTGGGGGGGGGGTTGTCCTGGTCTTTGCTGCAGCAGCTGAAGAATAAAGCGTAGTAGTAGGTGGGCGAGTGTTGGGTGAATATTTAATGCTGCTGTTAATAAAACATGCCCCTGGAAGTTGCTCCTGATTGCTGGAGCTTTACATGTTGAACTTGGTTTGAACACAGAGGGCTTCAGTGAGACGAGGTAACCGGGAGGTCAGGGCGTCCCCAGACACCGCGGCCAAGGGAGGGAGAGGGACGAGTGGGTTTGAACTGAGAGAAACACACACACACACACACACACACACACATAAAGATATGGACACTGAATGCTCAAAACCACAGATGTTTGACACCGTCTGTAGTGGCAGATTCATGTTTA
This sequence comes from Plectropomus leopardus, assembly GCF_026936395.1. NCBI lineage: Eukaryota > Metazoa > Chordata > Actinopteri > Perciformes > Serranidae > Plectropomus > Plectropomus leopardus. The sequence goes on from NC_142194.1 coordinate 4,303,090, forward strand.
CACGACGCATTCAGAGTGCATGTAGTGTTGATAGAGAAGCAGTTACTGCTGCAGGATGACTAACCCCGCTGAGAATCAGCAGTTTCATATCATACAGAGCAAAGCAACAGTAAACACATGAATATTACGTTCATATCAAACGATGATATGACGCACAATGTATCCTCCTGCATTCATTTTAGGTGTTCTGGGATGACCTGTCAGTTTTTTACATGATGTCTTTTCAAAATACACTTCCTGTTTTTGCAGGAAGTTTACAGTTTTTGCTCATGCTTATGTATACAGTTGTTTTAAAATAAACTTACAGCGTAGGTAAAACACCTCATATTTATGTGTATTTTATGAAAGTTTTGGCAACAAAAGCACAAGATTAGGTTTTTAAAAAATTTAAAAAATCATTTTTTGGCTTAAAATTAATATGTTTGTTGCTAACATCATACATGCCTTACATACTAGCACACCACTGTGTGTTTTACAGGTGAAAGCCCAGAGTTTGTTTGACCCACTTCCCCTCCCATCCACTCTATGAAGACTTTCTTGCTCTTCATACTATATTTGTTGCTTCATAATATCCATTTTAAATTAAACAGAGCAAAGTAAACACATAATAAAATGAATGTTAGAATCATTTCATGCATTGTGTTGCCAACACATTCTGTTCTCAACTTGTCAAATACCAGCGCTTTGTCAGTGGGCCTAATGTCAAAATATTTTAAAAATATATTTTTTCAAAGCTTTGAGCAAATGCGTTTGCTTTCTTTGGACTAAAAGGCAATGAACAGTTTATTAGTATTTTAAATAGATTAGTAGCTTTTTGAAAATTATTTAAAATAACATTATTTTTCTTTCTTTTTTTGATATTTTTATTTTGTTCTTCTAATTTTTAAGTATGTTTTGTACTTGTACAATTTTGTTTTTGCTAATTTTTTTAACATTTCCTCTTAAATTGCTCATTGCCTTTTTTACCATTCTTTTGAGAGAAATCAAGCTGATGCTCAAATTTTAAAGGGTTAATCTGAACAAAATTGTATGTGTAAAAAAAACAACAAATTGTGAGCTTTATGTGCAAGAGACAGAACCGTGCTACCTGTTTGCCCCTGCCTTAAGCACTAAAACTCAGTGGTATCGATCTTCTGCTTTAACTCTCTGAAAGAAAACAAAGTAATCTACATTGAAAAATGTCTTCAAATAAAAACACACTCTAAAGGCCTATAGATAAATAAACCTGAACTGATTCAGCTGATTTATTCATGCTTATGTGCTGTATGAACCTGCTGCACTCTGGGTCTACACGAGCTCCCCAGCGTAGTTGGTGTTAATATATCAGGGCAACATGTTTGACATTTGGCCCAGCTGTTTTGCACTGGCTAATAGCACCTGAGGCTTTGGAGCATTTGTAATGACTGATGGGCAACAGACGCTTTACCCAACCCCCCCCCTTTGATTATTTCAGTGTGAAAAGTGAGTTTTACTGTAAATCACACATCGTGGCTGGAGCACAATTAAAAGTTTTAACTTCAAGATCAATAAAAGCACATTCACGTTTTTTATTTTCAATTTGAAAGAGTGTTTTACACAGTGCACGGTTTAAATTAGTCATTGTAAAAGTACAAAGATTACACAAAAAGAAAAAAACAAAACTTCCTTTTCAGAAGCACCCCCTCTTTCTTTTCTAAGCCTTGCTGCTGTGGGTGGAACCAGATAAGATCTGATGTCTGCCTGATTTGACGCTCTTAGTCAAAAACAAAGTTTAAACTTCTAATAATAATTTAGTCTGCCACATTTAAAGCACCCAACATGTTTGCAGTGTTGTTTAGGTAAACTAGAAGAACCTGAACATTTATCTCATGTAACTCAGTGTTTCCTCCCTGCTGCATTTTTGGTCATTTAGTGGTGTAAAAAAACAAGTGAGGTGTGTAAAAAGATGATGCCTTTGAGGTTAGTAGGCTAGTGAAAGACTGGACGGGCCTGTCTTTATTACTGCAGACTTTCAGTGTGACTCTGTGTGTGTGTGTGTGTGTGTGTGTGTGTGTGTGTGTGTGTGTGAATACTTGTGAAAGGGATATGAACGCAGTACAAGAAAAGTAATATCGATCCAGGTTTCAAAGGGTTAACTTACTCTGTTAAAATGACAGGATTTGTTTAGGATTCAAACTAGCTGAACTGCTGAAAGTAGTCCTTAACAAATTCAATATTCCCTCCTGGTGACTTTTGACAAAAGCTACATTGACCCGGTTGTTTTGTTTAATGCTTAAGCACTAAAACTCAGATATCAAACTGGCACAAGTATTAAAACAATATCCATCTTCAGATACATTTACACTCCCATAGATTAAAAACAGCATTCTTTATGCTATAGCTTTCATTCACTGATCGCAGACTTCAACATATGCTTGCAAATCCCAAATTTTGCATGCATTTCTTTAACGTTTCTTTGATTTTCTCTTGTGCATCCTCCTTCTGAAAGCCCCACAAGTCAGACTTTTCAAGAATTTATGTGAAGAAACATTCAGATTAATGATAAGGATTGGGTCTTTAAATGACTTGAATGGTGTTTGTGGACTGAGCAAACACACAAACAGTCGTCTTACCCTTCAGCAGTAAGACAAAACCCAACCCTGAGCCCTGAGCGGTCCCAGTTGGGTCTTTCTGGCTACAGAGCGAGTCCAGTTAAACAATCAATCATAGTTCTTGGTGAAACAAAATCGCTGGCAGCAGCTCTTTAGTGGTTTGCAAAGAACAGGTGAAAGGGCTCCTCTTCCGTTGCAGTGTTTAATACAAGTGAAAGCAGAAACTTGCTGTTTGAATGTGAATGGATCGACCCACCTACGCCGTGTGAGAGTAATCTAGAGAGTCGATGAGCAGTTTTTGCTCTACTGATATTGTCAATTCATTTTATACTGAGCCTTTTATAGGAAATCAGAACTTGGCAAAGGGGGAAACCATAGAAAACACAACACAGAGGGGTATTTGCATGTGGGGGCGGCAGTTAGGCTTTTTTTTTTCAGAGAGAGAGGCTGAAAAACACAAAATGCACAATAGTGTGCAGTTGTGGTGGTGGAGTGGTAATGGAGCATACAGTAGCTTTGCTGCTTTCTGAGTAGTTCGACACAGTGGTGTATTTAGCCTGGGTGTCCCAAAATAGGCCTAAGTGACTGTTCTTTGTTTATCAGAGGTTTTTACAGTTTCTGGCTGTAATAAGGTGTAATTATAGCTGGCCCTGGGTTTGAATGACCTTTCTTTAAAACCATAAAAAATCTGCAAAAATGTAATAAAAAGTAAAACAATTAAAGAAAAAGAATTCTCCAAGAATTTTTGAAGAAAAAAAATTCCAAAAAGTTTTAATGAAAGCTTTTTTAAAAGGGGGAAAATAAAGGAAAAAAATCACCAAAGAAAGATAAATTTGCCATTTAAAAAAAAAATCTAAAAGGTTTTAAAGAAAAAATTGCCAATATTTTTTTTAAAAAATAAAAAAAAATTAACTAAAATAAAGACAAACCCCTGCCCTTCCCATAAGTAAAAAACAATCCCTGACAATGATAAAAAAAGCCTCTGATCTAATTATCTGTCCATAATTATACTTGATTAAATGTACTTTGATTCCACTGCCGAAAATACAGACTATTTTTATAACTTTAGCCAATACATTTTAAATAATAGCACTTAAAAAGTATTCTGTTTTTTACTCAGAACTAATGACTAACAACTACTGATATTTCTAACACTGAAACTCATTATTGAAGTTTTAAAGAATTTTTTCTAGTGCCAAACTGCATAAAAAAGCATCAAAATAGAGCTGGTTCAGAGGTCTGGACTAAGCCCCAAATCTCTTTAAATCCTTAAAACACCCCTAGTTTGACATATCTAGGATTTTATTTTTGCGTGACAGTTTAAGTCTCAATGAAAACAGCTGTTTGCAGAAATCTGATGCACAATGGACTTGCTTTACTACCAGTGGGAATCAAACCTGCAGCTCTTCAGCTACCAGACAGACTCCCTAACCAACCTGCCATCGTGCCACTCTGATTCATTGGAAACTTGACAGTAACGACGCCCGGCTGGCACTCCCTCAGCCTGATCCAAGTGTATACGCACATGAATACTCATAACTGTAGTCCCTTTTCAGACACAATAACACAGAAACAGATGTGTGGTGAACCAGCCAGTAATACAGAGACAGTACCGCTGGTGGTGACATTTAAAACAAAAAAATCAAAATAAACTGTGTGGATGTTGGAGAGAGGAAGAGGAGGGGGGTTGGGTAGACAGAGGGTAAAACCGCGGGGGGAAACGGAGGTTAGAGAAAGGGAAAAGGAAAGAGCAGAGGGTGGAGTGAGAGGAGGGGTGGAGGGTTTGTCCTGGGGATGCACGGCAGCCGAAGCTTGAGAGGAGGAGGAGAGGAACTGGATATTCACTAGGGAGAGGACTTTTCTACATGAGCGCACCCTCTGATTCATCCAGACAGGAGTTCAGGTCCAGTTTTTGTCACCGTGCGTACGCTTGATCATCTGTGATGAAAACATGCCGGTCTACAGCTGCTGCCGGACACAAGCAGTCTTTAACGCACATGTGCTTATTGACTTATTGCAGAGGAATTCAGTGATTGGACGTGTTGTAATTGCAATTTCAAAGTGCAGGGTGTCATCTGATATTGCTGTTTGATTGCTTCATACCTCATAAAGGATATGACTGATTAGATTCTTTATTGTTCTTATCAACAAATACTCTGAAAAGACAAAAACCAACAATGTTTCTCAATAATTCTGACTTCCCTACACCGTTTATGATACCTCAAGGCCGCTTGTTTCTAAAGTTTAGATTTAAATATTTCGAAACAGGTCAGAAATATATAGTTAAAAAAAAAGAGCTCAGTAATTTTTAAAACAGCTGGGAACTGTAGTTTTTTATTAAGTATTACTCAATAAGTGGGAAAAGGCGCATTTATTGGGAACTATTTTCAACAGCGAATTAATCCACATTTGGTGCTCCACTGAGTATAATTCAGCCCCAAATCCTTGAAATTCCATTTATATATAACTAATTTGAAACAATAGGTTTCCCAACTCGTCACATACCGATGTTTGGTCAGTGCATCGGGCGGCGGCATTTGTTGACACTCTGGACAACTACAGTAGTATAAAGAGCAAGAAAGTCTGTTTAGGGTAGGAAAGGTGACGTGTATGGGTCAAACAAACTCCGGACTTTCTAGTATGATAGTGTGTGTAGCATACTATGCTAGTGAAGTATACCATGTGGCATTATAGGGCGATGGTAACAAATATTTTAACCTTTTAAAACCTGGAACATCATCACTTTTCTTGTACTGCTTGTGCAGTTTCTTTCAAAAAGCATGGGAGGAAAGTGATGTAGTTTATGATAAACTATGATTTTTTTTCTTCCCTAAAACTAACCATGTAATTTTGTTGCATAAACCTAAGAAAGTAAACTGACAACTATTGTGTGTTTTATCTACATTGTAAGTTTATTTTGAAAAGAGTCGATGCATGCAACAAGCGAAAATTTACATGCTGTCACTTAACGTCTTAAACTGATGCAGGAGGATACTGAATCATATTTTGACTTGACGGGTCACTGACCAAGCATCGTGTTTGACGAGTTGGAAATGAAAATTTGTTGCCTAAATTTAAAGTGCATTTGTTGCCTAAATTTAACACAAAAGCGTGGACATGGTCCTGCGCTTTGTGCAGTTGCTGTAGTTTTTATCAAACAGGAGGAAATAGTGCATTACTTGGGGACTATTTTCCGTGGCAGTTTAATCCACATTTGGTGCTATGGTGAGTATTTGTGGCAGCAGGGCGTTGGATGTGGGACTGAGTCAATATAAACAGTGTGTATATTCATGGTGATGAAAGATTAATGACTGAAGTAACAGTGTGGCTTACTGATGTGTTTGTTATAGTTTTTGGAGAATTACGGGACTGCGGCACAAAGGAAGAAGATATATAAAGCTTTGAATTGTTAGTGGATACTTTAATTATTGGTTAGGGTCTTTTTATGGAATTGGTGTAGAAAAAGTTACAAAAAAATTGTGAGAAAACTGGTTTTGAATAATCACAGTGAAAACATAGCTGTGTATCTGTCAGTCCTCTCGGCCTCAGCGTTTTTATTAACCCTCTCAGGAACCAAATATAGAGAGTTTGGCCCGTGGCTCAGGCAGCGGTGGACTTCACCACCCAATTATTAGAAAAGGGTTATTTGCACACTAAGAGGAAGGACACGTTTAGCGATCAAAAAATGAGCACTACATGTTTCTGCGAAAAGCTGCATATGCACACATAAACAGCTGAACAGGAAGTGAAAAGTCATACTCTTAAAACCTTGAAATAGTTCCACTTCTGCTTTCAGAAGGAGAGAGAAATACAATCAACATACAAGACTTCCAAATATTCCTAAAACTGCTTCTTGCAATAAGAAATGATATTCTTAAATTTGATGATTTACTGCATTAGACTGTATTGAAATGTCTGCAGCCTGGCACAAAAGAGAAGACGCCCACTCTATTTTCCTTGGTGATGTGAAATGATAATTTCCAAAATATGACATGCCTACTTTGGAAAGAAACTTGATTATTAGATGACTATAAATGTCGCTGTAACAAGCAGCAGAAGAAAATTAGAAAAATATTTAAATCCTATATAAATTATGCACTCATAAGTTATTATTTTATCAGAATAACCCATTGAAACTTGAACAATTTGGATTGATTTCTTTTAAAAATATGAAGAGAAGGCAACAAGCAGCTTAACAAGACATGGCCCAACATAGTTAAAAAAAATGCAAGAAAATTACCTGGAAGGAGGCAAAAAAAAGAAAACAAACAAACAAAAGTACTGAAAATAAAATAGTTTTTTTCCTGTTAAATTATTTTAAATCTAAAATTATTATAATGAAAATATTGTTTTGTGGATCAATTCCCTATTTTTAATTTTTTTTTTTTTTAAATAATCGTCCCCTGTTTTTAAGTAATTTTGGGTATAATTTTCTGATCACATTTTTACTAATTTTTGCAATTTGTTGGTCATTGCCTTTTCTCCACGTTTTGGAAAGAAACCAAACCAGTTCGGTCAGGTTTCAGCAGTCAAATGGCTTGTAAAGGCATCTGAACCCAGCACAAGAAAACTGATGTCAATCCAGGCTTCAGAGGGTTAAAATGTTAATCTGCGCTGAAGAGGAGATATTTGAAATTCCCCATTTACGTTGATAATTTGTTAATTATTTGGGGTTTTTTTTTGCAACGCTTCTACTCATAGAAGAACTCTGTGTGGCTCTTTGGAGCAAAAATAAATCAAAAGCATCATTTCCTGTCTGAAAAAAACTACCAGACATCAGACTGATACAGTTTGGACTCAGTGGAGCAGAGAGAGCACATGAGCATGATTCCTCTGAGTCCGAAGTTCAGCTCGGCATTATTTCCCTGAAAAGGTGTTCGCATGTGGGAACTTAGTCAGTCTCATCTCCTTCCTAGAACACGGAGTGAACAGTATGATAACGCAGATTTTTTTAAGCATGACTTGTGAGTTTTTGTTCTTAATATCTCCTCACATTCAGGCACGTGTCAGGTTGCAATTAATACAAATGTGTCTTTATGAAAGCAATTAATATATAATTGGTTTTTCCAGACAAAAGTCCCCTTTAAATGCATGTGCTTCTTGCAAGGAAAAAGTTTGTCCTCTTGACTCATATGCAGACTGAGCTCAGCCCAGGTGTAGGATCAGTTTATTGGTCGAACAAATGAATGAGGAAAAAAGCTTCACTTTCTCTTTTCAGTCTTTGTCACTTGTTTCCTTTTTAGCAATATCAGAAATTCCCATTTAAAAAGCTTTATTCTGCTGTTTTCTTTCTTAATTTGTTCGATATCTTAGGCGACTGAAAATGCACCTTGCATGGGCGTAGATTTTGTTGGGATGCAGAAAATAGCAAGGGACTTTTATTTTTTTTTAAAATGAATCACCATCATAAGTTAATGCAGAAAAGGCAAAAATTAATCCATAAAAATTCACCAGAATTCAGGAAATTCAGTGTTTCTTGCTCAAATTTCCTGTAGAAGGACCCCAGATTCACATGTTGCCCCAGGGACATTGTAGAGGGGATAAACCTAGAGTTAAAAGTTTGGTTTTGTTTGCAATTTTTTTTTCTAATAAGTGTCATGACTAAATTCAAATTGGCTGCAGAAATTAGTAGAAGACTTAACTTTGTATAGAAACTAGAGAGCACTGCAGCTGTGATCCACAAAACACGTTGCAGCGTAACCAGTTGGGGCATTTGTGCACTGCCAATTTTCATCCACTAAAAAGTGTTAGTTTTTGCCACTGACAGGCTCACATTATTCCAACCTTATGAAAAGGATCCCTGCAGAGATAGACCTTTTTGTTAAAGAGAAAAATCCATTAGGTTTAACCAGAAAAAGCCCCGAAATCAGCATTGCCAAAAACACCAGACAGTCATTTTTATCATTGTAAAACACACTTCATCCAAAGTCAGCAGAAAAAATTAAAACTCGCAAAAGCCATTTTGGTTCATATTTCCGCTGTTCCAACAATCAGCAACACTGATTTGGTTAAAATAAACCCTTAATTCACTCAGTAAGATGTGAAAATATGTTGGCTCTATAACACTAAAATGACTGTTTTTATATGGAGACTGGTGGCTTTGGTGTAGCGATTTCAGGGTTGTTTTTGGTTAAACTGAAAGATCTTACTCTTAAGCAAAAGGGCTATCTCTGTAGGGATCCTCTCAGTAATGCTGTCAGATGCTAAGAATAACAATCTGAGCCTTATATTGGCAAAACAAACATGTTTATTTGACTTGACGATGCACAAATGGCCCAAGTGGTTACAGTGCAGCCTGTTTTACGACTGCCAGCTGCAGCACTCTCGCTCAAATTTTTTTCCTATTAGTAACTTAAATATGATGGGAAAATAGGGTGAAGGTTTAACAAAAACAACCAGTTACTCTTTAATCCCATGAAACCTAAACGAATTCAAGAACATAAGAAAAATTCATTGAGCAACTTTATACAAAATGCCCCCCCCCCCCTCCCCCCCCAAAATGCATGAAATTAGTATAAATCACCAAAAAAATCCTGAAAATTAGCACACGTTTGAAAAGAGAAAATGATCTGGAAAAATTAAGTAAATATATATTATATAGTAAATATATATTTATAATTCATTTTCTAGAATTTCTTTTTCCTTTTTTGTTAATTTATTCTCTCTTCTTATTTAGGTTATTTTTCTTGTCACAATTTATTTGATATTATTTATTTTCTTGCAATTTGTAGGACATTTATTGCCAAGTTGGCCATTGCCTTTTTTCCATGTTTTCAAAAGAAGTCAATCCAATTTGCTCAGGTGTCAAAGGTCTTAAATGTTTCTGAAAGGCGTCTGCATGCAGCACCAGAAAACTCATATCGATCCTGGTTTCAAAGTGTTAAAGGCGCGATCGTCTCTAAATGCAGCTAGAGCCAAGTGACTGCTTGTGCTGCTAGATCCACAAAGTACTGTACATTGTCAATCGAGGATCCAAACAAGAAACAAATGAAATGGAAAGAGAGCAAACTGACAGAGTAAAAAAAAGAAAAGAAAAGAGACACAGATCAAGACAGGGAAGTCAGGGGGCCCACAGAGACTGCTTATGCATAGGACCTACAATTTGGAGCTACGCCCCTGTTAACGCCCTCAATATTGAAATGAAACCGTCACTAGTACCACACTGTTTATATCGCCTTTGGCGCCCCGCTGTGTGGATGAACTTTGGCTCGGTGCATGAGTCAAACAGCAGGGCCTGAAATGGCCCCAACTCGTGCGGTGATCTGAATTTAGCTCATGAGAAGTGCAGATGAATTCGCCCCCCCCTCCTTTGCCACAGGCCATGAAAATGTCTCTAGATTTCAAAGACCCAGGTGTGGTACATGAGCAAAACTTCTGAGAGATCTGTCAGGGCTGTGCAGCCTGGCGTCTACTGCAGGCTGAAGAAAGCAAAAAAAAAAAAAAAAAAAGAGAATCTAGTCTTTTACTTCCTGAACTTCAAAGGTGCCTCACCTCCTCAGCGTGGCCATCTAAAGACTCAGTGGTGTTTGACCCTTCTCTATACTTCTCTCCAGAGCTCCTTTCACCTTTTCTCCTGTAGATACCGAGGTTTTGATTAACATTGCAGACCCTCAGACTTTTCTCTATAAAATCACAGCAAAATTATTGTAGGAGCCTGAACCCAAGATGAAAATTTAAGAAGGATATCGCCTCTGATATTGAAAGATTTTTCCTCTTTTTTTTGGTAGTGATCCTCAGCTGAACTCCAAAAATCTTGCAGGAGTTTTTGTTGTTTTTACAGAAAGTCTTCATCACTTGTTGTGTTCTGCATATAAGCGAGGGAGTTCAGATAAAAGAGGCAGAGAGCATTTTGCAATTTTCATAATATGAGGTTTGTGGTTTTTGCACAACATGAAAATTTAGCTTTTTGTCACATGTGGAAGGATGACACCTCCGCGACCATTTCACTGATCCTTTTGTTATTGCGGGTAGTTTTTACACTTTTGTGCAGAAAAAGTCTGGTGTGTGTGTGTGTCTGTGTGTGTGTGTGTATGTCTTTGACTGTGAAGGCAGCTGAAATAGCATGTTTTAAAATACAAGTATGTCAAGTGTTTTAATTACATGTGTTTGTTGACAGCAAACTGCCAGGACTGGTTATGTCAAATGACACGCACGCGCGCGCACACACACACACACACACACACACACACACACACACACACACACACACACACACACATTTAAGAAACAGAATAAAATACAAGTTTGCAAAAAAAATACTTGAAGCTTTCTCTGCTTTTACAAAAACTCATCCAAAGAAATATTAATTTCTAACAAAGGTGCTAAATGCAATTATTCCTAAATGCAATAATCTCTATATAATAAATAATCTGCATAATTAATGGAGTATCGCTGATGCAATAAGGTGACGCATGGAAACAGAGCATCCTGCAATTACTTTTTTAAATTTAAAAGAAAAGAGGAAGAAAAATTGTCAAGGGACTTACTTCAGAGAGGCAAAAATGCAAATTTTCAGCACACAGAACAACCCTGCAGCAGGTGTACCTGCAGTGCTCTGCCAGAACATAATAAAAAAGCATGCAGGTCAAAGGGGAATCATTTGCAAGACTGTAACTTGCAGGTGGGAAACTGAAATTCCTGTACTAAAACTGTGGATCCTCCAGGTTCTCACACTATAAAAACGCACACACAAAATTAAGATTATTTCTAATTTGTATTAAATAAATGTGCGGTCATCAGACAGACAGATTACAATGGAAATATCAGTGTCCTATTATGTGACAGCGCGCGTGTTTTCCGCGCACAGATCCGGCTCATGAGAAACCTCCGGCTCGAAACCTTCTGTCAAACACGAGAGTCGCACATTAGTGAATTAATCCTCATCGACGTGAGTGAGTCTTAATGCTCGGTGACCCGTAACAGGGGCCCGGCAGCGCCGTCTCTTCCCCTCTCCTCCCCGGTCAGCAGCTCTCAGACCTCTCTAACGCTTCCACATGTTTTATTTAATCTCGATTTCACGATCACCGCCACTCCAGATGCCTATAGGAGATATCGCTGTGAGGTGCAGCTGTCAAAAGGTTTATCATTTTATCACACTTTTTAAAAGTCATCTGAGCAGATATAGGACGTATAAAAGAGTTTGATTTGATTTTCTCACTTCTTTTAATGTAAAAATCAGTGGGGGTTTTTTTTAGAGATATTTAATGCAAGATAATTTAGGAAAAGTTTTTGAAAAAGTTACGCTAGCAAAGTTCTGCCTCCAGGGAGAAAAGGTGATAATAAAGTCAACTTTTAACAGCATAAAATATGTACATTTTAATTACTCTTTCTTAAATTGCTAGTCTGTTAATAGAGAAGAGACTCCAGTGAGTTTAGAGGTCAAGCAGATGTGTCAAAATGTTTTCCAGCAACTCAGCCTGCAACTAATATCAGCTGCACTTCATAATTTCTCTGGCTGCCGAACAAGTTTTGGTCCAAGTGAATCAATTATTTGATTCAATTTTTGCAAAACAAAAGAAAAAAAGAAAAGAAATGGCAAAACAAGCATATATTGGATTTTTTTAAAGGCCAATTAAAATTGAATATTTTGATTCTACACCACCAATATTTCAAATAAATTACTAATTTTTAAAGATTCATGGCTTTTACTCTAATAATGACTTAACTCTGAGCAATTTTACGCAAAAGCAGCAATGCCTAAAATCGACTTGTGTTATGCTGAACGTTAAAAAGTAATCAAAAAATCAAAAGCTGCCTACACCTCCGTCACCTGACAGGTGATGTGGCGGTGATGCCTGCAAAGTTAGGGGAGCTATATGATGAGTGAACTCTGACCTCTTCGTGATCAGCATGAACAAAGTGTGACAGTTCTCAGAAAAATAACTACCCTTCCAGTTAAAGAGTAGGAAGTGAGTGTGGTGGTAGGTGCTTATCATTAAGATAAGGGTGGTGGTGGGATGAGTAGAAAGGGCGTAAAACTAAAATGAAAACTATGCGTAATTTGTAATTTCTTTCACCTTTTCCTCGAAAATCTTTTTTTATTATTGTGTAAAGATATAAAATAATAACAATATATAAAATATTGGACTTACCTCCCCTGTTTGGTGATAATCATCTCGGTTTGGAACTTGTGGAACTTGGCCCATAGCGGGTAGTTATTGAGCAGAGCCTGCGTCTTCCCGCACACCTGTAGCCCAGGTAAAGGGTAGAGAGGCGGCCGCTGGTAGCCGTGCTGAAAGCTCGCGGGGTAATTCTCCGGAGAAGGAGAGTACAAGTCTTTACCGCCTGCTGGAAACCCGTCTCCCGCCGTCGAGATGTACCCCTGCCCGGCTCCGCTTCTTGGCGGCGACCGCACACTGCCGTACGGGCAGCTGCTCAGGCTCTGTGCGTAAAACCTGCCGGGCTGCGCTCCGTACCCTCCCACCGCCTGGTCGGAGTGGTACGGCAGAGCCAGCGCGTCCTGCCCGCTCGGAACAGAGTCCGGGTAGTAAAACCTCGCGTCCTGAATCCCCATTTTAAACTCGGCTAAATCCTTGCCGCCGCGGTGGAGGTGACTGCTGATGTCGGCGCTCTTTCCGAAAGTTTGCGTTTCAGTCCCATTCAACATGCTGAGGTAGAGGTTGCCACCTATGCCGCCCATTTGCAGCCCCGCTCCCGGTCTGTGCGTAAAGTCATACGGCTCCGCTCGTGCGTCCAGCTGAATAAGAGCATGCACAATAAAAAGAAATCACAAAACGGGCTGTTATCCCCAGCTGTCACTCACACTGACATGCTACAAACTTTTCGCTGTCTCGGTCTGTCAGAGCCAATAAATTAAAATATAAAACATCCCTCACACCGCCTCCTTACACTATTTATCTACAAACTTTTTTTTTTAAATAACCTTAAATAAAGGTGATTGTCTTTTTTTTGACGCGTGGAGTCGCTAACAGTGACTCAAACACATGCTCAGTTTTCTAACCTATGATATATACATTTTGCAAGTGGTCATATTCGGAGGAGTGTCTGATGCAGAGGCAGGACGTGATAGGCTCCAGATATGAAAGAGCCATCCCCTCATCACACAACACAAATCACACACACACTGCCCTCTGAAAATAAAAAAAGGAGACTGTAATTGATTTATTACATTCAAGAGAGATATTATTTCAACTGCAGACCCAAAAAGGCTTTAAAATCACAACTGAATACAATAAACTCCTTATTGGTAATATTTTCTTGTACATTTTCGTTTTTGTGCGCACATGAATAATTAATGTTATTATTTTTATAATAACAATAGTAATAACCGAATGGTAGGTAAGTTAAATAATCTGCAAGGAGCTGAATTAAAACTAATCTAATTAGTCCAATAATTAAACTAATGTATGATATAATGAATTAACAATGAAGCTGAATATTGCGCTTTGGGGTAAAACATTTTCCGATCAGAAGAGTCTTTGTTTTGTAAATATAGGCTAATTATTAAGAGGATTGATTAATTATTGCTGTTTATTTCGCGGAATGACGCTTTGCCTCATAGCGCGTCCTATAAACATTATTTGACACTTATTCGATAATAAACTGCAGCGATTTGTTGTTATTTATACAAAAAATCCAATAAACATCGTGGTTTTTGAGGACTTACTCATGAAATCACTCCGTTTTTACTTAAATTGCTCTTTGTTCAGCTCCAGGTCACAAGCTGCGTCATCAACCCGATTTTCATTTTCCATTTGATTCATGAAAAACGGGAGTTTTTTTTTTTTTTATTTTCAAAACGCATATTACCGAGAAAAAAGTACCCTGGCTTTGTGAGATTAACATTTGATAGCTTTCATTTTATTATTACTGTGTCAGTTATGAATAACAGAACTCAGACTTCTTTATTTATGTGGTTATTTTTATTTAACTGAATTATTAATTTCAAGTGGTTCGGGCAATTAAACTGTTAAAAAGTTCTTGCTTATTTTATTTGATAGCAATAATCAATTTAATAAACACCCTTATGCAGAGATTCATGTCAGAATAAAGTGTAAATGAATTTGTGTCTAAGTCATGTACAGTTTAACAAAAACATATGATCACGTGAAGTTTCTTTAAGGGAGTACAAAGTCTTAAAGTTATGGATGGATTATAGAATGGGCCTAATGGGTACAGGCCTAGGGGCCCAAAGTATTGGGGGCCCCAGCCTTAGCTTGCAAATGTGACTGCAAATTAATGCATACTTACCAGGCAGAAACTCAGTGACCACAAAGAGATACAGAACAACCAAAAGAGGTGCAAAGGATCCAGAAAGAGACAATAAATAACTACAAAACAGTAAAACAACAACAGAGTCAAAAAACATCCACAAAGAGACGCAAGATGATTACAAAGAGACGCATAATGATCAGACATTCAAAATGACTACAAAGCAACACAACACAACTACAAAGAGACACAAAACAACCTCAAAGCAGCACAAAATGATTACAAAAACACACAAAATGACCACAATGAGACATAAAATGACTATAAAACAGGCAAAAAAACAAATAACAGACACAAAATGACTACAAAGCAACACAAAACAACTACAAACTGACAAAACATGACTACAACAACACACAAAACAATCACAAAGCAAAACAAAATGACAAAAGGACACAAAATGACTACAAAATAGGCAAAACAACAAAAAAGAGACACAAAATGACTACAAATAAACACAAAATGATCAAAAAACATGCAAAAAAACCACAAAGCAACAAAAACCACCACATGGAGACATAAAATGACCACAAAGCGACACAAAATGACTAGAAAAGGACACAAAACAACCACAAATGTACACAAAACCGCAAAAAAAGATACATAATGACTACACAAAAAGAAAACAAAACAAAATTCTGTGTGTATTGCTCCTATGAGGTGGTGGGGCCCTTTGCATATCTGTGCCCAAGGGCCTATTGTCTCATAATCCGTCCATGTCCATAGTTATTGCAGACATGATATAAAGATCCAGCCAGAGAAATACCAGAATATTGTCCCTGCTGGGTCGAGAATATGAGCATGTTTAAATGGTTCTTAGTGTTGAACTGAGCATAAATATATATATTCAATTTTAGCTTAGTATAAATCTAGAATACAGATTATTTGATCTGTTTGGGGTTTGAAAAAGTTGCCATGAGAGTTTTGGCACACATCATGTTTGTCTGCTCTTTAAGACCTTTTAGTGGCTTGTTTGTGCCGTCACTGGTCAGCACAGAATCTGCTCCATAAACACAGGTGAAAGAGATAACCCCGAGCAATAAGCAGCTGCACGTGTGTGACCACACACACACACACATACACACACACACACTAATGGATGAACCCCCCCTCCAGTGCAGGTATGACACAGTTATCTCCCTCGACACTGTCACCGCTCTAATCCCACTTCCTGTGTCTCTCCTAGCAAGGTGAGCTCATAAGGGCACACACTGAAGTCATCAGAGCTGACACGGGTGGCGAGAGGGCAACGGTGTGAGCGACACCGCCGCCGCCACGGCCAGCCAGGCGTGTCCACCCCGACCCCCACCACCTCCGGCAGGAGTCACCACTTCCTCTGCTCTGCTGTCTCTGCTTCCGGCTGCAGCCCCAGGACATCACCTTGTGCAGCAATCAGCTTTCATTTTCTGCTGGAAGTGTTATTAGCAGGTCAGCTGGCTCTCGTGTACACACACACACACACGAGGAAAACATGCAGAAAATGTAGATATTGTGAGCAGGATAGCACATTTCAAATATTTTTAACCCAAAAACTTCTGACCAGTGGCATCATTAGGCTTCAGCCTTAAATGTTTTATTAATAGCCCCAGATCTAAACATGCACAACTCTCCCCAAAGCTACAAATATTATTCCTTGAGCCTCCCTGAGTTACTTGTGGAAAATGCATAAAGCATTCATCCCACATGATGTTTTTGAGGACTGTTGGTAAATTGAAAATCCAACCATAATTTCTGTTTTTACAGTTTCTGGTTTTAATAAATGGTTTAATTTTTACTTTTTATTTCATATAATTTCAAAAACAAAAATCATCACAAAAAAACAAAAAAAATCAGCAAAAACTTTTTTATTAAAGAAAATAAATTTGCAAAACTTTTCAAAGAAAAAACATTTTAAAAAAGAAAAAGAAAAGAAAATAGAATTGCCGAGAATTTTTAAAGAAAAAAAATCGCCAAAAATTTTAACACAAAAAATAATTGCTTAAAAATTGAAAGAAATTTTTTTTTTCAATCACAGAAAAACACCAAAAAGTAAAAAAAGAAGCCAAAAAATTTTTAAATTTTCTTTCAAAATCGGTCATAAAATAAATACAGAACCATTAAAGTTGGCTTACCTAAGCCAAAATAAAAAAACATCACTAGTGGTCACAGCATTAGTTGACATGCCTTCCCCTTTTTGCAGATTTTGTGACCCCCCCCATAAAATTTTTTTTCTAACTCTAGTCAATATTTTCTAATGATTGCAGTTACAGAGGACTCTGATTCTATTCAGTTCAACCAAATTCTAACATTTCTGCCAACAGAATTCAGTTGTTTTTTTTCAGGGTAATTATTATGCAAGAGTACATTAAAAAAAAAGCATCAAAATAGAGCTTGTTTATCAAAAAGGATTATCCAAAGTCCCCAACGTACTCAAATCCAAGAAATGCCCCGGCTCAAGACTTTCTGCTGCTTCCTGTTTCTCTGAGCGAGCTCGAGTTCTGAATCATAATCTCCCTCACACTTACAGACATGAGAAGCAACCGGACACTGATGTGAAATCTTGACGGCTGTGTAAGAATGTAGTAAAAGTGAGTGTGGCTGGCTCGCACACGGCTTCTGTGGGCTGACAGATTTAGACGTGTTAGACGGCTCATCAGCGGATGTCTTAACGTGTCTTCATTAACAGTATCACCTCAACCGCTCAATTAAAACGGATGATATTTTGTGAAAAGGAAGACGTGGCGATGATTAGCAGATTGTGGGAGTCATTAACCGGTTTAAAATATAACAGAAGTTTTATTGGATGTGTACTGGATGACACTGTGGATTCTTGGCTGATCTTAAAAGGCCTCAGCGGGCCTCAGATGAAGGCCTTGTCAGGTGCCCTAAATGTCACACCTTTTTCATGTTGGGGATAATTTTTGTAATTTTCAGAAGCTGACAATCAGAAAACAAAGCCTGATTCAGGCAGCGGTTGCCCAGGTGTGTGGAAGTGAGAAAAAAGTGTTTTGAACTTCTCTCTGAAGCTCATATTTTGTATTCTTCGTGCTACTTCTGCCACTTTTTGTGTGCACAAGCAGTTATGTTCTCATTTAAGTCATCACATATTGCTGCTTTGCAATAGCCTTTAATGTCTACAATTAACGGACAGAAATAGGGAAAAGGAGTTTTGGGTATTCTGTACCCTCAACCTGGAATTTTTTTGCAGAATGACTTAAAACTCAGGGAGCTGGTGTTGTTAAATGTGTTTCATGTCTTTGATTTCCTAAAATCAGTTGGCCAGGTCTCCCTTGGAAGGAATTCTTAATCTCAATGGGACCAACTTGATAGAGCTTAAATACAATAAAATAAAAATAAAATGCTGCTGCAGTGATGTCAACAAATGCACATGGTGAGATTACGCTGCACGTAGTTATATTTAGGCAACAAAAGCACATGCTGGCATGGATGGTTAGGATTAGGTAACGGATGCACATAGTAAGGTGTAGAAAGTCCAGGATTTGTTGGATCCATCCATTGCCCCCCCTAAAGGCATCTTTATGCTCCTTATATTATATTTTTGACGACAGCGTTCACAGCCTGACGTCGACCAGCAGTGTATTGTGCGAATGCAACAGGTCCCATCCGGTCGTGCCCGTGGTGACTTTCAGTGTGCTCAAACGATTAATTACTCATGTGTCTGAATGCTGCACAAGAAAAGTGATGTCCAGACAATTTTCAAAGGGTTAAGAAATGATTAGCACGTCAAGTGTCAAGTGTGCAGTGACATGAGACTGTTGTTTAAAGAAAGGTATTGTTCAAAAAAATCCATTATAATACCTATACAAGTACCCTTAAACTGTTACAGGTACAGTGAAGTACTTCTCTTGATATACATGGTTTGAATGGAAACATAAAGTAAAGTACCAGTGATCACCACAGGCTTGTGTAAATGTACACTTTGGTGGCCGACTGCACTTTGTATGAAATTTAAAAAATACTTGCTTTGATTGGGTGCAGACAAAACCTAAGAAATGATCATTTTCTTTTAGTTATGGGCAGAAAAAGTGTCTTGTATGAACTCTTTCTTCTTTTCGTCGTCATTTGAGTTCTTGTGAGACATGCTGAACCCTTCAGGCAGGTATAAAGTTTTCAGGTTGACAGCGCTTAGTTTACAGCTTGTTCCCGCTGAATCTGCACTGGAAAGGTCCACCAGCCCCCATATGAAACCTGAGCAGGCAACATGTTGCTCTAACTCACAACCACAATGTTCACTATGTCAAACTCATATATGCTGGTCGTTAATATGTGCTACCTATGTACTGTATGTCAGCCACGATTGTCTGCAATGAAACCTCTTTTATTGTTTCAAAAATAATAACAACTGTAGTGTTTTTGTGTCATTTTTAATATATATTTTTTAAAACTTATCCTCCTTGCTCATGTTTTAAGTCAACTCTGCCTTTTGGGTGCACAACCCCTCGGCCATAAATACCCGCGTCGTGACATCGCGCCGATGTGGGTGGGCATTGCATGTCTGACAGAGTTCACAAATCAAACCAGGCTGAGCAGTGGCATTCGTTTCACTTGAACACCAGTTTGGTGCTCACAGCAAGCAGTCTAATTAAAAAATATGATGTTATCATCAGATGGGAAGAGAGATTTATCACTTGCTTAAAAGTGAAAACGACTCAGCGGTCCCGATATCGTAGACAGTGATGAGGTGCAGCATAAAGACTCAAAAATCTGATGTTCTCAGGCAGTTGTTCCCAAACTTTTGGGCTTGATAAGCAGTTTCATTCACAATCCCTGTCACAGGTTGCATACTTGTATGTCTGTGAGTGATGTTTCCATCAGATTTTAATAGCTTAAAGAGGCACAATGATGTCATGTTGTGTCTCTTTGTAGTCATTTTGTGTCTCTTTTTGAAGCCTCTTTTGGCCTCTAGTCTCTTTGGGGTAATGTTGTGTTTGTTTTAGTCATATTGTGTGTCTTTGTAGTAATTTTGTGTCTCTCTGGGGCAATTTTGCATCTGTTTTGGTCAAAGTGTGTCTATTTATAGTCATTTTGTGTCTCATTGGGATACTTTTGTGTCTGTTTTGGTCATAATGTGTCTCTTTGCAGTAAGTGTGTGTCTCTTTGGGGTAATTTTGTGTCTGTTATTGGTAATTTTGGGTCTCTTTGCAGTCATTTTGTTTGTCTTTGTAATATTTTTTTGTCTTTTAAGGATGATTTGTGTCTGTTTTGGTTGTTTTGTGTCTCTTTAAAATAATTTTGTTTCCTTTTTGGTCATTTTGTGTGTTTGGAGTCATCTTTTGTCTCTTTTGGTGATTGTATGTTTCTTTTAAGTTGTTTTTACCCTTTTGTGGTTATTTTGGGTCTCTGTGCCGTATATTTGCATTTCTTTGTGGTCATTTTAAGTCTCCTCCTGGTTAGCATGGATTTATTTGAACAACATTTTGCAGGTGAAGGCCAGGGAGGGGCTCTGACACTTTTGGCTCCTAGACCTGTGCTTAGAAGGCCCCTGATTGTAAATCCAAACTATATCTTAAATGCTGAACTGTAAGAGGAAGTTCTTATGCTTCTCCATGCTGAGGCGTTGACAAGTTTATTAAAAACCGCAGTAAAAATGTGATGAAGCCTGCTTTTAGTTTGCAGGTTTGCAATGCAGTGCCGGGAGCAGGTGTTTGGGCGGCGTGAGAATCAGAAGTGAGGTCGTCCCTCATAATCACCATGTAAACGTTCCTCATTAGACCGACTTAGCTGGAGCTCGGGCTCTCCAAAGCGGCTCCTGAAGAACGTCTTCCTGTCTGAGGCGCACCATGCCACTGGTTCGTAATTAACGCAACATATGTTTATTCAAATCTCCACACGGGTGTGAAAGAGGGCTTCAGGAGGCACCACCCACAGAGGCTGTGAAAACAGAGGGTGGTGGAATTAAGTGAGGAAAGAGAGAATGGCGAAATCTTGTGAGCGAGAGGGAAAAGATAGCACTTAGGCTCAGCGGAATTCGCACTCGAAAGCTCATGAACTCTTGGTGAAGTGCAAATGTATTCCTCAGCAACCCAGAAACAAACAAGCTGCCACTTCCTCAGCCTATAATTAGCTGGTAATCAATGCTGGGTGGGTTTCTGTCCTGTCAGACATCCCCAGCCATTGCGGGGCAACACTAGACCTGCAGCTGTACCCGCAGCTCTCAGATGACAATCCAACAAAAAGAACATTAAGCCGTGTTTTCGGAAAGTCTTCTTTGCTTATCGAGGCTGCCTGAAAAAACATGGAGACAGGACACATGTGTATACAAGTTTGACTTCAAATGAGGATATGAAGCTTTATTTTCTAATATGAACTTTAATGATATTTTGCAAAACATCAAAAAGAAAAAACTCAAATAAAACCCTTTCGGTGTGATGCCACCTCCCTGATCCCCAGAGGAGTTCATGGACATCTCCGCTGGCACATGTTGTGGTGGGACTCCTCCAGACATTTGCCACTTTCTCCAAGTGCTTGTTTAAGTGAGGGTGGTGTTGTGGTTGGAGGGTAATGGGACAGTGTGCACTCTCTTGTTGGCCTCTGAACCCTCGCTAACCCCTATAAACACACAGGGCATGTGTAAGCTTCAGGCAACAAGCAGCAGCTCTGAGGCACTGACACTCCACAGCGACATATGCAACCTTTCAGACTGAAAATATCAAACATAAAAAAAAACAGACTCAAGCTTATATTTCTTTAATTAGCTCCATTTTCAAGTTTAGTATGTGGCTTTATCACTTTGAGCTCCTGTTATTTCCAATTCTGGTTTCCCCAAAGTGAGTGGCGACTTTCTTTTTGCAGCAGAAGCTAGCAGGTTTTGTATCCTGATTGTTGACTTTAAAGCAGTAATGAAAGGTCAACATGTTCTTAACTTGTCACATGTTGCTGCTTTGTCAGTGCACTTTGGTGTCTATTTATTTTACTCTAGGTATCCTTCTGCGTCTGCATTTTAAGCTCCAGGATACTGTGATGTCAACACAAGCACATAGTGGGATTACGCTGCATATGCTTATGTTTAGGGAACAAAAGCACATGGCAACCAATGTTGAGATGTCAACAAATGCACATGCTATCAGGGATGGAACAGTGTGACCGGTTCTGTTTGGCCTCGTTCTCACCCGATAATGTCCAGTAGCATTTCACGCACACATGAAAGGTGCCTTCTGGCGTTGTGCACTTACACGAAAGACAATGACAGTTCAATTCTATTTTATAAGTTCAGGCTAGATAGTCTCTCTATTTCGGTGGCTGAGATAGTTTGGATAAACTGCATGTCCCAAACACTTTGCAAATTCATAAACACAAGTACATTAACAGAAAACACAAATGTAACAGATACAAAGTACATCAATATGAAAATATAAAGACAGTGAACTACATAGAAATAATAACTGCCCATTTCACACTCACACAGCTGCCCATTTTTGCGTTCCTCGCAGCTGGTTTAAAATTAGCAACTAAGGATTTCTTGAAAACTCAGAGATTCATTTAAATGCCTGAAAGTCAAAATTAAAATTTTGGCACACCTAACATTTAATAACCACAGTCTGCGATCCCTCAAATGCCACATCACGAGTCAGACTCTGTGCAGGCTCAGCTACCTAAAATGTATCTCTGTAATCACTGATAATTTTAATTTTAAACAATATACTCAGAAAAACATAGTTGCATAGGGAAAGTATATTCATGAGCCACAACTAAAATAAACTAGCCCCTGACTGATGGCTGGTGTTGCTTTCAAGCCCAGCCTTAGCTGTATTATCTGCTGCTCATGTAGGTTCATTCATGCTGCGTTGTGCATCTGGGGCGCGCAGATCCATGGGAGGTCCTGCACATGAACACACAACACTGGCAGCTTTATGTTACGCAGACAGACAGCGCAGTGCACAGCTATGACAAAACAGGGCAGCTGTGCACTTCCACGCATTCCTCCGGCCTGCTCCATGAATGCCGACCCCACCTCTCCTCCTCCTCTCATCGACCCCCCCCTCCAAAACATTACCAGGCTTCCTTTACAGGCACCATACCTCTCCACACACACCCTATACCCTGCACACACCTCCTATGCAGACAGACTCCCCACCTCAGCCGCCGTCCACTTGCTCTCTGACTACATTAAGAAATCATCACCCTTGTCAGGTTCAAGCTGACCCTGCTATACTAAGTGCTGCTGTCAGGGCAAGCTGGTCCAGGGTCAGCTGCATGGCTGCAGCTACTGTTGAGGGTTTAATTACGCAAATGAGAAGCTTATAGAAGGTCGAGCAGAGAGTGAACCCATGCAGAGTCACTGACTGTTACACGCTTGAGACATTTTCTGACTGAAATTGTGAATGAGTGGTTGTGTGGTCGTGTTTCTATTAGCCAGCGGCCCGGGGTATGTGCTTGGCACATTGCCAGGTTATGATATATGTTTTCATATGAGTAAGAGAGAGCATATGAGTGTGAGAGTGAATGTGTCCAAGCATTTGTGCAGAACTAAACCAGACTGAAGCGATTCTATGAAACTTGCATAAGAGAGGACATGACAGAAGAGAGAAATTACTTAAGTTGTGATTATTAAGTATAAACTTATAGTCTATGCCTGCTTAGAGTGAGATGAGACTGTTGATGCCATTTTCATGTCTGTTTGCTGAAAATGAAGCTAGAGTAAGGGGATGGTTAGCTTAGCTTAGCATTAAGACTGGAAACTGGGGAAACAGTTTGCCAGGCTCTGTCCAAGGGTAACCAAATCTGCTAATGTGCACCTAAGCTCACTATTTTACATCGTTTGTTAAATCTGAATCTTAACTTAACATAAACACTGGAAAGAAATGTGAAATAAATAGCCTGTCTTGCCAAGAAATAGCCCAGGATGTAACCCTACCATAAACCTACAAATTGTCCAGCCTGGTCTCACTCTCAGCATCAAAATATACGTTTTTTTTTTTACTGACACTTCTGCATATCTGGCTGCACAGCGAGGTGTTTTTTTGGCACTATCTGCAATTTGTCCCTCACCATAACCAGATAGTTTTATTCCCTAAACCTAACCTCTGACCTCTCATTACCACCATGTTTTTCCACTGTCTTTTTCAGTGTCATGCCGCTGCCTTTCTGGCTGCTTTTGCAGCACTCAAAGACAGTTGTTTTCTGACCCATAGCATGAGTCGCCATATGTGTGTAACACCAGCTATGATCTTTTCTTAACCATGATCAGGTAATTTTGTGGCCTAAACTGCTGAAAACTTCTTGTGTCTGACCTGGGCCAATTGATAAGTCTATACATGCAATTTTTCTTTATTTTTTTTTTTACAACTGCATGCATCTTTTATGAGGCTTGATTGACTTAATGGAATTATTGAGGACATGTTGAAATACAGGATGTTTTTCCTTCAGTAAGCAGCTCTGTTGTCTTTGTTTATCCAGAGTGGCAGCTGATGCTCTGGATCGGCGCTTGTTCTAATGCCTCATTATCAGGACATAAATCCTGCAGGACAAAGTGTCAGGTGCTCTCAGTTCAACCGAGGATTTCCACGAGTCCGTGTCACCTATCAAGGCAAGGTCTGTTCATTTCTAATAGATTGGCCCTGGTACAGGTTCAGGACATGTAAACACCTTACATGGTTTCTGTTTTACGCAGCGCAAGCCGCTTAATCCCACACTGACACTTGAGTAATAGCTGTATTATCCTTAAAGTTTCAGTAACTTTACTGATGGAATTTAAAGGATGTTCATGGGAAAACCAGCAGAAATATGAGATGTTGAAGCCTGGCAGTGAAATATTTAGTGAACTACATCACATTTCCTAAAGTTAAAAAAGCTTTCCAGCTGTTTCTGCTTGATTTTAAACTCAAACCAACCTCAGCCAATATTAAATAGGAATACAAATTTAGGGGCATCCAGTAGTTCACCCGTTTGAGCGAGTACTCCAGGTACAAAGGCTGTGTCCTTGCCGCAGTGGCTTCAGGTTCCACTCCAACCTGAGGCCCTTAGCTGCATGCCATCCCCTCTCTTTCCACCGTTCAATAAAATAATTGTATTTAAAATACTTGGATATCCATTTCTTAGTTCACCAAGTATTACTGTGTTAGGGCAAATTGTTGAAATTGAAATTTATTTTGAACAAGAAGGAAAGGAGAGAATGGGCATGTAAACATACACTAACATACAGACATGTCCGAAAAGGAATGGGAAGAAGTCTAGACTTATTTAATCCCACCCCTTCTCCATCAGATATTGAAAAATAATTGACCCACTTCCATTTTTAAATAAACTGGATTTTCTCTTAAACAATGCAAACTATATATAAACTATAAATAGGCCCTGTATAACTATATGTAAACATATCTACATTGTTTTTACAGAAAAAGAGGAAAGGTAGAAAAAGGAAATAAAACACAACAGTCCCTCTTGTTAACAATAGGGACTATAATTTTTTCAGGGTCACCTAGAACGTCACCACATGTTGACAAAACCAAAAAAGATGCAGCATGTCCTCAACTTCAGTTTTACAGAAGCAACAGTTTTGATCCTCTTCCAACCCCCAAATGAAAAGCATTTTTCTCATGGGCAGGATTTTGTACACATTTTTGAATTGCAAGTGTTGTGATTTAGAATCTATAATAGAATTATAAATTAGATTATACACCTGTCTTCATGGAAAAGGGGTACCAGAAGACTGCTGTTTGTTTCCCATACAAAAGTCCAGAGTTTGTTTGACCAAGCCCACTGCTCTTCCAGTTGATTTTTATACATATATATTATATATGTTGCTCTGAAAGTCAAAAATTCTGGTCCCCGCTGCAACTCATACCACCACCAAAGGGAGCCTCTGTGCACTGGTTTCTGATTCAAAGGGCTGCTAACCTGGTATCCGAATTCGATGAGTTAGGAGTGAGAATGTGTTGTTTTTTTTAATTGTTCTTATATATGTTTGTTTTTAATGGAAACTGGCAGGAAGTAATGAACACTATGTGTCATTTAAGACGTTAAAACTGAGAAAAAATCATTTTTATCTCACATGATGGAAGTCAAGAAGACAAAAACACTGAGATGAGTGCATGTTAAGGTGCAATGCCACAGTTATCAAATTGTTATGTTAACTAATATAGTCATATTCCAACTTTCAACAAGAGATTTAATCAACTTTCATCAACAACTCCCACATGAAGTTCAAAACTTTTGACCCCACTTGCGCCCTAACTCAGTGTTTGAAGAACACCGCCTGAGAAGGTGCAGCAGAACATTACTTTTGAAGGAAATCTGATCTGAACGCTGTATTAAAATAATCCTGCCCCCTTTGCTCCTCAACATCCTGCGAGCTTGATGCTGGGGGCCTCGATATTACAATCACTGTAATGAAGCTGGGATTGATTGAATGATTGGCAGCTTTAGACATGTGCGATGAATGACCCGAGCCGCCGACTTAATGCACAAACACGGTGATGGACGCGGTGTTTTTAGGGGACGTGAGGCCGTGGAAAGTGCAGCAGGGTTAAAGTATAAGAGGCTAAGACTGGAGTGTGTGTGTGTTTATGCATGTATGTGTGTGCAGACGCTGGAGTCCGGTAGCTCCTGTTTGTTTCACTTGCTCCTGGGCGAGCGCTGGCATTTGTGTGCAATGTGTGTATTGGTGAGTGGCAGGAGGCAGAGGGGCAGTGCTGGCGGTGGTCAAACACAACAAGTGTAGGGGGAGGAGGGGGGGAATACTGGTACTGAGGTGGTGTATATATGTGTGTGTTGGGACCCAGATCAGACACGTTTAGCTGGACACGTTGGCTTTAAGCGGCGTTTCAGCTGACAACAGCTTGCCAACCAGAGGTCTTGCCCGCCACCGCCACCACCTCGGCCCTCTGATTCATCCGGCCCTATCAGTCCACTGCTATCTGTATCAATCATTAGAAATCATTTATTTTTAGTGGGATGTGGCCTCTCGCCCTCCTCGCTGCCCTCTTGCCCCCTGCGGGCCCCCTCTGCCTCGGAGCCCCTCACTAATGAGTGTCAATCTGGAGGGCTGTGGCACTTTTACTGCAGACACCTCCCCTGACAAACGCAGGGCTTCAGTCAACATGAATCATGCAAATGGACGCCAGCAAAAGTGACAACCGTGCCGTCCGCCGCCTAATCCCTCCCTCGTTTCCTCCCCAGCCTTTTAAAAGTTTGCTCATAAAAGCCAGAGCAGCTTTTTGTTTTTCTTTCGATGGATGCATTTTTACTGCGTGATGCAGAATACATTTCCCATAAACACTTATCCAAGAAAAAATGCAAAACACAATTGAAGCGCTGTCATGGGTATGCCAAACCAATAGGCTGCATTATAACCCTAACCCAAAAGCCAAATAAAGAAGATGATGGCCAGTCAGAAGCCTAAAAAAAGGCTATTACCACAAGGTTTCCTGGAGCAGTGAGTTCCCCCTTACTTTGACACCTCTGTTCCTCAGTATAGCGGAAAAGTAACATCTATTTAAAGTACATTCATGAGAAAACATGTTAAAAAGTTCAACTACCAACATTAGAGCAAGCACTAATCTGGTCAGATCTGCACTCTGGTTTCCCTGTCTACATGTCAACATTGAAAACAGCCTCTGAAAATCTTAATTTTGAACAAAGTTTTACTAAACATCTCTTTTTGACCTAAAACAGGACACATGATGGGCACAGGTCACAGTGAATATCTGTACCAGTGAATATCTGTACCACATTTCATGTCGATCAATCCAACAGATGTTGACATATTTCAGTCTGAACCAAAGTGGTGGATCAACCAACAAACCATTTGTCCAATATTGTGATTCAGAGTGGTGGAGGGGAGAGATGGGGTGATTAACATAAACATAGATTTTGGCATCTTTTTCTCATACAGTTCAATTTGGATGTCAAAAATCTATGCATCAGCTGTGGAGGACCTCCGCTGCGGTAGTTCAGCAGTTGTGCTGTTTTTGATTGATTGTATTGACACAGGGTCAAAGTCCGGTCACTATTTAAACCACAAACTCCCCCCTCTTTCCCCAGCAATCAGTTTGCACGCCTGACATGACAATATGAAGGCGTGATGGTTTCAACCATGACCTATCAGTATTTCTGTGTTTGAATGGACCTTTGTCTCAGTGTGTAAAGTAACAGTAGATAATACTATTGTAGTACAGATGATGATGCTTTGCATGACAAGAGCTATACATATTATAATTGTAATAGTGATGATGATGTTGATGTGCGAATGTTGCAGCATCGGCCTTTATACAAGGTACAAGGTAGTTGGAGTTGAAGGATGAGTTGATTAGCACCATTCGATTCCTGCAGTGCATTTTTTGAATTTGCAGCAGAGTCTTGTGTCCTGTCAGCTCTGAACAAGGTCCACCCATCCAGTGCAATAGCTTGATCCAGGATGTTAGAGGTTAACCATGTTTTTGTGAAGATGTGCACAGAGCAGTCTCTGATTTCCTGTTGCTGAGTGAGCCTCAATCACATCTCATCCTCTTTATTTTCCAGCAACCAGAGATTAGCCAGAGGAAGGCTTGGTAGAGGAACAACTATCAAATCGAGTCGGGTCAGCCTCATGCTGATGCTGGCTCTCTTCCCTCTCTTAGTCCAGCGTGTTTGGTTTCATTTCTGCCATCTGGTCTGACTGTCCGCTCAACGTATGCTGTCTTTGGGGATCCTCTCATGTTCTGCTGCATTCAGTACAAATCCCATGCAACTTTCCCCGATGTTGATAAGTGCTTCTCTATTGTAGAAAAGTCTTGCATCAGCAGAAGGGGCCATGGAGTCAAAAAAAATTAAAAAATGTAGCAAAAAAAATAAAAAAATAGCAAGGATTTGAGGAGCTACTGTGCTGCTGCATCTACATGCACTGCCGTCGTCATAATCATTGTTAAACTTTATCGCGCTGGTCCTGAGACTACATTATTGTGACTGTCATGACTGGTTGATGGTGTATACTACACTGGAAATAGTTTCATTATGAGGAGATTTTAAGTGCCCACTGAATTATTATAGACCCTATGGAGTTATGGTGGACACTTATTAATCTGCTCCTGTGGAGCTTGGATATGCATAGGTGCAAGTCACCCTGTGTGCAGATTCATTTCAACTGTTGTATGTTTCTGTGTCATACTGTTTGTGCTTTATGTGTTTTTATAATGTTTTACACCTGCTGCAACACAAACTGCCCTCTGGGACAAATAATAATATTTAATTGAATTAATATGCATGTTTTTAAGCCTGTACACTGTGTGTGTGTCTATCCTCTGTGCTCTTTTGATTCTCGGGACATCGACGTATTCTAGTAACCAGGCCGACGTCACAGATCTATTCTAGATGCCCGGTGCAACAGCCGGCCAGCAACAGCAGCAGCAGGGGGAAGGAATGCCGTCTGTCCGGAGGCCTGGGCAGAGTGATCCCTGATCCTGTTGGAGGAAGCGGAGATGGCGGCTCTCCTGTTTCATGGGTTGTGGAAGAGAGAGAGAGAGAGAGAGAGAGAGAGAGAAGTGGACTGGGGACATGACGCTCATGAGAGGGAGAGAAAAGAGTGAGAGTGGTGGTGGTGCTGGGGGGGCTGAAGGCATTTGGTTTGGTGCCAGTCGAGCCAGCTTTCTGGCATGCCGCATTCCAGGAGATCAACACCACGGTGTTTCCTTTCACCCCCACCCACCCTCATCCACCCTGCAGCCCACCCCGACACCCAGCACCACTTTTTTTCTAAATAAATCTTTACTGAACAAAACAAAACAAATCAATAAAGTGTTTTCATCTGAACAACAAACACAAACCACAACATAAGATAGTGTTCCAACTACTGTGTCCAATAGTTCAGGACTAAAATTCACTCAGGCATCATCAAATTAACCCTTAAGACTCACCTTAATATTACACACAGTCATATCAATCTGTGCACAAAAGGTGCTTTTCAAAATCAAGCTTTTTAAAATATTCTACATTAATATGATTTTCTACTTTTTTAACCAACATCAGTCCTAATCCTAAATGTCACTGATTATTTTTTTTTTTTTAGAATTTTAAGCTTTAAAAAGCCAGATTTTTGTCATGATGCCACGGTTTTTAGATTTAAAAAAAAATATATATAATTTTCAATATACTACATGCAAAGCATGTGTTTTTTTTTTTATTATCACAGCCTGGGGTATGTCAGTGATTTGCAGCAACATTGATTGTGACTATTCACCAAGTGGACATAGCACATATTTTCTCCATATGCCAAATAAGGTAAAAATTGATGTCATAAGGTGGAAAATAGTAAAAATTACACATTCCAAGATAAAAGCCCAGAATAACACTCAGGAATAATACAGTGCATGTTTTATACTTTGATGGCTGTGGGATTGAAAATTGCAGTTTGAATGGTGCATTTTTTGCACTCAACAGTATGAATGTAACAATTTAGTTTTCACAGTGTATTTTAGACTTATTGTAGGAGCTGAGCTGGAAATTCCAAGATTAAACAAAAATACACCATCTTGTCAAAATGTATACCATATGCATGAACACAGCCAAAGTTGTCAAAAAATAAAGAATGAAAAGCACATAAAATGTGCCAAACAGTCCCTCATATTTATTATTTTCATAAAATCATAAGAATAAGAATTCATGACGATAAATATGAGGGGAAAGGAGGGGGAGTGTGAGCAGCCATCTCGTGTTACAAAGTTACATTTCACTTCAGTGACTATATTACTCTTTTTTAATTCTCACCTTGGTTATGATGTATTAGGCTGTTTTTCACGGGGTTTTCCCTCATTTAGCCTTTTTAACGTGCATGAAACAACGTGGTGAATATGCATGGGGCGAAGTAGGTGTGATTAAGATAATAATGATAACTATAATAATATTACTAAGAATTATTATAATTATTATAGTAATGATCATAATATTAATACTCAGAATTCATGACACTTTCTGAGATCCACATTATAAAGGGCTTTCAGAAGGCAGCAAATTAAGTTTTTTTTAAAGAAAACATAAATTATAGAATAACAATTAAAAACGATTTTCTTGCATAAAAGCCAGTACAGTGAGGACGTGCTTTTTGTAGTCCATTATGTGAACATTGTAGTTTCATCACAGCTGAGTCACGTCAATAACATCCGCCGTCGCATCGTTACAGAGCCCAGCAGAGGTGCACTGCGGCGTCTTTCCCTAAGTCCTAATGGATCCTCCTTCACTTCTTTCCTTGGAAAAGTGGTTAGGAAAGGAAATTATTTTAACTTTTCGATAGCCACACCCTTCGTCGGAAGGCGGGATATTTAAGGTGGAAATGCCCTGCCTACTCTGCTCCTCTGCTAACTGTGCGTGAACACCTGGAATAAGTACTCGTGCACGATGGACGGCTCGACATACTGACCATTTATTGGCTCTGCGGAGGAAATAATGAAGTTTGAGCTGCACTCCTTGTTACTACCTGGATTTAGGAGCCCTGCTGGGTCACTGTTGGACCTGTTAGCTCGAAGGCCTCAAACACTCACCTGAAGCCCGAAGCTGGAGTTTCCGGTCCTGCTGTCGGATGTTTGGGACCACAGAGACTCTTCCAGACATCACTCTTCGTAAAGCTAAGTGTTTGCTGCTTTTTTGATTTTGTGCTTTCGTGCTTTTCGTGATTTATTGTGTGTTTGTGTGCTTGGAAATGTTAGAAAGCTATGGGATGAGTTAAAGTGACTGCTGGTTGATCATTTCTGCTCTCATGCTGCAGCTGCTGCTGCTGCAATGTTAAACTTTTGCATTGGTGTTGGTTATTGATTTCCTGTTGTGGCTGAGATTTGTTTTCATTGGGTTGTTTGGCATGTGCACTGTGATGCTTTAATACTGTTATGCGGTGCTGAAATATGAATTTTAATGCTTGTGTTGCTCATTTAAGTTGTTGCCATTGTTTCATTGAAGCTTACTGGAGATGAATTACTCCTGAGATTGGTTTAAGGTCTGCCTTCTTTAAATATTTACATCATTATTTTAGTGTAACATTGGCTTTGTGGGTACACATATATTTAAACGCAAAATTATTGCATCTACAGTGATGTCCTGAGCATGAGTTACACTCATACACACAAATTTAGGTCCACATGTATATCCTTACAGTCTTATGCTGCTTATCCACACTACATTCAAGCTGTGATTTTTCTGAATTTAATGTGTTGGCAACTAATTACCTGCCGCTGTGTGGTTTTGAGGTATCTTATTTTGCTGCTGCGTATCAGGTGGGTTGTTGGGATTGTATGCATGGCAAATTGATTGAAAAGGAAGGAAGTACTTTAACTGATGCCTCCTGCAGACTTCGATTTTTGCAATCTTAAAAGTTTAGTGCAGCCACACTCTAAGACATGGATTTCATTAAACCTGGGTACAACATCAAGCTTGATGTATGCAGACTGTGCAATGACATCACCTCCTTAACTGCAGGCTGTGCCCTAAATCCATAGACGTCATCCATCTACGCTGCTGTAGTTGTAAGAGAAATATTTATCTTGAGTCAATACTCTTGCTAAATGAGTTTAACTCAATAAGTGAAACAGTAGTGTTTGGAATGTGATGCATGTACATTTGTATCTGCAGGGCTTCAGACTGGGACAATTTATTTGCATTTTGTGGCAATAAAACACCTTTGCAACTTGCAATTGGCTACTATAACTGGAGAGCTGTTAGGTTGTGTCAGGTCACATTTAATAAATCTGTACGTTTTAACGGTGCCGGGGTAACACTCCCACTTTCTGCTAATGCTAACATCTAACTGTTGACTGTAAGCTTCAAGTTCATGTGAAAAAACAAAAAACTCCAACTTCGGCCTGAGACAAGCCAGGTGCTTCAAAATAAAAGCCCCAGCGGTTCCACTTTGATTTCTTTAACTTTACCACAACAGTACTTTGTTTAACTTATTATCACCATATTTTATTTAACTTTGTTATAACATTGCTTTTTGAAATTTCATTATAACTGTCATTTAATCAAATTTACCATAACAGTACTTGTGATTATGTGATTTAAACAGTCATTTATTTAACTTTATCATCGCTGTACTTTATTAACCTTTATTATAAAAACAGCTACTTTATCTAACTTTATTGTAACTGTAGTTCATGTGATAAGTATTTTAGTCACCTGCAGTAGTTCAGAGGAGATGTTAAAATACTAAGATATATATTGTGTATTGCAATTTAGCTGAAAATTACTGCAGTATTATTTTTAAGACATACTACCCAGTCCTACTTTATCTGGTTATAGCCACAGCAGCTGCTTTGAGCCCACATGTAGCAGATTTCTTAGCTCTGTATCTGATATAGTTTTTCACAATCTGCTGATCTTGGTGTTTGTAGGGGGCCACATTATTACAACCATCATACCAAACATTCATTAGTGTATTTACCTAAATTAACTGACTCTATTTGAACTGTTTGTGAATAGTTTGACGTAAAAACAGGACCTGCTGCTCAGGCAGGACTACTAATGTGGTGGAAATCCCACCAATTTCGGCGTCAAATTTCAGTTTCAGACTTGAATTTTTTCATGTGGAACATCGATGCATAGTAATCACTCAGATGGTGAGATCTGAAGTGACATTTTGAAGTGACATTTTAGGGTACATTATGCACCATGCGCCTGGTGTTACATCTTGGTCTTCCGCTGCCTGCAAGTGCCCTTGAGCAAAGCACTGAATCTGTCAGCTGTGGGGCATGTAGGGGAATATGATCTTTGTGCCTTTAGCAAAAATTGTAAAAAGACCAAAAAAAGGGTTTCCCTGCTGTCATGAACAAAACTTTATCTTAAAAAGAAAATGAAAAAACCTAAATTAACTGCCAAATAAATTAACTTTTAATTTGGATTTTTTTCACATGTGCAGTTATCTTCATGTGCAATTCGTGCACATATTTCTTATATTTATTTATTTTTTTTTTCTACACTGTTTTTGTTGGCACATTGTAATTTTGTTTTTTTATTTTACAGTTTTTGCACTTTGTTTTTTTTAATCATACTTGGCATCTTGTTTTTATTATCTAACATTTTAATATCTTAATATTTTTATATTTGTAATTTTTTTTATATTGTATTGTTCCTTTGCTGCTTATACTTCTTCGTACCTCATAGCTGCTGTAATATAATGAATTTCCCTACTGCGGGACTAATAAAGGATTATCTTATAATTTGCAGATGAGAAACTGTCCTTTTGAAGAGTCACTGTAAAAAGTCTTAAATTGAAAATACAGTTCGCTTCACTATATTTGACGTTAATCAGTTTCCACTTTCTAACCACAACATGAAGCTCCTATGAGCATGCTGGGTGTGAAAACCACCATACCCCTTAAGACCTTTGCTCGTATTTTTTGTATGAATGTGTGAGTGTATTTTGCTGGTGATGTCAACAACAAGATGAAAGATGGCAGCAGATATTGCAGTCTTGGACATATTTGTGTTATCTTAACTTTTTAAAACTTAAGTTAGATCCGTGTTAGCTGTGTGGCTTCATAGCAATGTCAGTCTGCTCACCACACCTGAAATATCTCAACGACTGTTGGGTGGATTTCTTCCCACGAGAGAGAAGAGGATGAAGCCTACAGACTCTGGTGACTTTTCCCCTACTGCTACTGTGAGGTTGACATTTGTGGTTTTGAGTGAAATGTCTCGACAGGTGTAGGATGGATTCAGTGAAATTTGGGCAAGATATTTATGTCTCCCTGTAGAT
This sequence comes from Plectropomus leopardus, assembly GCF_026936395.1. NCBI lineage: Eukaryota > Metazoa > Chordata > Actinopteri > Perciformes > Serranidae > Plectropomus > Plectropomus leopardus. The sequence continues at coordinate 4,337,542 of NC_142194.1, forward strand.
AAATTGCAATAATGAAGTTGATCCCCTGACTTTTCATTTAGCAACATCATCAGGTTAAAAATGAAACCTTGGTTTATGAAAAACCACCCCTCAGTCAACTGAGATTTTCAAGTCGAAAAAGATGTTTTTATTTTTTATGTTTGGTCAGTCAATGTGCAGTGACAACATTTCGAGATGATGTCATCTTCTGGCATAATGTACAGCTCACAGCAACTTAATTCTGGCTTTTGTTTAATATCTTATGTAGGGTTGCAAATTGTAAGCACTTAATCGATTATTGGTAAAATTAATGATCGATTAAGTTTTATTTTAAAAAAACAACTATAAACTTTGCTTATTTTAAAATACTAAATTCGTCAAAGCTCACAGATACATATTGCATATACTTTGACGACTTTATGTAGCCTATCGACGAAGTTTCACGTCCAAATACCACATAACGTAACTCTCTTCAGGCTGCTGTACTTTGTTTGTTTTTTTGTCTTAATTTATTCATTTTAGTATTTAGTAGTATTAAGTACATATAAATGTATAATAAAGATGATATCAGACTGCTGATATGTAGGCAAGGCAGCTTTATATAGGCAGAAACCTATAAGGCAGCTTTGTATAGCAAATGTCGTACGAGTAATAAAATATAAGATATGATAAAGGAAGATTTATAATAAAATAGTAATAGTAACGAGATGATATATAAAAGGTAAAATGAATTACTAATTTTACTTATTTTTTCAAAATTTTCAAATATAAATTACTGTTCAAAATGGCCTAAGTGCAGAGAAGAGTTGCAAAGATGTAGATGTGCTTTGGTCTTTATAATAATCCTACTGTATACTGTGTGTGTGTGTGTGTGTGTGTGACTGTGTGCTTTTGTGTGTTTAAAGAAGGAGGTTTTGTGTGGCCATGGGTATTTTTATGAATTTGTGTGTGTGTATTTTTATGAATCAGTGCACGTGTGAGTGCGTGCACGCCCGTGTGAGAGCCGAGCGCTGGACGGTCTGTCAGCTCAGGTTAAGCTGACGCTGAGTGGCCACACCTCGGGGCCGCGCGGGCCTGCAGGGCGGGCTCTCTCTCATCAGCAGCATTAGGCCACCGCGTGTGATGGCTGCTGACCCCCGGCGGAGCGATGGCCGTGACGGTTTGGCCGGTGTTGGGCACCAATAGTGCCAGGTTCTGGGCTCACTTCCTGCCAGGAGCAGCCCTCACTCTCCTGCTGTCAAATAGTAAGTGGCGATAGCAAAGATGGCACTTTGGGTGATTTGTGCTGGGCCTCATCAAGGACACCCTGTTAAAATGCCCCGTGTGTCTGAGTCATAGACCACGGAGGGAAAATAGTTAGAACAAACATTTCTGCACTTTTAAGAGCGTATTGGACTGTGATTTATGAAAACTTGGATCTAATTTTTGTAGATTTAGCCACTGATTCTTGAATACCATTCTACAAACCGAGTAAAGTCCTAAGATCTGGACACAGCGACATAATTTAAAAATAAAAAAAACCCAACACAATCACACAGCTTTTGAACAAAGACAAATTATTTGGTTGAAAAAATGAAGGCAAACATTCAAATTATTACCCGTTGTAAACAAAATTCACATCTTCACATTCTGTTCTGGACTTTCGGGCTTCAACAGTTCGAGTTCGAGTTCAACACGAGAGCAGTGAGACAGCACAACCAGAAATCACGAGACTTGTAAACCTGCAGTCGTGTTGAGTTTTAAATTACGATGTCTGGCTTAGTGGTCGATGTCTGACAGATGGATGGCCCAGTTTTCATTCCAACTTTTGTTCAGTTTTGAAATTATATTCATTCCACAGACTGCCAAAAACACACAGCAAAGAAACAGTGACATTACTTTATGTCGCCGTCTTAATATAGATCTAAAACAATATGGTCAAAAGTGGCCAGCTAAATGTCGCCACACCATGAAAACAACTTCAGACCAAAAGTACACAAAGTACCATGACTGTACATGTCCATATACTTTTGGCCATAAAGCGTGGTAAACTGTTAGTTTTTTTACATTGTGTACTTTCTTGCCCCTTTGAATTGCTTTTAGACTGAGAATGAGATCTCAGTAATACTTTCGTGAGTTCAATATTATCGTAACCAATGAAAAACTGATTGGCCAAAGCAGGAAAAATAAGCTTCAGGTGGTTATAAACAAGTAAATATCTGTAAAAGTAGGCTTTTTTTGGATTTGAAAGCTTTGAAATTGCACTCATTTCACAGTACTTTCTTTTTTACGACACAGGAATTTCTCATATTTTTTTATTTAAAGATAGTTTTTGGGCTTTTATTGCCTTTATTAGATAGGACAAATATAGTGTGAAAGGGGGAGAGAGAGAGGGGAGGACATGCAGCAAAGGACCGAGGCCGGACTCGAACCCGCGGCCGCTGCGGCGAGGATACAGCCTCTGTACATGGGGAATTTCTCATGTTTTTAATATTTAAAAAAAATCTAAGCAAGTACATCAAGTTATTATTCATCATTTATCTTTATTTAGACTTGAAAATCATTGAAGGCGAGCGCTCATTTACATGATGACGAGCAGATAAAAATAATGAACAAATAATTAAAAAAATTAAAAAGTCTAAAAAATATTTGAAATATAAGAGAAAATGTGATCAATTAAAATAAGCATACAAGCAATCAGTAAATTTAGCCTCAAAATCAGTTAAAACAGGTGCAATCAGAGGTAAAGACGTTAACAGTTAAAGATCTGAAAATGACCATAAGAAACCAGTTTATGGAGTTTTGAAGTGCTTTGTAGTGACTTCCAAGCAGATGTTGCAAAGAAGTGAAAAAGCAGATCTTTTAAGATCTTTTAGCAGATCTGAAGAAGGCGGATCAAGTTCAGATGTATAGTCTGTGAATGGGGACGTTTGGCTCCCTGATGTGTGACGGTCAACAGCGGCAGCAGGTGCACCACGGGGAAGAACAACAGGGAGGCAGGGCCACCACCAGGAAATGACCCCTGCCAGGAACAACAATGGAAAAGCCAGGCTTTTGGAGCCTTGAAAATATGAAGTGACAAAGGGTGCCCTTTGTGTGGGAATTGACATGGTACAAGGCTGACACCGTGCACCCTCTAGGGGTTGATCTTCCAGTCAGGATCAAATGCCAAAACTAGGTCAGTGGGAAGGGAGAAAGAGGCAGAGACAGGCAGGGGGATTCTGCATATTTAGGAAAATTGTAGCAGTTTATTTTAGCGTTAAACACCGTAAGAAGAATAAACTGCACAGTCAGTGGATTGCGCCATTATCATGTACTCATCTACCACTTTGAAACGTTTCTAGACAAGTTTTATCAGATAGACGACATCAGTGGCGAGCAGACGATGACAGACTTGTGGTTTCGTTTCAACCTTGATTTCTCTTGTATTTGTTCACTTTACTGATTTAGAAAAAACAAAATATAGCTGTCCATAATTGTCATTTTATTGAAAATAAGCCAGGGAGATTGTATCGAGGCAAAGCAGTCTGTTCTCAGATATTTCACCCTCAGATTCAGGATATGCACGTTATAATTTCAACTAACAAGGTGGAATGCCAACTTCTTTCTTCCCCCTCCAATCACCTCCTGCCTACCAGCCATGACTTGCCTGTAAAGTTCTCATCTGGGAACGCCGGTTTCACAGAGTGAGAGGAACAACAGCAGCGATAACAACAACTGGGCTGATCTCCGCCTCCAGAGGAACGGGGGTCTGGCTGGTCCGAGCACACCGGCGACCGACCCTCCCTCTGGCCCTCGTTTGTCACGAGCTGACCCTTCCATTTAATTAATTAAAATTAGCATCTGTCCCCTTGGCATTGACTTGTTACGTCAGATAGAATCAGCTTTTGTATCAGCGGGCCCCCGGGGCCGCCGGCCCTAACAAGGCCCAAGATCCTAATTAGACGATGTAAGAGGGAGGCGAATGGGTGGGGGGGTAAGAGGGAGCTGGACAAGGAGGAGAGAGGAGGGGGCGAGGTGGTCTGAGCAGGGGGGCAGAGAGGGTCCTGCTGGGCTGAGATGGCCCCGGGGGGAAGTGGGGTATTTATACACCTAAACATGATGGAGGGGGGAGGCGGAGGACAGGAGCAGCCCTGAATCTTCCTCTCTGTCTGTTGTACGTCCTCTCTCTCTGTTTACCTCCCTCTGTCTTTGTCCAGTTTGTCTCTCTATCTGTGTCCCTCTCATTGGCTCTCACCCTCATTGTCACGTTAAGAAAATACAGAATCAGACGAGGACGTACGATCACAGACTGGAGAACAGTCAACTTAATTCTTGTTTGCCGTTTTGTTCCAAATATATCCTTTATTTGGTTTCAGATACAAATCCTCACACACACACACACACACACACACACACACACACACACACACACACACACACACACACAGTCCAAAGTCCAAATCTAGTAGTCTGCAAACTGACATGCATTCAGTGCCAACTTTTGGCATGTGGCAGTTTTTGATACTCGGTGCTGCAGACACATTTCTGCACCCAGCCCCAGTTAATAAATAGAATTGCTAAATTTAAGAGTATGAAATCTCCCTCTGCCTCACGTCCTCACACACGCACACACACACTTTGACGGAAGTGTGACCCTCTGTCTCTATCTGCTGCTTGGACTGCTGCCCATCTCCGTTATGTTAAACCACAACTGTATCGCAGTTGCACTGCAGCGTTTGTCAGGCCGGGTGGATCTCTCTGCCTGGTTTCCAGGCTGGTGTCATACCCTGCATCCCCTCACTCTCCGAGGTCGGTGGAGACAGATGCTGGTGTTTGGGTGGCTGCTGGTGACGAGGGGCCAGCCAACGTGAGCAGACAGGATGTGGGCAGCGACTTGTCCCAGATAGACGCGTGTCAGTGAAACAGCGGGTGACATGGAGGGACGCCCGTGTGGTGGGAGATGTTAAAGCTTTCTGAAAGTTTTAGAAGGAGACAGTGAGATGTAGAGAAAGTGAAAGCAAGACAGAGAGTGAGACTGAAATGTATCCGTTCTAATCCACAGCGCACACACACATTAATGATTTATATATAGATGCTCACACACAGTCAAGCAGGATGACTCTTATCGAGCTCTCTATCTTTGCATTTATTCTCACTTTATTGATCTTCCTTTTCCTCTGCTCTGGTCTCTGTCTTTGCACCAATTAAACTCTGGTTATAACTAAATGTTGTTTATTATGATAAAACCAATCATAAGCCATGATAGCCAAAAATGCGGGGGATAAAGCATGTGCTGTGCATGTGCTGTGCATGTGCTGTGCTGTTGTCATGTGTAGTTAGATATGATAGAATCAAATAGGTGGCCAATTTAATTAAAAATTCTTATTATTTATGAAGCAGTCTGTCCTTGATCTTTAAACAGAAAGAGACTAACACACACACTGATCTTTTAGCAGACACTTGCAGATTTTCCATCTGAAATGACTTCAGCTATAAGTCTCCAGCTCACTTTTTAACGTTTCTAGCTGACTCATATCGACAGTATTGCTTTGTAATATGGGTATTAGTGATGCACTTGATGTCTTCATACATGACATGACTGAAGGCTAAAGCTCAAGTTACAAGTCTTGAGGAAAAAGCTTGGATCCTCACCATCTGAAATACAAAACAGCATTGTTTTTGAACTGCAGTGTAAAGCTATTTAGTCCTACATGATATAGACTGAATCACAGTGTTTATTAACAATAACTTTGCCTGCATCACGTTCAATTCAGTTGTGCACATGTGAGTGTTTATCCTTCATATGTGCAAATTCTGCACATTTTGCACAATGCTTTTTTGTGTGCATCTGTGTGTTCACACGTACTGAAGGTGACTGTTCGTGTGTGTGTGTGTGTGTGTGTGTGTGTGTGTGTGTGTGTGTGTGTGTGTGTGTGTGTGTGTGTGTGTGTGTGTGTGTGTGTGTGTGTGTAAAGCAGTTGAAGTGATGATGGGGTGGGGTGTGATGGAGGGGGTCAGTCAGTCATCACCCAGTTTGTGAGTGAGAGGACTGGGACCACATGCCCCTCTTTTAACTGTGTCAGATCGAGGTGGCCTCTCCAAATCATGTCCCTGTCACACACAAGCCGTACTGCACCGTACACACCCCCAGGATTTTTTCCTCCAAAATATATATATTTTTACAAGGACATTCTGTACTTTAAGCAATGCATAATTTAATTTTGGTATTTTTTTTTTCTGCAGCAGTTGCTGAATTGAAATAATTTGTTTATTATTTCCAAAAGAGACTAAAGTTGAAATGTTCTTGCAAAATTCAAAAGGGACAGATGTGTGTTTTCCTAATTTATGTTGAATTTAGTGCAGCTTTGCAGTATTCATGAATGAGAGTGCTCTGCAATTTGTCTTGGGACAGCAGCTATAATCGTCTAGTTATATTACAAGTTGTTAATATAAATGTAAAAACACTCATTAGAAAAAGGAGACGGCAGTCAGCTAGACTGTGGATAAACGACAGTGCAGGAAAGTGTTGATTGTGTGTGTGTGTGTGTGTGTGTGTGTGTGTGTGTGTGTGTGTGTGTAGCCCTTTGAGATCATGTGTGTGTGTCCAGCGTAGCTGTGAGGAACTCCTTCAGCGACTCCCCATGTTTGTCAGCTGGCGAGCATTCTCAATATAAGCACTCTAATTGCTCAGAAAATTATAGCTAACGATGATTGCACTTGACACGGGCTGACATTACGATGACACCACAACGCCTCATGCGGCCCAGCCCCCCACACACCCCCCACCATCCTCCCTCCCTGCCCCACACCCTCCTCAGGATGTTGTGCCAGCCCCCATTGACCGGAGCCTTGCCCCCAGTGACCGCCGCGTGCCCTCTGCTTGTTGAAGCTGTCCAAAGCAGAGATGTCCCCAAGTTCAATCTGCTCTGGCATCGCTTTCTGCCACCTCTCATCTGTCAGCCGAACTGTTTGTGAGCCATAATCTGTACTTCATGTGTGGTCTGTGCTTCATGGATGCACATGAGGGTGTTTTTAGTTTTTGGGCTTTGTGTTTGCATATTTCTGTTTGACTTTTAATGTGCGTTTAAAAAATTACACTTGATTTCTGAATCAGGACAGCAGCAATTCCGCTGCGAAGGAGAAATAAAGATTAGTGAGATGAAGAGGGAGGCGTCGGACTTCACACAGAAGACAGACAGATTGTCTATAATTCAGTTTTGAAGTGGCAGTATCACACATTTCAGTCCTGGTTGATTTGGTGACACTTGTATGTAATGTTGGTGACAGCAGATGCAGTTTAAGGGGCCGTTTACACGGCAACAGTTCTTGCATGATGAAACGTTAAACTTTTTTTTTTAAGATTTAATATTTTTTCTGTTCTGGCGCAACATAATGAGCTATTGTTGTTGTAATGTGAAAGTCAGGCAATAATTGGGGTTTTTCCAGCCCTTCCTTATTCTGAAGTTGTCTAATACTGCTGATTTTGCAGTGCTTATGGTGTAAGAGCCTGACGCCAGTTTGCGTCTAAATGACGCCTCTGGACATCGTCAGCTGAGAGCACGGCCGGACAGAACTGTTCAGTGTCGTTTTATGGCCCGATGGTAGCTGCTGTGGCAGCATGATACGCTGCTGAAGGGCATCACGAAGCTCTGCTGGTAATGATGTAATATAAGAAGCATGAGGGTCTCTGTAGGATGGGCAGGAGTGGCGGTGTGCCGGTGGATGGATTGAACAAACCTTGAACTTTCATGCAACAGTTGTTTTCGCTGCTCGTGTGAATGGGACATTTTTTTCTACGTTTAATCATGTGTCCTTTTGCCTAATCCGAATCGTTCGTGCCAGCGTGTGTTTGTTGACGTCCTGGCGATGGTTGCCACATGCTTTTTGTTTGTTTTGCAAACGTTGCCCCTGACACCCAGACCATAAAATCAAATATATAAATAAGGCACTACTGTAATTTACAGACAGATAGTAACTTAACAGACATTTTAATAAATGGAAATGTTTGAGATTATTTTCCTTTAATTTTTTTATTAGAATTTTATTTACAGGCGAATAATAGCGGACGTAACACAGATGGCAACATAATGACATAAATAAAATCTCACAAACAAAAAAAAGAAGACCAAAAAATAATTATACCAATACAGAACAAAACAGATACAGTGAAAAAGACAATAATAAATAGGATAACTTCAGTTATTAAACAACAACCCTGAAATAGCTATGACAGATAGATTATAGTTGTAGTTCTGTGTAATCCCACTTCACTCAAGCAATTTTTGTCTCATTTCATGTTGTGTGTACTGTTTTAAAATGAATTTTAGCAGTCATTTTTTTCATAATAAATTAACTTTGTGCTGTATTTTTCGGGAAACTTAGATTTGAATTTGTTTGAGATTATTTTTATAAAAAGGGCTTTTAAGTGTGCAGTATTCCTGACTCTGCCACTGCACACTGACATGTACTGTAAGTGTGTGTGCACATGTGAATGTGAGTAAATGTCTGCATGTGCATGTTCATGAACGTGTCCATAGACCCGTGCCCCTGCAGGCCAGGATGTGTCACCTCTTTGTCTTGTCAGTGTTAATGTGAGCATGGCCAGCCAGGCGTGGAGCTGTGACAGATCAGCAGACGAACCCCTGCCACCCCACCCGCCTCCATCTCCTCTCACCCTGTTTCCTCCCCTCGCCTCCACGCCTTCAGCGCATGGATTAAATATCCTTTACTGTCCAGGCGTCACCTCTGGCATATGGAATTTTTATTTAATTTCGGGTCAGAACCTGTCCGTCTCTGGTGCTCGGGCTACGATGCATCACAGTGCCAGGAGATGCCCGCTGGGTGCCGGCGGGGTGGCAGAGAGGATCAGCGGTGATAGCAGGCCCCTCACAGGCGTCGCACTCATGGCTGAGAGCCAAAGTGTCACAGCAGCACTGTGCAGCTTTTAATCTGCGGCGTAAACTCTTACAACAGCACATATTCGGTGGACGCAGATGCAGCGTGCGTACGTTTGGTTGTGACAGGCAGGTACAGTGTGCCGACGCTGTCACGCTGTGCAGCGAGCCCCTCCAATGAGCTGACCTTTTCACACAGCTATGTGCAGAGCACCACGTACACAGTAAACACCGTGGCTTTGTGGCTGAGATGGAGTCGTGATGCTGAAAGGTGAAAATGTTTTTAAGCCAGAGCAGATGCAGACCTCAGATTTTGCAATGATATTGCATTTCATAGATAGAGTTTCTGCTAATTTAATCATGGCACCATGAACGTCAGCAGTCTTGAGTGCAGTGTTCAAAGCTTCCACCTCTTGTCAGACCTCAGACCAATCAGAGTTATGACATCATATCAAATAAGTTTGTTTGTGCTGTAGTTTGAGATGATCAGTGAGGAAAATCTGATGATTGCAGAGGGATGGTCAACGAGTAAAATGTGCAATCTCACATAATGGTTAGTGTTCATTTTTTTCATAGTCAGATCATTGGTGCCCCCAAAAATAGCAATTCTGTTATGCTGTTAAAGTGTATAAAACAGAAATAAAATAAAAAGCAAAATGCGATGATTTGCAAATCTTTTTTTTTTGTTCACCTACAGTGTTTTTTCCAGTGTTTCTGGGCACACGTAGTAATATCCTTTATTTAATAATATCAGTTTTATAATGCAGTGCTGCCTTAAGGGTCAAAGGTCATGGGCATTCAGCACTGGTTATCAGCTTTGCCCCTCGTGCAGAGATTTTTGTGGATTCTCTGAATCTTTTGAAGATGGGGAAATCCTAAACTCTTTGCATTTGTGCATCGAGAAACGTTCTTAATCGGCGTCCTTGCTTGTGAACGGCTGAGCCTTTTTTGGGATTCCCCTTTCAAACCTTTAAATGATACTTTAACCAGTTAGCAATAAACTTGTTCACCTGTGGAAGGTTTTATTCGAGTATTCTGCAACTTTCCCAGTCTTTTGTTTCCCATTTTCCAACTTTTTTAGAAGGCATCAAATTCAAACTGAGTGTATATTTTCAAAACAATACAGGTGATCAGTTTAAATGTCAAATATCTTGTCTTTGCTCTAAATTCAATTGAATATAGATCAAAATTGATTCGATAATCATTATGTTTTTATCTAATATTAATAATAACTTTATTTATACATCACCTTTAAAAAGGACAAAGTGACAAACAAAGCAAAGCAGAAACCCCAGAGACAAAAACAATAACAGCCAGACAAAAATGTTGAACAAAGTCCAGACAAGAATGCAGGTCGAGATTAGAGGCAGAAACGTACAAAAAAAAAAAGAAATTAAAAAAAAAAAAAGATAATACTGATAATAAGCGGGATTAAGACAGAATAAAAAGATAAGTTAAAATAAAAGTTGAAAAGATAAATTAAGAGACAAATTAAAAAGATACAACATCACATAAAAGATTAAAATGTACATTTTACACAGTATCCTAACTTTTTTTTTAGGTATTGGGGTTGTAAAAACTTGAGTAAACCTCATAAATTACAAGCTACCTGAGCTCAAACTTAAGATTAGGTTCATTTCCTCTTACTGTAAACTATCTGCTCACCACAGAAACACAGACAATGTGGGCGGATCCCACACACACGCATGGCTGATTAGTGCGCTCGTGGTCTGCGATAAGTTAGTCAGTGGCAGCCTCATGACTCACGGCGGCGACACTATCTGCACCAACTGAGAGGCAGAGACCACTCATCATCAGATCCACATCCAGGCAGCACACTCATCAACCTGGCCGCGGTCTTCTGTGTAACGGCGTATTACCGTGACTAAACAACGGAAAATATTAGATGTTTACGTCATTAATAGCCTGCTGAGTGTTTCCTATGGTTCCTGTATGGCCATCAGTCTGTTCAGTTGCAGTTTCTGTTGATAATTCTCCTAATATATTGTTTTTCCATCATCCCACTAACAAGCGTCTCGGTTTGCTGTAGGTGTCCTCCTCTGCAGAGTTTGGTTATGAGTGATTCAGTCATGTGAGGAGGTGTGTGGTTCCATATGTCTTTTTTTTGCTGACGGTTAATTTGTCTGATAATCACATAGAACTGGCTTTTAATGTTACTGCATTTATTTATTGGAATCACTCGAGTAATAATTACATATGGTATTGGTGATTACATATGGTATTGGTGATTCAGACGTGTGGAACCAGCATGATATTTGTTGATGTGGAGTAAAAGATTTCAGTCAAAGTGGAAATTTATGACCTAAATGATTCATGCCATGAGTCCTATTTTAGTGTTAATGTTGTATATTAGTCACATTAGTGCCGGTCATCATGCCCAACACATATATAACTAACCTTTTACAGATCTGATCCTTAACAAACCTGAGAAGTGATGACTTTGGTCTGTTGCAAACTTCTATTAGCAGAGCTCACGCGAAACGTAGATAAAGCGTTCCCTGTTTGACGTGACCTCTATTGTACATTAGACATCATGTGTGGATTATTACACACCTGTGTAATGTTTCTCAAATGTAGTGATAGAATGAAGTTGAATTCGATAAATTTGCATGAAGTTTGAAGAAGCAGGAAATGCAAATACTCAAGTCTGTGTATATATATAAGAAATCAGATAAAAGAAAAGAAGAGAAAAGGAAGAAAGCTAGAAAAACAAAAACATAGTAATGACATGGTAAAAATGCTTAAAAAATTATAATAATTCATGAACACAATTTTAAATATGTAATGCTGATCATTTTTTTCTTTTTTTTCCTAGAGTTTTTCCCTTGATTTTTTTAAATGATAATTTTCTAAATCTGTCAGTCGTAAAACACTTGCTCATTGCCTTTTTTGCCATGTTTTTGAAAGAAATCGCACCAATTTCAGAAAAGTGATGTCACTCCAGGTTTTAAAGGGTTAAGTAGGAAGTAAATGGAGGCGTTGATGCACATTTTCACAAACATATCTGGTGATCTGAGCTGCAGTCCCTCATCTAAGTTCTGATCAAACATGCAATTACTAATTGAAAAAGCGCTCCACGTGAGTAAAAGTTTTTGTTTTGATTCCACCCAGCGGACCCGGGCTCTGACTGTATGGCGCCGCTGTCACTCATCCAGCCTCAGTGATGGAGGTGTGGTGGAAGAGGAGGTGGTGGCGGTTGGTTGTTGGGGATGTGTGATGTGTTGTGACAGCGGGAGCCAGGGCTGGCGGGCGGTCACCATGCGGCACCATATTGCCGGGCTCCCCGGGGATGAGGGATCAGCATGCCAGCCTTGCCAAGAAGTGCTAATAGGCGCAACACGTCTTGCTTTCACACATTAAGGCAAGCGAGGGGTGACAGATCAGAGCTGTGATACTGCCGCCTGTAAGGGAAAAAAAAGGGGGCCACGCCGCCCGTTTGCCATGCAGTGCAGGCTAATGATGAAAACTCCCCGAGTCGAGCAATATGCCCTCCAATCACTGAGCTGATATGTGTGCAGACGGACGCATCTCCATCTCTCGTCACAGAGTGGAGACCAGTGCGGCCTCACTCTTCACCGCAGTGATGCTCCACTCCATATTGTAACTGACAATAAAGCTACAAGTGTTGAAACAGGATCAACACTTTTTCGAAGAAGACATTCTCACCCAAGGCAGCCGAGGTCAAGCGGGCTGCTTCGGGCCACAACACCTTTTGTCACATCTGTTACCAGAAACCGGCAGTCTGGCTGGAGTCTGCTGAGCTCAATGTTTCTCTGTGGAGAGGAAATGAGAGCTCCTGTGCACTCACTCTTGTTACTTCCACCTCAGGGGCCATATGGTTGATTTGGCAGATTCTCAAGCACCTGCCTCCGTTTGTTTGCCTCAAAGATTATTTGAAAGTGTTTGTTTGAGTTGCAGAACGAGTGATCTGAGTCCAGATTACTGCTCCGGAGAAAAATGTTCATATGGCTCTCTGAGTTTCTGTAATTAATGGCAGTACAGAGAACACTTCTGCCAGGGATGATGGATCAATACTTCTAGATTAAGAAGCTTGGCAAGTGTCGCTAAAAACATACTTGGAACAAAATAAAATGGCTTACATACTGTATAATTTCAAGCCGTTAAAATAACCTTATTAAGCTCAGTCTAGAGCTTTAAACTCAATATGGCTGGCCAAAACTATGTGTACATGACTGTGATCGTTTTGTGTGCTTTTGGTCTTGATTGTTTTTCTTGGACTGATACCATAGATGATGAGCCAAATCTGTGACAATAGTGTGATGAAGGCCCTTCAATCGTCCCATGTGACAGTGCTCCCTTGCAGCTTCAAAAAAAAAGGTTTTCCCAGTATTTATGTGAAATAATTTGACTGGCCTGTTCAGAATCCTGACCTAAAAGCCATCCAACACCTTTGGTGTTAAAGCTGGGGTACGCAGTTTTCTGGAAGAGGCAAACAAATGAACACAAAAAAAAACAGCCGGATTTTCTCTTGCAGCCCTCCCCTCTCTGTCCGAGGCCCCTCCAGACAAGCACATGCATATGCACACACTTTATACGGTGGTACACAGCGTAGGCTGCATTCGCACAGAAACATTAGAATAGGTAATGCAAAAATGAACGTGTGTTTCCCATTCATGGATTTCTTAAGGCAGACCAACAAACAATAAACAACGGTTGTTTATAGTGTTTTTGTTTTTTTCTTCACTGTTTTAAAGAGGCTTTTAGCCAAAACTTTGGTGTTGGTTTTTTTTTTAATTGTATGGCCCCTCACTGCATTTCCACAGGGGTTAGTGTAACAAAAAACGTTTCCTGCTGGTATAAAATCGGCTGTTTTTTTTAACCCACACATTGCTGTGTTTCCTGCAGGGACAGTGCCATGAAAATCGGTTCTTTTTTACTGACTTTGCTGCCTTTCCTGTTGTAATAGTACCACCCAAAATGGTGTATTTTTTTACCAAGACATTGCTGCTTTTTGCCAGGGCAGTGCCACGAAAAACGTTTGTTTTTTTTCTACCAAAATGTTGCTGCATTTCCAGCAGGGATAGCACCGAGAGAGTGGTTGTTTTTTCTGAGACAGTGACTTGTTTATACTGAGACATTGCTGTGTTTCCTGCCCGAATAGCACCACAAAAAGCATTTATCTTTTACTGAGTCATTGCTGCACTTTGTGCCACGGTAGTGCCATTGAGAATATGAAGACATGACTGCGTTTCTGCCAGCGTTGCACCACCAAATTTTTTTTTCAAGCCCGAACATGATCCTTTTGTAATATTAATCAAGCAATTTTTGTGCCTAAATCTTACCACACAGTAACCTTAGTGTTAAGAAACAGGAGAAATCTACATTTTATTGAATCCACTTCATAATAATGTTCTAATGTAAAGTTTGCAGGTATGATAGTAACCCAAACTGCCTTCAGGGGCATTTCTTCTAGTCAGTGGGACAAAGATGAACTCGCTTTCTGTGTGTCCGGTGTCTGAGAGACATTTCATTCAGGTGGATTCTCTGCTGAAAGCCTTGTAATACGTCAGTGGCTGCCCGTTCTCGATCAAATATTAAAGTAGGAGGCTGTGCTGACAGTAGAAACTGGCACCTCCAGCCTAATGCTGACTGTAGTAACCTTCTAACATCCATAATGGATCATGTGTTATGGATTAGAACATATGAATGTTTGCACTGCATTGAGACGCCGCATGAAGCTGAATATTTCATACGGGATGCTTTAGCTTGTAGCTTTACGGTGCTAATGCAAAATTAGACAATTATACATGAGAATGATATTAATGATTAATGGAGATAGTGGCTCACCTCTCTGTCACCCCTGCTGGGAGAGGGGGACCAATCTGTGGGGTCTTGCAGAGGTCACATGACTGGGATTTTTTTCTTTTCACATGCACCGTTTGTATGTGCACCTACAAAAAGTAGTGCACCATAATTCGTATAAAACCCTTGGAAGGCTACGATCATGTCTCCATCTGCTGATGGTAGTAAAGAATTAAGTGGTGTAAACACAAAAAGTATGTAAGGAGGCAGGTTGGGTTGGTGAAGGAGTCAGGAAAATGTCCTTAAATCTTAGAAATCCAAGAAATGCCATAAAATCCTAGAAATGACCTAAAATCCTAGAAACCCCCTAAAATATGAGAAATCTTACAAAAGTGATCAAATTCTACAAATTTAGTGAAATCGTAGAAATGTCCTAAAATCTGAGAAACGTAGAATCTTAGAAATGTTTTAAAAGCTGAGAAACTTCCTTAAATCCTAGAAATGACATAAAATTCTAAAAAAACCCCCTTAAATATGAGTAGTGTCCTAAAAAGTTCAAATGTCCTAAAATCTTAGACAAGCCTTAAATCCAAGAAATGTCCTTTAAATTTGAGAAACGTCTCAAAATCTTCGAAACGTCCTCTGATCCTAGAAATAACTTAAGATCAAAGAGATGTCATTAAATCCTAGAAATTTCCTAAAATCCTACAAATGTGCTAAAATCCGGGAAACATTTTTTAAAAGCAAGTTGAGTATCTTTGCCTTAACGCGCTCATAGTCCAACATAAGAAAGAAGCAACCACCAGTTAATCCCAACGGACACAAAACTGTCCATTCAGTCCAAATGAAGCACGAACGCGCCTTCTCTTCACAAACCTCCCTCTGTCTCCTTGTTTTTCCACCATAACACCTTGACATATAAACTTGACTGGCAATATTTTTAACTTGGCTGTCAGCCTCTCCATCCCTCCATCCATGCATCCACCCACCCGCCCCTCCCCCTCCCTCCATTGACGCCTACAGTCCCCGGGGCCACGCTGTGCCTGCTGAAGCGCTGTGTTGTGAGTGAGTGCACTGCTCGCCATCAATATGGGTGAGTTACAGAGGTCGCTGGTTCAAACGCAGTTCACCGCTTCACGCCAACACCCGTGCAGACGGTGTGCTGGAGTGTCAGAGTGTGTGTGTGTCATCGTACTGTATGTATTTTTTTTTGGCTTGCGTGTTTACTCACTCAGCCACAGCAGCGAGGGGTTCGATCACTGGCCCGGGCCCTCTGCCAGCCGACATAATGAACATGTTGTCAGTGGGACATGTGGGACAACCAGCGCTGATTCTCTCTAAACCAGCAGGTGGTGAATCGGTGTGTGGGATCAGCTGTATCACTGTGTGCAGCTCAGTCACTGAAGGGAAAATGTCACGCAACAATCAATACTGCGGCATTAGTCATCCCGCTTGATCTTTCACTGAGTATCTTTGTGCACATCCATGTGACACGTCGTGCACTGCAAGACTACATCCAATAACCTGGCTAAATCTGAAAATGACATTTACGCATGGGCGGATTATGAGACGATGGGCCCCTGGGCACAGATATGCAGAAGGCCCCACCACCTCCATTACACAGAGCAAAAAACACAGACCTTGTGATGGTTTTGACTCTTTTACTGTCGTTTTAAGTGGCTTTGAGGTCATTTTGTGTCTCTTTGGGATCATTTTGCGTCTCTTTGAGGTCACTTTGTGACTCTTTGCGATCATTTTGTGTGTGTTTTTGAGGTCATTTTGTGACTCTAAAGTCATGCTGTTAGTTTGCAGTCCTTCTATTCATTTGTGGTCACTTTGTGGTCAATTTGTGACTCTTTGATGTCATTTTGTGACTCTTTGCGATCATTTTGTTTGTTTTTGAGGTCATTTTGTGTTTGTTTTTGAGGTCATTTTGTGTGTGTTTTTGAGGTCATTTTGTGTTTTTGAGGTCATTTTGTGCCTCAATGTTTTTCTGTCTACTTGGGGTCATTTCTTGTCTCTTGGAGGTCATTTTATTTTCTCCTCGAGGTCATTTTGCATCCCCTTGTTGTTTCCCCCTTTGCCCAGCTATTTTGTGTCTCTATGAGGTCATATTGTGTCTCTTTGTGGTTGTTTTGTATATTTTTGTTGTTTTGTGTCTGCTCTCTCAATTTCTTTGCATCACTTTGTGGTTATTTTGAGTCTCTTTGTGGTTGAAAATGAAATTGAATAAAAACTTGTGACACTTTTGCAAAGTGAAAACAATTTTAGACAGTACAGATCTTTTTAGAGTGTGTTTTGGTGAGAGAGAACATCTTTTTGAAAGTGGACATCTTTTAAAAGTTAGGGAGCTGTGGGTAATGAAGATGATTTTATACAGTGAGGACATTTTGGGAAGGAGAGAACATTGTTTAGACAGTGAGGTAATCTTTTCGAAAATAAAGTCACTTTTCATTTTCTGAGGACATTTTTGCAAAGTTAAAGTGGTACAGTAATGTATGCATGATTTTACAAATTGTCTTTATTGTATTAACCCTGTAGTAATATTCCTCTTCCACGCAGCCTCTGACTTTCTTTTTCATATGTGATTTCAATAGACTTTTGCTCTTGTCTTTGAGCACCCCAGAGGACGTTGAAATCTAATTTAAACAGATATTTTGCAACAAATATCAAGGCAAACATGTAAATATGACTTGGTCTGAGTCTGCTGTGGTGTGAAGTGAAGTGGGTTAAACTTCTGTGGTTTATGTGGTTTATGTGGCCATCTAGTGGGCTGCTGAAACACTTCCCACATGGAAACTAAACATGGGATGGAAAACTTTTTTTTTTTCAACTGCAAATGAGGACAACTACAAGTGTTTTTGTATTGATGATATGAAATTAATTTATATATTTTGAGAAATCAATACAAGAATGCAGTTTTCCCAACAACTACATACATTAAATAACTGCATAATTTAAACTACATTTGACTTGAGTTAGACTTACAGCTGAGTGTGGACCATGTTGTAGGCAGGTTGGGTCTGAGATCTGAGATGCAATGAAGCAGAGCAAACTTCCTCAATGGCTGTCAGCATAGTTGAGTCTTTTACGTGACTCAGGCTTTGTTTTTGTAATGCAGCTGTTATGAATGAACCCACAGCCCCGAAAATTAGAACCGTTTTAGTTGCTTTAAACTCTTTTCTTTGCTCAGTGTGTTTTATTTGCATACTGCTGTTGTAATATGAGAAATTCCCCTAATGCATTAAGAAAGTATGTAACTGTTGACCCTTGAGTGATGCCACTGCTTTCTGTTAGAATTAAATTAGTCAGTGAGAAACCTTTTTTTCCCGTTTGTGTTGCTGACGTTAGAATATGCAAAGAACGAGTCCTCAATTTTCACTTTCTTTGCCATAATTTTTTTTTTTTGCACCCCTCCTTGTCCCTCCTTGCTCTTGTGCTTGAACCTTTTCTGTTTTAGCCCACGTTTCCATCAGTTTTTCGTGGAACCGTTGTAATCAAGGATGTGCAATCGATGCAAGACGATGCACAATGCACAGTGGAACAATTTTAGGAAAATCGCAGGTTATGTTTTTCAACGGACACTTTTTTTTCCTGTTATTACAGCTATTTGTTTTTACCCAAAAAGCAACTGTGGACCCCAGTACACACTCTTTTTAACAATGATTTCTCACGTGACTTGCAGGAACTACAGCAGAACTGGTTCCATGTTGGTGGAAAAGGTTTTTCAGTGGTTTAAAATCCAAACTCTCATCCACATCACCCCTATTCACTGTCACACAGTGTCAGGGAGCTGAAAACTATGTGATTAAACCAGTAGTTAGCTGGTCGTTGCTCATATTTTCATAGTAATTCAAGCACTGAAATTAAAATACTTTTTTTGTTGCCATTTTTGTGCAGTGAACTACTGACACTACAAACTATTTGGGACCATAAACAGAAGGGAAGAAGAAGAAAAAAAACATATATATTACCATTGCCTCTCTACTGCAATTGAACCCATTTGACCACAATTAGTCAAAAGTATTGATTATTGCTATTTTTTAATTTTCTTTTTATAAACGCTCACAGAAGTTGTTGCATGTTCTTTTAAAAGTTACCTGGTAAACAGTAATCCTGCTGAGTGTAATAATACTCCTACTTGGACTCCAGTTTATGCAAAACCAAAGCTGACATTTCTTGCAGTTTACCATAAATTGTGAGATTTTTTTTTAATTAAAAGAAAATAAAAATGACCTGAACAAGTGGGAACTGTAGCAATCAACTCAACTAAGTGCTATTTTTGGTGCCATGTGAATTTTATTGTATGATATTTTGTTATATTTCCATATAACATTTACTTTTTAAGTTTTTATAAAATCTTTTTTTCTTTTTTTATTTTGCAAAGTAGTTTGAACCACTATTTCTAAGTCGTTTCACTATAGTTCAACTGTGTGGAGTAATTGTTTTCAACAATATTTTTATTGACTTTACATATTTAACTAACAGACACTGAATAAAACAATAACAATACTCGAGTTAGACATAAATTAAATAATACATAGACATACTGTACTAGACATACATAACAAAAAACAAAACGGACATATCAAAAAACATATTAATAGACATAACTAAATATAGACGGGCTCAGCAACACATTAATTTCAAAATCACTGTGCACCCTGACGGCTAAGAAATTCCATTAGAGGTTTCCACACTGTTTCGAATTCTTCTGCCTTTCCCCTTGTTATATAAGTCAGTTTCTCCATTACAATACAAGATGCCATCTCTTTCACCCATACATGTACTGAAGGTATATCCGGTTTCCTCCAATATAAGGCAATCATCCTCCTGGCCTGCAGGAGTCCAAAATCAATTAAAGTCGCCTGTTTTGAATTAATGATAAAATTTTGGGGATATATACCTAATATACACATTTTTGCTTCATAAGGGACTTTCACATTAACAATGTCAGATATGGTTCTAAGAATTATTTTCCAGTATTGTTTTAATTTGGGACAATCCCATACACAGTGAAACAAAGTGCCTCTTTCCTTTAACACTTGATGCAAGTGTCAGGGATGCCAGGGGACCACTGGTTGAGTCTGACTGGAGTAATGTAAGTTCTCATCAGCCATTTGTATTGCAATAGCTTCATTCTCGTATTTATTGATTGTTTTTGAGCTCTTAAGCATGCCTTTTCCCATTCAGTCTCTTCTATGTTCTCTTGAATATCTTGTTTCCATGCCTCTAACCTATCAGTGGTAGACTCATTATCATGTGATAATAGAGCTGTATAAAATAGAGAAATCTGTTTCCTCCCATTTTGATTGAGAACTACAAGATTTTCAATATGTGATAGCGGTGGTTCAGATGTTATCTGTGTGGAGTAATTGTTATCTTTCAAAATAACCTCCGAAACACTGCCGTCACATGTAAAACAGAACCCATGTTTCAGCTGGAAAATGTCTGCTGCGTTTAAATCAAAAATAGTTTATAAAAAAGCTGTTCGCCAACATGACACATCACCATTTAAAAAAAAAAAAAAGTTGATAACCGTGTCAGCGGTCCTGTAGTAAGCTTGCTATTAGTGTCAGCTGCGTGTTAACACTGATGGATCACAACATGGAAAGAAAATTCACGGATGTTAACCTCATGTGTGGTTTTTGTCCCATATGCAAACACAGTGTGACATTTTTGAATTACAAGCTGAGTCATTCCTGCAAACAAATACAAAAGAAAAAACACTGCAAAAGAAACACAACTGAAAACAGTTTATTACGAAATGTCTTTGATACAGATACATTTATGCTGACGACTTGTGGAAAGTTAGGTGAACAATATGTGAAAGCATGTTTCCTTTTGCATGGAAATTATGGTAATATCATACAGTCATTTAAATGTAATCTTGAATATGCACATTTTCTATAACATGAAAGAACTTCAGTTAATCACAATGTATTAACGCTCTTAAACCTAAGAAAGATTGGCTTTTTTTCAAAAACTCTGAAAGAAGGTAAGTTAAAAAAAAAAAGGAAAAAAAAATAAAAGAATGAATAAATATATAAATAAAATAGTTAACAATGATAAAAATGTAATAATAACTATCAACTATTTTTTGGACATTTTCCCCCATTTTTAAAAAATTATTATCTTGTAAATGTTAACTTCTTGCAATTTTGTGGGACATCTCTCATCAAGTTGCTTATTAGCTTTCCAGCCATTTTTTCAAAAGAAGTCAAACCAATTCAGGCACCTGAGCACAGCACCAGAAAATTGATGCTGTTCCAGGTTTCAAAGGGTTAAACAGTATTGCCAAAAGCAGCAGGTAAGAGTGTTGAAATACTGAAATGACAAAGAAATGGTGCCTTCTAAGAAGTGTGTACCGTACCTGTGCGTGTGATGCATGCATGTTGGTGTATATGTACAGTGTCTTAGCAGCATGTTGTTGTTTTTGATCAGCGCTGCTTTTCATGACTTATTGACTGACTTCGTGTGGTTTTTCTCTGTTAGTACTCACTGCGTAGCTCATGCTGCCTGTGTAGCTTCGCAGATAGAAGTTTTACCGGGGTTTGTGGTTTTGTGGCCCGGATGGGTGGGTGCATTTTTCTTTTTCCTTTGGTAGGTTCTGCATTGAGGTTAGCGGCACACAGAGAGCTGAAGATGTAGGAAACTAACTTGGTGGCTGAAGGAGGCAGGCCATGATTTGAGGTAAACAAGATGATTTTGACTTCACACAAAAGTGGGTCGGGGGATTTAGGCTTTTTTTGGTTTGCTCTTTGAAAGTTAAATATTTTAAAAAATCTTGTTATTTTCTCCGTGTTTGTGACGGGAGCTTTTGTGAAATTTTGTACAGATAATAAACAAAACATTCAATCAAACATTTGATGCAAACAGCTGTCAAATACTGTTAGAACAAAGTGTTTATGCCCATTTATAAAGACACAAGTTATTACATTTTGGGGGTTTTCAGCTCATTTAAACACATTTGAACCACATAAATTTAATTTGTCTATATTTATTTATTTGATGCCTCTATGTTGTAGAAGGTGGTGAGTGCTAGGGATGGATATACTGCCGACAATTTTTTATTTTCATTTTCTTACTATCATGTTCTGTCTTGTCATGTTCGAGACGTTTTCTTCTGTGTCATATATGTACAGTATAATAACTATATTCTTAAAATAAAGTTTAAAAGACCACATTTGAAAAAAAGGAGTGTAAAAAGTTTCGTTTATCAAAGTTTGAGTCAAGTTTCGGTTATTAATTACAGTAAGTCATTGATATAGTCGTGGGGCTTTTTGTGTTAAGCCTGCTGATATAAACATAGTGATTCATTCGAAGGAAATGAGGTGAAGCAGGTTATGAGATGGTATCTTTCATGATCAAAGCTGCAGTGTGGCTGTTCTTTTTATATCAATGTGTATGAGTGAAACACAAAAATAATATTTTGTACAATAAATGCACCACAACATCAAACAGCAAGTTACTAAGACACACCAAGGTTTTCACATCAACAGACTCGCCTAACTTTTATGTGAGCTCATGATGACAAGCTTTTATTTCACTGATGCAACTTCTATCATATCTATAAAACATGAATATTAGCTGTTAAAAATATTGATTTGTGAGCGGCAGCTGAGTATCTACGGGTGGTGTGTTCACAAACATCTCGGCTCTTTCAGCAGCAGCAGCGTTGAGCCCGGCTGACTGAAGCTAACAGCATGATTACTGCTCCTGAGGACTCTGCAACCACCACACACACACACACACACACACACACACACACACACACACACACACACACACACACACACACACACACACACATCCATCACAGTTTCTGTGTGTGTAAGTGGGGGGGTTTCTGTGCACCAAACCCAATTCAAATGCTTACCTCTTTCTATCATCTGTCAAGTGGTGAATGATGTTTGTAAAAACTGAGATGTGTGAAGAAGTCAGGCTTCAGTTTCCCTTTAGGTTGTTTTACATTAAAAAAAAAAATCCCATTAAAAATAGAGCAAGATTGCATTCTGGACCAAGTGGGTGACATGCGTAAGACCCGTACGGGCAGATTTCGAGGAGGTATAAGATACATTTCTCTGTTATGTTTTTTTTATTCCAGCAAACTTCTTTGGCTTCTATATTATTCTTTCTCCGTCTGACATATTTTTTGTTGTTCTTTTGTGCACACGTTATCTTTTCCAAAATGTAATGTAATGTAAGTTTTTAAATTTTGCAAAAAACTGAACTGCTGTCCAAAAATTTTGCATTTCAGAGAAAAATATCAAATTTGAAGCTCTTAATAGTTAAAAAAAATAAAAATGATATATTGGGAACTCATCCCCAAATGTTTATATGCTTACAATGTCCCCCGCTAATGTATTAATAAAAAATTTGGAAATAAATAATATTTTGCTATAAAAGTGTCAGTGGATGATTGAACAAACATTTTGGTGAAACTGGTTGGATTTGGGAGTGCTAATTAATCAACCAATTTGTCTCTGTTGAGCGTGTTTGAGTATTGTGAAAAGCACTCTATAAATAAATTTCATTATTATTATTATTGTTGTTGTTGTTGTTGTTGTTGTTAACCATCGCTAATATTAACTATCTTATCTCATAGCTAAGTTACCTGCAGTTAATAGCCAAACATTCACATGGTGGTAACCAACAACAGTGCTGATGTTAATGCCTTTTTTTATTGTCATTTTGAATAATATAACAGGAAATTAGTTCATAAATTAGGCTTTTTTTCTTAGCGGGGACCCTCCGGCAGGTTTGGTCATTGTTAGGTGAAGTTGTGAGATACATTAAGATATATGTCACGTCTGACAGCAACCAAGCAAAAAGTTCCTTTACCCTTTCTGTAGTAACTTTAAGGATGCAGTAAACAGACTGGATGCACTTAAATATGTAAGTATCAGCAGGATTTTTTTGTAGTTAAGGTATTCTAAGCTGCTTTTATGCTGCTGAAAGTTTCCATTCGTAGATTAAATATTTTTGCCAAAGTTTGACCCAGTTGTTTTTTTTCTTAGATTCTGTTAGAACTGTTTAAATTCATGTTATGTACAACACAACGCATAAAGTTCACATGAATAAAGAAAGAGGAAGTGAAATGCAGCCGAGAGGAAAGGACATCATCAGAAAGAAGCCACCTCGTACACTGTTTTCAGTGCATGTTCCAGTTTATTTATTAGAATATTTACAGACGGAGAGAAAGAAAAGGTGACTCCTTATAAACCTAAGTTTGCTGCTCTCTTTTTCTTCACCATGCTCATAAAAGTCCTTGAATGCCAGCAGTGTTGTTCCACCACACAAAATGTCATGGAGGTGACATTACTTCTCATTAGTGTTGTTGAGAGTTCATTAGTGCTGAGGTCTTTGTGTGCGCTTAGTGTTACCCAGGAGAAAAACCTGACTCACATAGGAGAGAGAAGCTATACAAGAATAATTTTTTTTACTGTTACTCTTTGTTGGACCTAGCTGTTTCCCTCCTGAGTAAATCCGAGGAAAATTTTGAGTGAGATTTCATGATAAAGAAACTTTAATATAATATTGTCAGATCTTTCCTTTGATGGATTTGCCTTTCTGTTGAGTTAACCAAGGAGACAGGTTTCTGTTCGGACACAACGATGAAAAAAACAAACAAACAAGTGAGATCAAAAAGAAAAGAAAAATCTTAGACCTTAACTAGTTATCATAGTTTTTATGTGGATAACCTCAGCATTGTCACTGTACGAATTAAGTGAGCACAAACTTCACTGTACATCACATAGTGAGCTTGTTCATATCAGGAGAGCAGTTTGACTCACGTAGGAGAGAGGAGCTGTAAACCAATGAAGTGTTTTTTTTTGTTTATTCAAAACTGTTACACTTTCTTGAACCTTTAAATGCTGAAAGATCTGATCGTTCCTTGTGCCTCTCTGTTTATCTCCTGAGTTAACCAAGGAGACAGATTGCTGTTAGGTCACAACAATACGAAAAACGGATGAAAAACAAAAAAAAAGGTTCAACCTGAACTCGCGATCTAAGCTTTGTGGGACAGACCTAAGCACAGCTTATGTACATGTGAATGTGTCGAGTTAAAAGTCACTGTGCATCACATCGTGAGCTCGTACGTAGTGCTACCCAAGAGAACAACCTGATTCACATAGGAGAGAACAGCTATAAACTAATGATTTTCTTTTTTTTTTTAAATTGTTTTACTTTCTTGGACCTGGCCATTTTAATGCTAAAAGATATGATTTTTCCTTGTGCCTCTCTGTTTATCTCCTGAGTTAACCTAGGAGACAGGTTGCTTTTAGGACACAACAATGCAACAAAAAAAATCTTAGACCTGAACTAGTTAACCTAATCTTGATGTGGGTAACCTCAGCATAGCCTCTGCATGAATTAATCGAGCATAAACTTCACTGTGCATCACATTGTGAGGTTGTTCATAGTGTTACCCAGGACAAATACGTGACTCACATAGGAGAGAGGAGTTATTCAAGATTGAAAAAAAAAAATCTCATAATCTTTGTGGGACCTAGCTGTTTCCTTGTGAGCAAGTCTAAGGAAAATTTTAGTTAAATTTCATGAAAAAGAAATTTTAGTTCAGTGCTAACAGACCTGATCTTTTTGCTGGATTTGCCACACTGTTTATCTCCTGAGGTAACCTAGGAGACAGTTTGCTTTTAGTATGCAACAATGAAGAAAACTGATGAGAAAGAAAAATCTTCAACTTCAACTAGCAATTCAAATCTTTATGTGACAGACCTCAGCAAAGCTTCTGTGCGTGCAAACATGTTGAGCATAAACATCAGTGTGTGCCACACTGAGCTCCTGCGAGGTGTGATCACTCTGCATCACTGCCGCTGGCCAACAAGTTTTGGTTTGCACACATGGCAGCAACACTGACCACAATGTAGCACTTTGCTACACACTGAAGTAAACAAGAAACACTAACGGTGTCCTCTGTTTTTCAAAATACAGGAAATAATTAGTTGTCTTTGGTTGTGAGCTGACATAGGTTCGTTTGATTTGGGGACGGGGAGTAGATATTGTTTTTGAAATCTTTGACCGCTGCACTTTCTTCCATGAAACAAAAGCTGCAGTCTGACTTCAAACTCAAACACTGTCATAACTTAAAGTTTCCAGATTCAGTTTAGCTACTTGTGGTTTATGATGCAACATTACATCATCATCAGCGAAGACACATTTTGATCGTTGTGCTTCCTTCTTTCTTTGCTCCGTGATAAATCAGACGAGAAAAATAGGCATTTTCTTAAAATGACTGATACCTTCAGACAAACATTCTTTTTTGATTTTTCTTTAAACCTAGTGTACTCGTAGTCAAAATCATTTTGTGTAATTTGTGACAAAGCCTGAAAGTGCACAGTCTCACATCCCACCGCTTAAAACAAACTGATTTTTATCTGCAGGCTGTAGTTGGATATTAGTTGACTAGAGGACATACCACTACGTAGTGAGTAAAAGAGGAAAGGTGTAGGGTAGTACTTGTATATAACTCGGATATAATTCATACGTAGTGTGGTGGTGGCTAGGATTATATATACTGATTTACAGACACTCCAATTTGAAGTTGTTGAATAATAGAGTACACGTTGCATTAGCCTTACACACTTGCAAAATAACCTGTCTGTACACAACTTTAAATATTTTTTTACACAGAGTGATATAGGAACATACATACAGTATAGAATAATTGGGAGTCATTAAAGCCTTCTTCGTTTAATGGTCAAGTATCTTCGTACTGCCTTGAAGTTTTTATTGTACAGGATGAAGTTCTTTAAAGGATCAGTCAAGTTTTTTTCAGCTTGGTTCTATTAGTTACAATAATCACCAAGTTAATTGCTTAAATTTCTGAGCTAAAACCGACTTTGATGGGATGAAAAACAAAGCAGTCACAGATTATAAATGAGCCTAACTGCTTATTCAGATCAAGATCCCCATAAGGGGTCATGAAACCGATTAATGAGGCAGGAAATTAAAAAATTCTGCTACATAAAATTGGGTTTGTTTTTCTGACTACTTTGAACTTCAGCTTATTTCTTGTGAATTTCTGAGCAGTTTTTAGGGTTTCCCCCAGGACGTGGTTAGTGGAGGTGGTAGGTGCATTTCCCATTTGTATCAACTCAAAGGTTTTTTTTCATCCCAACATTGCAACATGCTTTTCTGATAATTGCTGCAACGAGAAAGTGCAATGGGATCAATCAATGTCACTTGCTGAGCCGAATTAAACAACTTCTGATGCATCTCATCTTGGGTGTACTCAGTTACTAGGCTTACCTTTTAAACACGTGGCCTGTGCATGTTTGATATCTCACAAAGGTGTGATAATTTCTTGTGATGTAGGGCAAGACGCCTCTTCTGTAATACACTGCAGGAAACCCTGGTTTCACTCTTTAGGGCCTCTAAGGTGACTTAGATGAAACAGGCTAAAGGCCTCGGGCATATTCAGTCTAAAAATGGTGCGTACCGTTTTTGCTGCGGTTTCCAGGTTGGATGACATGTTTCTTTGAAACCGTGTGCAACAGGCTTTGAGGAACATTTTGTCTTGTTTGGTGGGTGTGTCAGAGGTGTTACATCATCAGCATGTCATCATACGCTGTTTTTTTGGTGTTTTTTCCAGAAGGGTTTTAGCAATATGAATGCTTTATCTGATCTCAGCAATCAACAGGGTGAGCACAGAGTTATTGTAACTAATAGAACCAGTGTCTGAACCCCCTTAAAGAAGGTCCATTTGTTAATTAACCAGTTATCCTTTACACTGATGT
The DNA here is from genome assembly GCF_026936395.1 of Plectropomus leopardus. Taxonomy (NCBI): domain Eukaryota; kingdom Metazoa; phylum Chordata; class Actinopteri; order Perciformes; family Serranidae; genus Plectropomus; species Plectropomus leopardus. The sequence continues at coordinate 4,364,924 of NC_142194.1, forward strand.
TCATTGACCCCCACTGGAACATTCATTTTTCGTTAAACCTTTGTAGGAAAGTCGTTGTCCGGAGCAAAGCCTCCAGAGCTTGTAGGGATTCAGCGTGTTGCTAAACTTCAATGGGGTAGGACTTAAAAACAACTGTCCTACATCATCCTGCTGCCACAATCACTGCCCTATGTGCTCTGATCTATCGCATTTCATATCTTCAGTAACTTCAAACCAGTTTAAATGCATGGCTGGGTGTGTAGGGACATCCCCTTCATTAGAAACTGCACATGGAACTGAAAGCCTCAGATTAGCTGACATCAGTGTAACTTTGTTGTATTTTTTTCCTTTTTTTTTCCAAAAAAAGTCCACACAAGCAGATCTCGAGTTAGGAGTCCACTCGTGTTAAAAATTAAACCCATGTATCAAAAGAAGAGTATTGTCATTGCTGAAACCCTGCAGAGATAACTTTGCTGATTGGAGATGAAGTTTCTGGTGTCAGATCTCCAAGATAGAAATACAGTATAAAGTCTGCCTCTTTTTCCTCTGAGCAGGTCAGAAGTCTTGATCTCATGCTGTGTGTTCTTCTTTATTTTCTGTTTTTTTGTTGGGTGGTCTGGGCCATTGTGACATCAAACTGTTTTGAAGGTCAGATCTTTAGGAAGACCGAGGAGAATCCCAGTTGAAAACGTCAAAGTCTGTACAGAAAACTTTCCCATGCGACGGGATTTTGACCTTCGACTCCTCTATATACAACAGTGGGCAAGCATGTGGGAGAAACACCAACATTAGACATGTGGTGCATTTACTTCTGCAAAAATATATCTCCAGATTTTTTGCCTTACAATATAAATAGTAAATTATACATGGAAAATATATATGGGGACTGAAAACAGATACATTGTATAGGCTATGCCAACTTAAAGTGCTAAGATACTTAGATTTCTGAACAAGCTGCAAGCATTAAGGTAAATTCTGACAAAAACTTTCCCTCCACTTGTAGAGAAGACAACACCAGTGCCCCGCCCTGCAGGGCATCATCATTACTCTGTTAAAACAGCCTTCAAACACACTTTCACATTCATATTCTCCAGCTTGATTTGTAAGCAAATGAAATGCGAAACTGGAATGTTTTACACGTTCTTAACTGCCATGGTTTCAGAGAAATGAAAGTGAACTGGCATCCTGATCAACGGACAGAATTCCTTCACAGTGTCGCCTTACTTAATCAAAAAATTAAAATCTTCACACATAATCACATATCTGTCCGATCATTTCAATAAGCCAGTGCCTATCAGGTCACCGTCCTCAGCACTTACTGCACAGAATCCAGACATTCAAGGCGGCCAGCCATGATTAAAACAATTTCTGGCCACAAATAGATTTTCTATTTTTGGAGCTGGACTGTTCATTGGGAGTGCGATTGGATTATATATACTGCTCGGTTTTTCATTGCACAACACTCTCGGAGCACAGAGCATACTCTGGGCACAGATGGAGCAGCAGAACGTCATGCACATTGAGAATAAAACAGTTTGTTCTTCTGGGTCTAAAAATTTACAGTCACTCAGAGCAGCTGGCCCTCTAATCCATTGATCTGATCAAAACATCCTCATTACAGCCTCTACATTCGGAGATTAATAGAAATTTGTATTTTTGCAGGTATGGAAAATCATACTGTCAGGATTACTAAATTCCCTGAAATGATATAATACCATAATACCACCCAAGCCCTATTAGAAGTGCTAATGGAATATGTTTACCATTCAATTATTAATTGCACCACACTCTCTGAGTGCAGAGCGCACTCTGGGCACAGATGGAGCAGTGGAACGTAAGGCCCATAGAAAATAAAACTGTTCATCCTGCTGGATCTAAAAGTTTGTATTCACTCGCAGCTGCTCCCCTCTTTTATCGATTTAATCAGCTCTGAATGGATTGACGGATCAATTATACACCCTGCGGTTCACAAACAGCTGAAAAAAAAGAACTCATGGAGAGCTTCACCTGCGCTGCGCTATGGATACTAAAAGCCTGTGGGAAACACTGGAAACCCCTGCAAAATAAACTGTAGTTTGTGTCTGCGGGATAGAAAATTTCCAAGCAGGTGTATAGAAGTTTGTGTGTGTGATGTAGAAAATTCTCAAGCATGTGTACAGTATTTAAAGCTAAGTGGTGAGAATAGACTGTCAAAAAGAAGAACAATAAAAGAAAATACGCCTCCCTGATCATTTACTGATGAACAGTGACACTTGACTTTTTGAAATGCAGAGCCCTCTGAACCTGCCAGTGTGCCTCTCATACCTCGTCTTTGGCTTACTTTGCTAAATCAAAATACACTGTGAAGCGAAAAACAACACAATACCTGAAACTGTCTGAAACCGCACAACAAGACTCATAACAAAACAGCAGCAACCGGAGCCAGTGATTATACAGGCAGCAGTCTTCAGGCCAATCAGTGAAGAGCTCTGCATGAAGCCCGAAACAGACCCATTTCTAAGTACCTCCAAAATATAACAGGACTCTCTGCGCCCATTTTGCATCCCTACATATAGATTATCACACATAGCTAACTGGTGATCCTACGTTCTGACTTTCCATCCTGGCCAGGTCTGCTGATCCTCTTGCATAATCTATAAGAGGAGATCGCAGATGTGTGCGGGCTGGTTGCCATGGCAATCAGATCTTGCTGTTCTCCAGGTGGGAGTCGATGTGCTTGATGAGGGCATCGTCAGGGTAACCGACGGGGAATATCAGCTGGCAGAGAGGGCAGCTCCGCATGTCGCTTTCCTCGGTCTCCATCCAGAGCTGCAGGGCAACACACACACACACACACACACACACACACACAATCGGACACACACAGGTACACACATAATTAGACAACAGGATAAATCACAGTCGGTCTCCGACTTCACTGGATTGCATTAGTCATTCTGTGGGCGGCAACAAAATTGCATTACTACTCAGTGAGTGATCACTTCACAGTGTTTTGCCATGAAATAGACTGACTCGTAGTAAACGCAGGTGGAAACTCTCATCCGAGCACTGATTCATTGTGTAATCCAGTTCAGTTTTGAGAAGGGACTAATTAAAGGACATCTTGGGAGATAATTTGCTTTCTTTCCAAGAATGACATGAGAAGATTGAGGTGGAATGGCTCCCAACAACACACGAGCATTTTCTAATCCATCTACAGGGCGGCAACATTAACCAATGCCTTGCAAAACAAGTTAAAACTGCTATTACGAAAAAAAATATCTTGCATTTTCTAGCACCTCTGCAACTAAAACTATTTTATTTATGAATCTTGTTTAAGACATAGTTGGTATTAGGGTTCTTCTTGTATTCCTACATCCAATACATCCCATTTTTCTGTGCGCCACCTCTGGCATAATAATAATAATAATAATAATAATAATAATAATAATAATAATAGATTTATTTTTAATGCACTTTACATTTATCAAAATCTTAAAGCACATGGGTTGCCAGAGTTGGTTGTTGAGTACAGCTTTTGGTTTTAGTCTCTGTGAAAGCACAATAGTGCTCAACCTTGTAGTCGTACTTGGAAGAAGCTGCACATTTGCAAAGAAATAGTCCCAACACTCACCTACTCATTCTTAAACCACAATAGTTGTTTTTCTGTTCATGTCCTGTACAGATTAAACAAATGTGATACCATGTCTTACTTAGTCATCTTTAGAGTTGTTAGTACTATATGTTCTCTTTGGACAGAACTATTTCCCTTTTCTGTTAAGATAAGCTAAACTCATCATGACTCTAACTCTGTACTTAACACACAGATATTAGGCAAATATCAAACTTCTCATCTCTAAGAAAGAAAGAAAGCAAATAACAGTTTTTCTGTTGCACAATTAAAGGAACTACAGAGAGACATGATAAAAACAGGGGCCTCTAGATGATTGTGACACTCAGTGTGATAAAGCTTATTTTCTGTGAACCACCTCAGTACTCCCACAGTTGTGAAAAAGTGACACTTTTTAAAAATGTTTCACAAACAACTTTGTTTCAAAATCACTCAAACGTGTATTCATACTAACTCTTTAGATGTTATCGACTTTTACACTCTATGTGAACTCACGTTGATGGAAGGCCAGGACTGAGCGTGCTCTGCTGACATGTAGCCCGGCTGCGGGTGGCAGCTGAGGGTGTTGGAGCGCTGAGGGATGGGGAAGACTGAGCAGGACGCCGGGCCTCTCATGACGCCGCTGGGCACTGCGGAGGAGAGCACGCCGAGCGTCCGCGGGGGGCTGATGGGATGCGGACAGGTCCACTCCTCCTCATCCTCAGAAGACTGTGGAGGCTGGGGTGCCGGCGTGGAAGGAGGAGGGGGCTCAAAATGCAGGTGTGCCACCTCAGAGAGCGGGAATGGCATCTCTCTTGAGTGGCGCATAGAGCTCTCCCCGTGGCCCCCGTCTCCTCCTGCACCTCCTTGATGAGGAGATGGGGAGCTTCTGTGCTGCAGTCCAGCGTGAGGAGAGCCCACATGTTGGGGCTGCTGTTTTGCGTAGCCCTCAATGTAGGGCCGAGGTTTAGGCAGGGTGGAGACAGGGTCCAGGGAGAAGCGAGGAGGGCACTGGTAAGCAGAGGGGTCAGCAACCTCGGAGTAACTGCGCCGGCCCTGGAAGCTGGCCCTCAGGTGCTGGCTGGGCGGCCGGCAGGAGTAAGAGGCCGGTCCGTCGTTGACGTCCAGCAGGGGGGAGCGGCGGTGCATGTCTGGGGAGAGGCGCTGCAGCACCGGAGAGCGTCTCTGTTGGATTGGAGAGTGGTGTTGTGGAGGCGGGACTGGGGAATGGCGCTGTGAGATGGGCGAGTGGCGCTGAGATACTGGAGAGTGGCGCTGGTGGTGGATGGGAGAGTGACGCTGGACTGAGAGAGAAAAGCAAATAAAAATATATTTTAAAACCTGTTATATAAACCACATGGACAATAATATGTGGACACACTTCTTCATATTCTTTAATAGGCATTAATTTGGGAGGGTTGCAGGAGACATGTCCCCAACAATATTAAGAATGTGCATTAATTTACATGAAATTAAGACATGTTCTCCAAAAAATGATGCAGAAATTGGTGCAGGATAATTGACTTACATTTTTCATTCAAGGCAGGAAATTGAGTCCCTGACAAAGTGTTGGACCTCCAAACTTCCCTTTTATATGTGCTTTAATGTTGAAACCAAACGTCCACCCTCGTATACATTTGTGTATGTTTGGTCTGGGGCTGCAAGCCTTACTTTCAATAAAGGTAAATCTTTCATTTGAGATGACCCAGGCCGGCACAGAGTCTGTCGCCGGTGGTGCTGCACAGTGCACACGGGTCAGAGTTGTGTCCGACTAGCTCTGATGTCATGCACACGTGGGCAATGACAACCTCACAAGATCGCGTCGCCTGCAGTTTTTAGAGCCAGGGGCTGCAGCTGCTCTTCAGCAACTGCAAGATCTAGGACGTGATGGGAAACGCGTCACTCATCAAAGAGCTGATTAGCTTTTAATTTTGACCCCAGACAACCACATTTTCATTGAAATTTCTCATTTTCTGGGTAATTGTAACATTTAACGTTAGATTGTAGGCTTTTATGCTGAAAACACACCAAACAGTGGTGCAGTGCGGGGGTGAGCTGGGGTGAGAAACCATGGAATGACGATGGAAAGCTGCCACTCTGAGCTGTGGTTGTTTGATTCTGTGGTGAAGTGCGGCCAAACCAAAAGTTGGGGATAGTTTTAACTTTTAGCAGCAAATTGCTGCCAGAGAATATCTGCAGCCAATCAGTACATAACCCTGTGACTCCTGTGACATGTTGACCTCAGGCCCTGGGAGCCGCACTGGGCTTTGAAGCCAATGTTAGGATACATTTTTTCCAGCATCACAACCCATAAAATGACCCATTTTACTATCAGGATTCAATCCAGTCAGTCCAGTAACATTTAGAAGAGAAGAGATGCAAAATTATTATCATTTGAGACTCGTTCAAGTTAACTACACTAAACCGGAAGTAGCCGACACCTGCTCTATGGTCAGCAGCAGCGCCGATTATCCAGATAATTTCCTATTGCGGAAATTTAGCTTTTTTGGCTTCATGCATCACTGAGCACGTCTCGTAGGAGTTAATAGGGTCCTGCCTCCAATGCTGTATCCAGGTGTTTAAATTCATCTATGTTTGACCTATGAGACAAAGAAATTCTTCCTGCCTGAAACACCAGAAAGCAGCAAGCCACACTTTGACTGTTCTGCACCTTTTGGGGTGAACTGGAACGGCAGTTGTAAGCCAAGGTTAGGTGCTTTTGTGGTTGAACAGGAGCAAATCCCTGCAGCTAACTCCAAAATCTTATGCAAACTGTTCCCAGAAGAGTGGAGGCTGCTACTGCTTCAGATTGTTGCCCATAGTTTTGGATTGAGATGTAGTTTTCAGGTGTCCACATACTTATGGCCATGGTGTGTAATACAAAGGGAGACCTCTACAACACTTTGGTGCCAAAACAACCAGTTACATAAATCAACTTTCTCAATACAAGCAGCAGAAAATGTCACTTTTATTCTGCTTTAATATGATATTCGCAGCACTTTGTCATACATAAAGTTTTGTACAGAGGTTGCATCAGGATGTTCAGTAATAGAAAATGTACATTATGTTCCTCTTAGCATTCATAAAAAGATTAAGATCTGTACAGTTGTACAGTTTCGTGTAATTACAAGATTCGTTGATGAGTCAGTCACCCCTGCAGTCACCACTTCAGCTTCACTTCCCATATCAAAGAGGAAACATCATTTATGGCCGGTTGGTTGAGGTGTTAAGAGGGAGGCGGTGTTTGTGCTCTGAAGCACTCTGCGAGCCTCTGAACGAGGTGGAAACAGTCAAACGGGACTCTTCAGTTCATGCTCACTCTTACAGCATGACACCCCTGAGAATTTTTTATGGCTCCACACAAATTCCCACTTCTGTGATTATTTCAACAGCTCATGAAAAATATTTGTTTTGTTGTTAAAGATAGCCAAGAGGCAATCACATCACCCGCACGACGCCGTGACTAATTAAGCAGAGGTGCCATTCAAGTCACATTTTCTACATTAACGTGACAAAATACGACATTAGGGAAGAGTCCAATGCAGTTTGGGGTTTTCTGTGTTTTCCCCACTGTTAGCTGTGTTAAAAACTACAGCTATTCATTCATTTATGCAACAAAATGTTCTAGTTTGTACTGTCGACAGCTCAGTTAAGGCGATGCATGTGGTGACTTTTGGTTTGTGACAGGTCGTAGATGCACGGCTGTGAGACATGAGCTATGCGTGTGATTCTGTGTGCAGGAAGAGAAAGGTGCTGCTACTGTTTAACACTTGTAAGTTGTACTCTACAAGGTGTCTGTTAGTTTCTATTTGCTTTTGAGTGAGAAAAACTGAAGCAACAAATCACAACCTGAAGTTTTTTTTTTTGTTTTTTTTTACGTGACGTTAGAACGTCACAGGAGAACATATTGAGACATTTAATGCATTGATAGTATTAAATGACCTTTAATTTGAAAAGAACCAGCATCTATTTTAAAAGAAATGTGTTTTGTAACATTTACAAAGCAGTATGTATAAATTTGGTTGTCAGATGAGGTTTCTCAGTGTTGGATTGTAACTTAGCAGTACTTATTTACAGACTCACAGTACTTGTACTCTACTTGCGTGCTTACGTTTGGTGCTTCTTTGTAGTATTTCCACTCCACTCATTTTGAAAGGCAAATATTGTATTTTTACTACACAACATCTATTATACCTTACTTAAAAGTAAGATTTTATAATGATCATCTTAAATATGTTGCTGCGTAGTATCTAAAGTGGTTAAAATTTCACCTACTACTGCAGTATAATTGTACTTTGACTAATAATAATTCAATCATATTATAGTACAGCATTCACTGGGACTATTTTTCTGTGTTGTGTACTTTTACTTGAAATAGGCTGTATACTTTCACTTAAGTAGGATTTTGAATGCAGCACTTCAATTCAGACAGTAGTCAGAAAAACATGTTGGCATCGTACATTTCTGTAAACAACGGATACATTTCATTTGCACGTTATCATGTAGTGGATACACTGAAACTTCAACAATGCTGTGGTCAACCACTTTTTTATCACTAATCTGGCATGAAAATGCAAAGATGTCTCAGTGAAAATGCAGAACTTTTTCCAGCTGCTGTCCTGGCAGGAAAAGCAGAAATGTCTTGGTAGAAGTAAAGACTTTTTGTGTAACTTTGCTGGCAGGAAAAGCAGCAATGTCTCGGAAAAAACAATCGCTTTTCCTGCCTCTTACCTGGCAGGAAAAGTGCAGATTCCTTGTTAAAAGACAACTTTTTTTGTGATAATACTCTGCCAGGAAATGCAGCAATGTTTTGGCAAAAGATTGCTGCATTTTGTTGCCTTTTGTGGCAGGAAAAGCAGAAATGTTTTGGTAAAAATAATCACTCTTTGTTGCACTATCTTTGCAAGAAAAACAGCAATGTTTAGTAAAAACCACTCTTTGTGTACCTATTCTGGGAGGAAAAGCAGCAATGCTTCGGTAAAAAGAGGAACTTTTTGTGTTTCTTTGTTGACAGGAAAAGCAGAACTGTCTCGGAAAAACCAACCACTTTTCATTCCACTTACCGGGCAGGAAAAGCATTGATGCGTTATTGAAAAACAACTGCTTTTTGTGATAATGTAGCGGTAGGAAATGCAGAGATGTCTGTAAAAAAAATAATAATAAAAAATTTGTGGCCTTTTGTGGCAGTAAAAAAAAGCAGTGTTTTGCTAAAAAGATTTATTCTTCATGGCACTATCTTGGCAAGAAAAGCATAGGTGTCTCTTTAAGAAACGACCACTTTTCATGCCACTATCCTAGCATGACAGAGCAGCTGTGTCGACAACAGACCTTTTCTGGCACAAAAAGCAGCAATTTTTTGGGGGTAAAAACCACCACTCTTTGTGCTACTATCAGGAAAAGCCTGATGTCTTTGGTTAAGAACAGCCACCTTTCATGCATATAAAGCCGCTGGAAACACAGAGACCGGCCGCTACAAAATATCAGCGTCTGTGTCTAAAAATCCACCGAAAAAACAGCAACAACTACATCACATCCGGTTTTGTTGTTGTTTTCTTGCAGCCCAGGTTCACGCCTTCCACCATCATGAAATGTACAAATGTAACATATTTGTGGTTTGCATGAATGTGTTATGTCAACATGTTCTTCTGGTGCCCAGGTACGACTTAAGTGTTTTTACATTGTGGTGTGTACAACTAAAGGAAACCAATACTTCCTCCTCCGCTGAGGGACGGTGAGGATAGTGACACATTTTTTAAATACAATATTTTACATGCTAACCTGGACTGGCCTGCTCCTGTGACGCTTTCCTCAGGATCTCCGTCTGCTTGGAGCTCAGCGCTTGGAGGCGTCCCAGCTCCTCTGTCAGCTCCGTGTAGGCCAGAGCCAAATTCACCCTGCAGAAAGGGAGGCAATTATGTCATTATCATAATCACGGTCATTACAGAATATCACAATGTCTGCGGAATATTAATGTATTACAACTGCAATCTCTGTTTAATCATCAAATATGTATGGAAGTTAATCAGAGTTTTAATACTGTTAATATGCATGGAACCGCATCACAGATCAGATCTCCATCTCTTTAAAGTGAACGAGCTCCGCAGCGCCGACACAGCCTCACAAATCAGGCCGGCTAATTGAGAGGCTTATAGGCTTATATTTTTAGATTGCATGTCATAGCGTATAATTTGAAGTGCATGAAATCACAACATTTCATGCGAGATGTGTCATGGCTCTGTCTCTCTCAGGGGCCTCACTGACAGAGCAACTCTATTTAGAGAACCGTAAACAACGGCGGGTGGCTTACATGCCTCTGTGTCTTTTATCCATGGCAACAGGCTGACTTTGAGTCAACTCGTTAGCTCGAAACTGATCCGAGTCCCCACAATATGCATTGCTGTGAGAGGGAAGAATCATCTCTGTACGGCTTTAAACATCTATGTAGCTTAGATGGGATAAAGAGTGACATTTACTGCATGTGGTTAAAAGCAGAGTCTTAGATCTGTAGGTTGGCTGAGGAAAAAAAGCAGCTATAGTAGTTAGTCACTGCCGGTGCTAGCTGCCCTCAAATCAGATATCGCACATCTTATCTCAAATGTCTAACCAGTTTTTTATAAACAGCCCAGTTCTGACCTGAAATTCACTCATCCCGGCACTGACAGCAGTAGATTAGAATGGTAATTGCAAGATTGGCGAGATGTGAAACCCTGAAATCTAACTTGAGATCTGTTAAGATAATCTGTTTATCCTGCCAGCATGAGTCACTTTCTTGTATCAGGAGCAGCATTTCAAAGATTTGATTGGTTTCATCACTGAGATAACAAATGTGAAGAGAACTACGGCAAACTTCAACAGGATATTAGATGTGCACCAACTTTGACATACAGAATAACGTTAGTTTTGCACTCAACCTTAAACACTTATCATGAAATCATTTTCCCTTCCTGCCCTGAAATGGCTGTGTTTTAATGTTCTCATTTTCTTTAAAAAGTTTCCATCTTTTTGAATTTGAATGTTTTTATGATTTTTATTTCGCTTTTTATATATTTTATATTTTTATATCTAATTATTATATATTATAAATATATAATATTTTATTTATATATACATTTCTAAAGGTTTTGTAATATATTATATATATTATATTAAATTTACAAAAAAATCCTGAATAATTTTTAAATTTTGTATCTGTTTATTTATTTTTTCAGTAAAATAACTAGTTCTTCATGATTCTCTTCTGCAAATTGATTGGATGCTGTCGGATTGGTTCAGACAAAGTGGATCATCTGGTCAGATTTCTGGGGATAAAGTCAGCTGATTGAGGAAAATATGGGTAAATAAACTGATTCATGGCACATTTTTTTAAATAACAGTTTTTAATCTTTGAGTTTGGAGGGTGATTAAGTATGTCCTAGTCAAACGCCCCAAGTTTAAATGAAATCACGAGTCTTTGGTGTTAAAGGCCAACTGGATTCACACGTCTTTTTTGATTCTTTTCATAACATTTGTGACTGCGGTCTTCTGGTTTGTCCTATGCAAATAAACCTGCCTCGCTATTGCATCACTTTTATCCCTTCTTATTTTTAACTATATGTCAAAGATTTAAAGAAAAAACAGAGGCTCAAATGTTGAGTCAGCTCGAACACGTCATAATGAAAGGAAACAAACACATGAAACCAGAATGTCTTGTTGCACCTGAGTGCCAGGTTGTTACAAGGCTCAGATCTGATAAAACGTCTCCAATAAACAAATTTTAACCTCTGTGCTGATGAGAATTTGAGTCATTCCTCTGCAGCGATTGTGTCAGATAGTTGTTTTTTTTTTTCATTACAAAGAAACACTTCTGCGTATCCTGGGGATTTCTTCTGCATAAATAGGAATAGATATAAACTTCCACTGCAGCACCAAAAAAAGAAAATATGAATCCTGCCTACACAGCAAATAAACACCCTGTCAAATTAAAAGTATACTCCCCGGCACACCCGCGCACTAACTTAATCGAGTCTTCCCACTTGTGTGTGTATTAGAGGAACACTACATATTTTTGTATCAGCAGATTCTTTTTTACCTCTGAGCTACAGTCTAATTCTGCACAGCTTTACTCTGAAAAACATGCTCACTGTGCTGCTTCTTCACACCGTTTTTCAACCCATGATGCACTGCTGCAAGTTCATCACCCCGAAATCATTTAAAATAAAGTCAGGGACCCTTGTTTATAGGAAGCTCACAAATAAAAGCTGAAAATAAGTCAGAACTTCCACTGGTTAGCTGGCTCCGGGTAGCCCACCTAGTTTTCCACTATCTCTGCTATGACTCAGACAGAGTGGGGTATAAAAGCCCCCTTCATGCCCCATCGCAGACCAAACAACATCCTTCTTTGTGGTAAAAGTTGGTTGCATGCTCTTAACCCTATAAAGCCCACTATTAACAACTTACATATATTACTTATCCCGATACTGGTATTTCCTTTCCAGATATCACAGATGAAGTCATTTCCCTCCACTCACCACTGGAGTTTTTCCCCAAGTGTAACGTTTATCTTCAGTTTTAAGAGAAAAAGAACCATCTTAGGGACAATCGTTGCAAATGAACATGGTTCAACACAGATAAAGAGGAAACTCAGAGTTGTAAATACAACTTTTTTTTGTTTTAATAACCCTTTGAAACCTGGATTGACGTCACTTTTGTTGTGCTGCATTCAGATGCCTGTCACGAGTATTTAAACTTTAGAGTTGGTTTGATTAAAAAAAAACCCCAAAAACAATAAAAAACGACAAAACAAAACAAAAAAATGAACGACCTGACAAGAAATATACAAATTTCAAGATATTAGTAGATTTAGAAAATGAATTTTATAAGAGCTTGGGAAAAATGTCAAGAGAACTATATTTCTAATAATCATACTTTTATTTTTAATTATTGTTTTTCTTTTTTTAATTTTATACCTGTGTCTTTTTTGCTTCATAAAAATAGAACTATGTGGTTATTGCTATTATTATTATTAGTATTATATAAACAATCAACCCTGCAAATGAACCTTTATTTTTTCTGACAATTTGCGTACAAAATCAGAATTTCTGCCCCCATCCAATGTTGCAATATAACCTTTTTTCTAAAACATATTAAAATGTAAAAAAAAACAAAACAAAAAGGGAAAACCCTTTAATTTTTGAATCAGAGACCTACATCAACATCTGAAATGTGAAAAAATGCTATTTTTTTTCTACATTTGGGCTTTACGGGGTTAAGACAGGTATGATTCTGAAAACTCCTGCAAACATACAAACACTTGTCCTGCATCAGTAGGAAATCATCAATCATTACTTACTGGCATGGTGGGTGGAGCATGTAGGAAAACCACCAAAGCACCTATAAAATGTAAATGTCTCCACTCCCTTTGCTCACGACTCTCAGGTGACTCTGAGCTCCAGCTCTGCTTCGACTTCTCTCTTTAAAAGTGTTTACTGATTTCTCTACACTTTGACATTCACGCTCCTCTTCCTTTTCACACTTTGGGTTGATATTAGAGTCTGCTGTCTCACGTTTCAGTTTGTGTTTGGATTATCTGTGTGACACCTCTCACTCATGGTCGCATGCAGTAAAGCAGAGGTGAGAACGTCATTTAACCCCTTAATACTGGGGTGGACCTTAGTTGTGCTGCATTCAGACACCTTTTACTTGCATAGAAACATCTGAAACCTGAGAAAATTAGTTTGATTAATTTCAAAGGAGGAAAAACATGATAAGCAACTCTGCAAGAAATGTCACAAACAAAAAATAAAAATCTGGAAATGAACTGGGGTTGATTGGTAGGTAGATATTGTCAAAAAACAAAGGAAATTGTCCAGAAAACTATATTTGTGATCCTCTCAATTATATATTTAAAATTATGTTACAGAAAACAGAAATTCAGCAAGTTTTTGAGGTAATTTTCTTTTATCTTATCTTGCTCACTTTTAGATAGTTTTCTTCCAGCTTTTCACTAGTTTCTTGTGGATTTTTGTTGATTTCATGTAGGGGGTTGACCAATATTGGTTTTTCAGGGCCAATACTGATTATTAGTACTTACTGAGACAGATAACTGATATTTGGAACCAATATCCATAACAATAAAAATGTAAAATGTTTCTGTCAAAACTTTGTTTAATGCCTTTAGCAAATTTTCAATCAAAACTGAAACTTTGAACACCAAATACAGCAAGTTCCCTGCAACTTTTTAGTAGAGCTTAGTGTTTAGTATAAAGTTAAGCTGCTTGTTGCCCTCTTCCTGTGTATTTTAAAGAAATTAGACCAATTTGCTTTTGGTTTCAAAGGGTTAAGAAAATCTTTCAAAGCAGGTCTCGTGTTTGTTTTTGTCTCTGTGTGTCTAAAAATACTTGTGTCTGCTCTTTTGCATTTGTTTCCTTTTGCTTGTGTGTGTAACTGTGCGTGCATACTGTAAAATGTACAGTGTGTAGGAGGGGTGTGATGATGCCGATTGATGCATTGATGAGATTCGCACCGCTGAATTGATCAGATACAGGAGTGTGTGTGTGTGTGTGTGTGTGTGTGTGTGTGTGTGTGTGTGTGTGGGTGTGTGTGTGTGTGTGTGTGTGTGTGTGTGTGTGTGTGTGTGTGTGTGTGTGTGTGTGGAGATGAAGTGAAGTGAAGAGAGTGTGGGCAGGAGTCTGACCTCTGATCCGATCAGACGTTTCAAAGAGCGAGCCGTCACTGCAGCTGCCTGCGAGGTCTGAGCTCCTCTTTTTCGACGATAAGCGTTCTCTGTCAGAGCTGCTGGAGCTCAGTCACCCTCATTAAAGACGCAGCCTCGGGGGAACAGTTGAGTGTGTGCGCTGGTCAGCGTGACGTACTGATAACACATTCTTAGAAACTTGTAACTGTGTAGTTGTGATTTTAGGAATGAGTAAGAGATTCATGGTAGTTGGAACAAAGTGAATTTTGGTCTTCGCTGCGTGTCGTGAAGGGACAGGTGTTAAACGTTGGGGGCTTTTCACACTCACACAGAGAGCTGTCAAACCGTCCTCACACCGAGTGCACCAAGCGCTCAGTGTGTTGAGCTACCTGGTAACTTTAAAGAGGACCTGTTATGCATTTTCGTAGTTTCTGTCATTTAAATAATGTAAAAAATATCAGATGTTCATGTTAACCCTTTGAAACTAGCGCAAATTGGCTTGATTTCCATCCAAACCGTGGCAACAAGACAATGAGAAAATTAAAGGAAATGTCCCAAAAATGAGCAAAAAACCAAAACAATTATAAAAAAGTAAGGAGTACAAAAAAATACCTAAAAGAAAAAGGAAAATGTGCTAAAAATAATAATTATGTAAAATAACAATAAATATTATTTTTAAACATTTTTCCCTATCTTTTTAAAAAACACTTCTCCAAAGCTACAGTTTTTTTGCAATCAGAATATCTGACCTTTTTTCACAGAAATTTGTGAGGGTTTTTTTTTTCTTTTTACCCAAATGTTTTGAACATCTGTCTCCATGCGTCTTGGAGTGTTATTGCGAGAGGAGAAGTCGCAGAGCATCACTCAGTGGAAACACAGTCGTCTCGCCATTATGTTTTATCCACATTTTGAAAATATTAAGCGCAAATCTGTAATGGAAACCTGCCTACAGTTGATGTTTAAAGGGAGAAAATGCCCCCACATAAAGTCACTCCACAGCGAGGCTACATGTCGATACACGCTCATATCAGGGAATCCAGTAATCTCGGTTGCTGATTTGTTGAATTCTCTTCTTTATTTGGGATTTTTCATGGTAGAAAGTTCTGCTAGTCTCAGTAACAGAGACGCCGATATGTGGATCTCTATAAGAACATTGAGTATATGTCTTCTTGAAGTGAGTTTTTTGGAAGGGGGGCTAATTTTGAATTAAAATGTAAAACAGTGATTTCCAAAGGTTACACTTTGTTGTTTTAAAAGCCAGACTCAGTTTCAGTCAGAATAAAACTTTTTAAACATGTCACCTTTGTTGTTTTTGTGAATTTCCAACAAGAAATAGGAGTTCAGCTCAAAATCATCACGTCGTGATTTATTGGAAACAGCTCTCACTTTCTGAAAGCTGAAGAGGGATTAGTCAGTCTCTCTGTGTACTGATAAAGAGGAGGGGGGTTGTACTGCCAGGTGGCTGCCAGCGTCTTCAGCAGTGTGGGTTGTGGTCTGTGAGGGCAGCTCATTCACGTACTACTAGTTCTGAGTGAGGCACACGAAAATCCACAAATACAGTCACGAAAGCTGTGACTGGTTGTAGAATCGGCCACAAACTGCACAGACTCTCTCAGAAAAGAGAGAAACATGACAAAAACAAGAATATTTTATGACTCATGGACAATAAAATTGTTTTTTTTTGCTTTGTAGGTGAAGTTTCAATTAAATAATCATTGAAATGCTGGTATCAGCACACTGGAGAGGCTTTAAAAGTTCACTGAAACTCATTCACTGACAAAAGTTTTGTTTTTAAATAACACTAGTTCCTCCCCAAAGACTGTCTCTGCATTTTAAAGTGCTGATGAAGGTGTTGTGTTAATATGCTCCATATCAATCTGTGCAGTTTACACTAAATGAGCCCAATTACAAGAAAAAGCACCAGGAAACAGCGTTCGTGCTTCGTAGGTTTTCAGTGGGAGTAAATGATATTGTTGAGTAAAACCAAAAGGTGACCAAGGTCTGGAAAAAAGCAGTAGGCTTCCACCACACACTTGGTACATCCTCTCTTCACTGTCATGTCGTTTACTTTCAGTTTGCTCCCCATCGAAACACTTCTGGGGTTTCACTGTGTGGGAGTCATCTGCCCAACCTGCTGTGGTTTTTGCTCCTTTTTTTTTAACCTGTAACCCCTTTATAAACAGTCGTGCATGCCTGGGGCAATTTGACGAAGACATGAGGACTTTCTGTCTTCTTATTGCAAGTTTCTCTTTTTGGCTGTAAGTGACAGAGATGAGTGGAAAAAACAGCAGCTTTGACTCTCACTGCTGCTCTTTTTGTGCGGTTTCAGGTAGAAAAAAGAGCACAGATAGACTGGACTTGCCTCACTAGAAATGAGGAAATGCACAGGAAGGTTTTCTGCGCTGTACATACACTGCCCCCTGCTGCTTAAAAACAGAAACAATGGAGCTATGGTTGCATGCACATATGCTGGAATATAAAGCTTTTGTGCAGAAAGAATAACACTCCTTTATTAATGCTGCATTTGAACCCAGTTAGCCAGCGATGGAGAGCTCGTCTGGTTCCTAATGAGGCCCCTGGCGGTCGGCTTGAGCACATCACAGCAGGAGAATAAAGATACAGATGAGCAGCGGCTTTTTGTGAAACATTCCTCCTTTTGCTGTAGATGATGCTCCTCACTAACTACCTTCACTCCAATGCTTCTGTATCTCCCCTCCCTCCCTTCTCCCTCCGCCCAGAGATCGGCTGTGGTCACTTACTGCTCGTCTCCCACCTTCTTTATCCACTCCACATCGCACTGCTTGCACGGGGAAGTCATTTCCTGCCGAAGTAGAGCGTGAAATTAGATTAGCATGCAGGTGCTGGTGGAATATTGGACAAAAATCTGACAGCAACAGTCGAGTCGAGGCAACATGTGTGAAGGTAACGTCGTCAGAAAGACACTGATAGTCACTGTCACTGATAATTATTTTTCTCACACTGTATGTGTGCAGCCGTGGACCTTTTGTGGGTTCATGTGTGTTGGTGAAGTCTTCCAAAACCAAAATGTTTAACTATAGTGCTCCAACAAAGAGAGAGATAACTGGAAATCTGAAAACTTGTTGTTTTATTGTCTCTTTAGAGACTAATACGATGTGTTGTGATGTGGCTGTAGAACGAGGTCTTAAGAAGTAGTGTTGAGTTTATCTTTTCTGCTCAGGGTGAGATGAAAAGATCGATGCCTCTCTCATGTCTGCACGGTAAATATATACCCACCCCCAGAAGCAAAAAAAATTGCCACAGAGGGAAACCGCGAACATGGCTCTGTCTAAAGGTCAAACTCCTTTCATGTTTATCTTGTTTGTTTCATCTGTGCAAAAACATAAAGGAAGTAATGTGCTTTAAAATACATTTAGTTAAATCTCTAGTTTAAGCTATATTTTGTAGTAGTAAGGTGGGATTTTAATCACATTCAAATTTCAGTAGCACTTTCTGTAGTTTATGTTATGTAGTTTATGACTTTGGGTCATGTGGTTTATGTAGTTAAATACAAATTTAATATTTTTTGTATTCTCATGACATTTATTGCCATACAACATGGTATAATGCCACAACCAGGGGCGCAGCACTGAATTCTGTGGGTCCTATGCACATGCTCTCTCTGTGGGCCCCCGTCCTTCCTCTCCCGATCCATGGCTCTGAATTTGGAATAAATAAAACATAAAAATCTAACCATGCATAACAGTTTACCTTTTTTCACTTTTTTCTATTATTTTCAGTTTTGGAACCATAATTCTTATTTAATTAAGGCACTGATTACTTAGAAATAAAAAAAATGCAAACAAAACCAAACTTTTTATTCTGGGCTTTTGAAGGACCCCTCTCTCAGTCCTGCTTTTTCACCCTCTACGATGCCCCTGGACAACATTTTTTTCTTGCTACTGGGCTTGAATTTCCCTTGGAGTTCCCTCCCTCAAACACATTTACTCACAGTTAGCTCATTTTAACTTCCTTGTAACAGTGAAAGATTCCAGACTTAGATGTGACTGTTTTGCATGATGTTGTTTGGATGTATTTGAAGCACTTTTTGAAACTAAGGCTAATTTTTTGAGAGTAATAAAGGTATAGTTTAGGTACTTTTCATTGAAATATAGCCAGCAGATAAGCTACTCTTTGAATGTAGTTTGTGCTCGCTTGGAACCAGGCTCGCAGTTTCCCACTGTTTCCAGTCTTGGTGCTAAGCTCAGCTAATGAGGACTCTTTCCAAAATTGGGAACTATTCCTTTAAATACAATGCAGCATAATGAGAAAACTGCAGATACATATGCTGTCCTCTGTCATGTCCTGGTTAGAGCCGGACTCTGACACTGCTGTGTTGGGATCTTTAGTCCCTGCACAGCTCACTGCCTCCAGCCTGACACTAAACTGGCAAGGTCAGGTTTTTCTGTCCCACTGGAGCCAGAAATACGTGTCCCCTGTGGTGCTTTAAAGCTGTTCATCATCTCGGATATGTTTTGTTATACGATGACCACGACTGTAAGTGTGTGCAGCCCAAAGACCCTAAGAAATTTGCTTATATTGGATGATTCTGCAGCACACATTTTCCACCAATAACAACATTCAATGTCAATGTTGAGTTTGAACGTAATCTGGAGTTTTGCAGAATCAGTGTTCTTGAGATAGATTTACATTTCTCTTAATACAATTTAGGGAGTGCATCATAAGAAATGTTGCTTCTGAAATGTTGAAACTGTTTCCCAGTGTCCTTTACATAATTTAAAGGGATAGTTTGGTTTTTTTTAAGTGGGTTTGTATGAGATACTTTCTGACTTTTTAAAAAAAGTCCACTCCAAAACAATTAATTTCAGGTAAGTGAATGCAACATTGAGAATACTTTCACCACTTTACCTTTGCATCAGACGGTGATTTCTGAAGGGGCTTCAAAGCCAGGGTCCATTGAAAAAGACAGTGATCTAACATCGCTGAACACAGGAGCTGCTGGTCTATTACTGCGTCTATCAGTTATTTTGTTTGTATTATTGTGTGTTAGTTTGGATTCAGCAAAGTCACATAATGACAAACTATCAATGATCAAAGCAGCTATAGAGCAGAAGCCCCTGTGTTCAGCAGGCTAAAATTACTGTTTTTCTCAATGGAGTCTGGTGGCTTTGACGAGATCAGAGATGGGGAACTAAAGTCGTTTAATGCTTCCCCATCCAAACAGGCTGTCTGGCTGAAAGGTAACGAAAATACTCTCAGTAAAGTATAGCACACACTTAAATTGATACTGATTTCTTTTAGGTGGGACTTTCTTTATAAGCTAAAATTTGTTTTACTGTGGACCCCATCCACAGCAGTACATTGCTCAGCTTCTATGTCAGTACTCCAGCCTGCTTCTCCAAACTGTGGCCATGCTGACTGACATCTTCTATTGGCCAACCAATGGATAAGTACCTAATTTTACCCAAATTTTTAAAAAATCTGAACCATCCCTTTAAAATGTCCAGACGCATTAAACTCCACCCTTGTTGCTCCCAAAGTAGACTAAAACAAACCAGCACTGACCCTGTCCCTCTGGCTATTCTGCAGCATCCTCATCTCCTCCTTCAGCCTCTCACACTCCCCCTTCAGCTCCTCTTCCCGCTGACATGCCCCCTGGGCCTCGTGCCGCGCCCCCTCCAGCTCGGCCTCCAGCCGCTGCAGCTTCAGGTCGGACAGAGCGTCCAGGCTGCGGGAGCTCTGCAGGGTTAACGCCGGACAATCCAGCACTAGAAGGAAAAAAAAGAGAGAGAGAAAATGAAAATACAAGAGTCAAAACACTTAATTTTCATCGCTCTCGCCCTGACTAATGGAGCGTGTGTCCACGGTTGTTGTACAATAGATGAGTGTGAAAGAGCAGAAGAGCTGACTCCTTCCAAGGGCAGCATCTTTCAGTTTGCACCTGACATGATCTGCGTGGGCATGTTAGTGATTCAGCTCCGCTCACTCAGTCCTTGAGCCAGAAGACACTGTAACATCGTCTTTTATATCCCAGCTCCTCCTGCCTCCTCACCCGGCCGCTCACATGTGCAGGTTCACGCATACTGTACGCAGATCGTTTCTCACATTAATCAACAATACAACATGCAGATTCTGACTCCTTGCATGCAAATTCATGCAGAAAAAAATATTTTTCCAATAAATAAGAGACTTTGATGCCTTTGCAAAATTACACCGCCTCTTCACAAAGGTGTACCATCAGTAGAGGCATCTGCTGAGGTGGTGGTGACAAATTTCTTCCATGTTTCCATCAGCCGCCCACGTCACTGAAGAGGGCAGAGTTTAGCATCTACTGACTCTAAAGTTTAACACTTTCTCTTCCAAAGCCGTTAGAAATTGCATATTTTATTTTGAATTCTTTGCTGCAGTCTTAAAATGGGGGAATCTCCTGACTTTTTGGCCTCATAATCCAAACTCAAAGGTGATTTTAAGGTTTTATTTGCATGCTTTTCTCTTGCAAATGCAGCAGTGCGAGTGACCCGCCATGTGTGAAGCATCTTTCAAACTTTTACACATTTCTGAAACAGGAATTAATTTGCATCGCAACGTCGTATTATCTCACAGCTTTTCCAGCATTTGGTGATGTAGCAGTAATCACAACAGAGAGTACGTGGTGGTACAGATGGAAGCAACAGGCTGAATAATACAGAGAAATCCTCAAATTTGCAGAACCAGACCCTTCAAATGTTTTCGATTTCAGTCACAAGCACCCGCATTGATTTGGAGGTCTCTTTTTCTGCGACTGTGAGGGGGAATTTGGAACAAAATGTCCAAGCTGGCTCTCTCCGACAGGCCGAGGATTAACATGACCTCGTTTAAAATGTTTCTCTGGCCAGATTGTTGGATTTGATTAAAGATACAGAGAAAAATGATTAACATAGAAAACTGGTGTCCAGGCTGGTTAATATAGAGATGTATTTTATTACTTTACAGTGACTAATAAAATAGCTATCAGAGTTGAGTACCAAAATACTGACCTGAATAGTCCTCTGAAATCTGTATTTTACGCTCACATTCTATATATTTATGTATAAATAGATGGATTAATAAGGGATGTGCTGTGATGTCAGATTTCCATACTGCTGTTATTGTGGCCAAACGTGGTTAATGGCATTATCACCTTACTGTAATTGTCTAAGTTTAGTGATAAACTATGAAAGCTTATTGCTGCCACACCAGTAATAAATAAATAAATTAAAATAAAAAAACATCATATTATTTTGTTTGGGAAATGGGAAAAGTTTATTGTTATAATAGGGTGTTTTTCATGTTTTAAGAGGATATTTTCATGTCATTGCGACATACAAACTTATATGTACCATTTGTTTTGTTATTTGTCATTTACATGAGACATTTTATGTTAAAAAATTATTATTATTATTTAGTATTCTAACTTAAAGTTATAATGTCATAATGTAAAACGTTCAAGTTATAACGTGATAAAATTGTTAACGTGAAACTTGATGGAGGAAACTGTGGAGGAAAATAGCTCATTTATATCTTTTTAAATAATTACTTAAAACATTAGAATCATCTTGTGCAAACGCAATTAAGCAAAATTAAAGGCACAAAAACAACATACACAAAAGTAAATGCTCTGCTTCAAGTTCAAGACAGTTGACTGGAAAATGCGAAATGGAAATTACGTTAAATGCATTTGTCTGTCTTTCTAAGATTTGGCTGATTTCTGCTCATTTTTACTATTATTTATCTAACTGAGTAGGTAAAAATTGGTTTCAGTGGCTATCATGAACATTTTCTTTGATTTAGGAGGTTCCCACCCATAAATAATTACCTATCAATATAATCAATAAGATCTAAGGAACATCTTTTTTTTTCCATATTCAAATTACATTTTGATCACAGCTCCGTGATAAAATATTTAGAAAAGTTCGAAAGAGCTAAGAACTTTAACATTTAATGTAACATTCACATTGGTGAGATGCACAGTAATGATGGGACTAAAAACTGAGTAAATCCAGTATACCGGCACTATAGATGAACAGCGTTACTGCGAGTTGGCGGTCACTCACTGTGTGTGTCGGGGCCGGCGTGCAGCTGCAGGTACTGCATGTCTTTGCTGTGCAGCTGCATGTTGAGTTTCTGCAGGGAGTTTTCTCTCTGCCGCAGAGCTGACTCCAGACCCAGGATACGCTCCACGTGCTTCTCCACCAGGCTGGTCTGAAAACACACATTTAATTTATTTTAATCCACCGTGGACATTAAAAGTATACATGTTTAACCCTCAGGGCCCGCTTTATGGCTCTTCACACAAAATGCACTTTCCAAAATCAAGCTTTAAACATTATTATACATTAATATTATTTTCTGCTTTGATTGAGTTCATTTTTACACCAACATCCTAATCATAAACATCAAATATTAATTAATTTTCAGAATTTTAACCCTTTATATGCCAGGTTTTTATCATGATGTCACTATGTTTTTAGAAACCCACAAAAAAAAGACTTTTTTCCCCAAAAATTGCAAAAAATTGTTTTATGTGACAGCAAAGAGACCTGCTTTTTTTTTTTTTTTTTAAAAAAAAAGGGCATTCAAAAGAAAGAAAAATATTCATAAAACTATATTCATATTTATATATTTAAAATTATGTTACAGGATTTTTTTTTCAATGTTGAGCACTTTTTTGGGTTGTTTCTTGCTGGGTTTTGTTTTTTTTAAAATCTTTCTTGTATTTCTTGCGTATTTTCTAGTAACTTTTTACATTAATTTGTTGTACTAATTTGTTGCTTATTTTGGGGCCATGTGTTATTGAATTACTCATTGCCTTCCCTGCATGTTTTTACTAGATATGAAAGCAGTTTGTTTAGGTTTTAAAGGGTTAAACATCCCTGCGTCTCATGGGAATGTCTATAACATACTGTAATATTTGTACCAACACACAGTAATTTACATGGTGGTTTAAGCAGAGCAGTAAGTCTTTTCTTGTCATTGTGCAAAACACACAAACTCAGTCACCTATTCTATGTATATATTATGCAGATTAGTTAGTGAGCGCGCTGCTGGTAGGTTAAAGGTCAATGAGGCTCAGTGGGTAGTTGGCGCCGTATTAAGCGTCGCCGTCACAGACTTCAGGTGACATTGACACTGTGTCAGTCCTCGGCAGGTGGCACTTCCAACATCCTTGGCGAGCCTCATTCTGTAATCACTGTGCCCACATAAAACTGCTGAGGCTGCTCGGCGTGAGCTGCTCAATGGACTTCACTCTCATATGAGAGGGTTTATTATCACAGAGGGGATCTGGGAGAGAACAGCCAGCCAATCTGTTCAGTTGGACGCGTCTACCTGGTCTGGATCGACTTTGATTTGTTACCAGTTACAGAAATGTGTTCCAAAAAAGAAAAATTCTCACAGTTGCACATGTATTAACAAAAGAAAACAGAGGATGAAGCGAAAGATTAAGTTTAGTGTGTTTGAAAATGGGGACGACAGATTATCGGCGTGGCTGATTATTTGGGCCAGTATTTGGCATTTTGCTGATTATCTGTATCTGCGTTTTATTTTAATGATCGCTGATAAAATGAATAAATTAAAAAAGAAAAGAAAGTATCAGCATGGGAGGAACTTTTACTTTGTAAAACCTCAGGGATCTATTTTTATTTATTTTTCTATTTTTCACTTGTTTTTATAAACAAAAGTTGGTGGGAACTTGCTGTATATGACGATGAAAGTTTCAGTTTTGATTAAACATTTGGCATTTGAAGGAAGTTTTGCGTTGTAGATTGTTATATTACAAATTCTAAATATAGACAGAAATATTTTTATTAATACTGTAAATGTGAAATGGTTCCAAATATTGATTATAGGTCTCGATAAATTATAATGGGTATTGATATTTGCCCTGAAAAATCAGTATCGACACTTTAAAAGATATGAACTTGCAGCAGCTTTAAAAGATATTAACTTGCAGCACAAAACAATAATTTGCCAAATTAAAATATTAATGTAATTTACAGTAAAGAAGTGTATTTTTCGTGTCGGAGGGGAAGCTTCACTGACTCTAAAAGGACTCGTCTGTCTGAAGGACGTTGACTCAGTGTAAGAAGTAATGAAAAAGTTTGCTCAGAGGCCAATTACTTTAAATTGATCGCTGGACTTTAAAGTGCTCGGTCAAAGTGATCCAGTGAAGTGTCTGTTTTTCTTGGCTGTACAATCAGAGTGACAAATGTAAAAGTAATATTAGGAGAGAGGAAAAGTACAGTCTTACACTGTTCCATCCATTTAGCATTTACATAGAGGAGTGATACACAGACTACAATTAAAGATTGCCTTTAAATTGTGACGGACTTTAAAGGGAGAGTTCACCCCGAAATCCAAAATACATATGTTTCCTGTTACCTGTAGTGCTTTATATCAGTCTATATTGTTTTTGTGTGCGGTCTGCCTCCTCTCTGATATAATGGAGCTAAATGGCACTCGGCTTGTGGCGCTCAAAGTGCCAAAAAAGTACATTTGAAAATGTCAACAGCAATGTCTCTTCAGAAATCATGACCTTTTTACTCAAGATAATCCACGGACCTCGCTGTGAGCAGCTTCACGTAGGAACCACAATAATGGCATCCGACTCATGTTTTGTTTGGGTCTTTTGGGGGTAATTTTGTGTGTAATTGTGGCAATTTTGTGTCTTTTATGGCCATTTTGTGTGTCTTTGTAGTTGTTTGAACCTCTTTAAGGTTATTTTGTGTCATATCGATCGCCTCGTTAAGGCATTTTTGTGTCTAAGTGATGTAATTTGAGTCTCTCTGAGGTCATTTTCTGTCATTTTTGGTCATTTTGAGTCACTTTGTGGCCTTTTTTTTGTCTCCTTATGGTTGTTTTTTTATGTGTAGGTAATTTTGTGTGTAAGTGAGGTAATTTTATGCCTTTTTAGTCATTTAGAGTCTTCTTGTGGTTGTTTTGTGTCTCTTTGTATTAGTTTTATGTTCTTTTATAGTAATTTAGGTCTCTTTAAGTAATTCTGTGCGTTTTTTAGGTAATTTTGTTTCTTTTTTGGTCATTTGGTGTTGCTTTGTTGTCATTTTGAGTCTCCTTGTGATTATTTTGTGTGTTTTTGTTGTTGTTTGGGTCTCTTTGGGGTAATTTTGCATCTAACAGAGACAATTTTGTGTCTTTTATGGTCGTCATTTTGCCATATTGCATCTCTTCATGTTCCTTTCCATCACTTTGTGGTTGTTGTGAGGTCTTTTTGAGTCTCTTCCTGGTCGTTACATGTTAATTTGAGTGACATTTTGCAAACGAAGGCCAGTGGGCTACATGACACTCTGCTTGTGCCCATTGGGCTTACCCAGTAATCCAGTCATGGGTGTCCACATACTTTTGGCCCTTTCAGTGTATTTGGTGACTTAAATATAATCATGTCTTCTGCTCACTGCCAGTTCATGATGTCAGTCATGTCGACTTTTACATTTCATATTCAGCAGAATGTGAAACTGTAAGAATTTATTAATGAGCCATATGGCTCCTGCGTGAGGCTGCAGTGAAATGAGGAATGCACAGAGCAGTGAACTGAATAATGTCTCTGACCATCTTGTCCAGATCCCTCTGGAGGTTGCTCTTCTCCATGTGAATCTTCTCGTAGGCCTGGATCACATCCTCCAGCTGCTCCTCTCTCTCCTTCCTCTTCTGGAGCTGAAAGCGAGGATACAGAAGAACAAAAAAAAGGGTTGACATACATTTTTCCTCTTCTTTGTCAGTTTTCAAACTTCCTCTTGAAGAGAGAGAAAGAGAGAGAGAGAAAGAGAGGGGGAAACACCAAAAACTTCCTCTGTGAGAGTCGTCAAATGTGTCTCTTAAGAAATTGTTGTGTAACCAAGCAAATTTAGGACACTGAAATCCTGACACTTCAGCACGCACGCCTCCCCAACTCGACAAAATCATCATTTCAACTAACATCTTTAACACTTCTAAAATACAAATTTCTCGCTGATGTATTCTCCACACATTGGCATAATAAGAGCCGCAATAACACACTTTTTGACAGATCTGCGGGCAGTGACATCCGCCGAATTGAGTGAAACGGAGAGGATTTTCAAGCAGGGGAGGGATAGTTGAAGAATATGGTCACTTTAGACCACACGGAGAACGCGAGTGGGAGCAGCCGCAGCAAAGGAGTGAGATAAACAGAGAGCCGGCGAGGACAAAGAGGTGTATCACTGCTGTGTGCCGGAGCGGTGACGCCTATTCAGTGTGTCTATGGTAACATATGCTGGGTGGTGAGGTGAGGATGGCTTGTCAACAGCGTCGTGACTGAGGAGACACACAGAGACGAGATTTAAAAAAAAAAAAAAAAAATGCATTAAGATGCTTTCATTATCACCTCTTTGCTTCTCCACCGCAGTCTTGGTTCTGTATGTGGGATTGTTGTTTTAAATGGCTCCTTAGATTCAAAGATGTCTGGTTTTGTTGTGTTTTTTTGGGGGGGGGGAATTATTTTTAGTTTAATTAGTTGGTATAAAACAGTTGCAGTGTGGAATATGGGCTTTCCACGTCCTCTGTAAGCTGATGAATTCAGGGTGCCAGTTTTAATGCTGCACATCAGAGAGAAGGAAAAACATGGGGAGGGTGTTATTGTTATTTTAGATGTTTCTATTTGCACTCTTTATATTTGCAACTGCAGCACAGCTATTTCTTTCAGGATAAAGGATGTTCTGTCTCATCTTTTTTTCATTTCTGCTATTCAACCGCAATCTTATTTTCATAATTCTGACCACCATCTCTATCAGTTATCATAATGTCGTCTGTACTTTTCAAAGAAAACCAGAACATGGTGGCATTAGCCAAGTTTCCATGCAAATGTAGTGCAAAATTGTAACCCAATTTCCAGATAATCAGCGAAAGAAAAAGCAAATTAGTTCTCTCACCCATTATTGTTAGATGTCCATTTACCATGCGTTAAAGAGAAGACTCATTGTTGTAATAACGGCCGGATTAATCTGCTAGAAGGCCATTAAAGGAATATTACATTTGCAACATGATAATTTGTATGTTAAGTATTCACCCTGTTTTATGTTGAATTTTTATGCTTGTCTCACGTGCCTCCACAGTGAAGGAGGAATACAAAAAACGTAAATGCTCTTTCTAATTTGGACTAAAAGGGGTCCACATTAAGCAGCAGCAGAACTATATAAAAACGTTTGTTTACAAACTCTCACACAACATGTGCAGTATAATCCAAGTCTCATCCATCCATCCAGCCGTGTGCTCAGCAACCAACTTACCAAACACACACAAAAACTCAAAATTTAGGAATTTAAAACTGAACTTAAGTTATCTTTGTTTTCTTCAGACTCCGTTGACAAAAACAGTAATTTTACCTCTCTGAACACAGGAGCTGCTGATTTTTTTAATGGCGTTAATAATGGCCGACAATGTGGTGTTTCAGAGGCTGTACTGGGCTGAGTTTTAAAGCTACAGTGATGATTCTGGTATCATCTGAAAGTACAAAAAACTCCAGTGATACCAACCATGTCATGCTAGCTTCTCAATAAGGAACAACACTCCAAAGTAATAGGCTTAATTTTGGCGATGGAAAATTGGCTTTTTCCTTTTACAGGGATCCCTTGACCTCAAGATACCTGAATGAAAATGATCTCTGTGAGTGAAACACCCCTTTACAGACATTTATGCACCTTATCAACATGGACTTAAAAACAGTTTTTAAATGCAAAATAATGAACTGAAAACATGCAATTTAAAAAAATGTAATTAATCACGTTTAACTATTAAAATTTCGAAATTCATCACAATTTTGCAGAAATTAAACGTATGACAGCCCTAATTTTAACACAGTGAAATTATGCAAAACAAGGCTTTCAGACGTTATGTCAGCTGATATTGTGCAGTGTGTGAAGGAGAAGTTTTTACAATTTTATCTATTTTGACTTTTTTTTTGGCTTTGAGATCTTTGAATTTCTCTAATGCCACCCTGACGGGAAATATGTCGCTTTTCTCTAGTTCTCCTTGATAACTGCAAGTCACCACTTTACCAAAAGAAAGACAGTTTTTTGTGTGTGTGGATGTGTGTGCGTGTGTGTGTGATGGTGAGGGGGGTCCTATCCCAACAGAGCATGCTCAGTGAGCTGTGGCACATTTCATCACTGTAAACGCCTGGTGTCAGAGCCGTGTGACCTTGTGTGTCCCACGCTAATCGCCTCTGCTGCTCCCATAAACCATTTCCTTCCTCTTCACGTGCTCTCTAGCTCTTTTTTTTTTTAACCAGTTTTACCGTTGCCTTCCTGTGTCAGTCTCTCTCATTTCTATTTCCCCACGCTCTCGTTTACACAGTCATAGAAAATAGTACAGTTGAGAGCGAGGGGAATGAGTAATCCAAGCACATTTTGGGTGCAGCCTTTCTCACTCTGCTCTCCCATTTTTGGAATGGAGTACTAGAAAAGTAGTAAAAATGGATTCTTTTGAAATCTCTGTCTGTGTGTAGCAGAAATATTACATACATATTTTTTTATTTTTTAACTCTTTGAAACCAGAGCAAAGTGGATGGATTTCTCTCAAAAACATGGCAAGAAGGCAGTGAATAACTTAAGAAATGGCCTAAAAAATAAGCAAGATATTTTATAAAAGTTAGAAGCAAATTACTTAAAAATTAGCAAAAATAAATAAATAATCAAAAATTTTAAAAGAATGAAAAAAAAGAAGAAAAAAGTGAGAAAAAAACAAACAGGACAACGTCATCAAAACGACATCAAAAAAGTGCTAAAAAAATTAACAAATAAACATATGTTTACTGTAACATAATTTTAAATTAAAAAAATGATTAAAATACAAATTTCTTGACATTTTGTCAATGCAAAAAAAATCAGATAATCTTTCTCCCACCTTTTACCATTTTTTTCGAATTTGTAGAACATATTTTGCCAACACATGTATTCCCTCTTTCTCCCTTTTTCCATAGAAATCAGGCCAGTTTGTTCATTTTTCTTAGGATTAAATGCTTGTGAAAGGTGTCTGAATGCTGTACAGGAAAACTTATGTCGATGAAGGTCTAAAAGCTGAAATCAGGCTGTATTTGTATTAAAAAGCACCCGTTAATTTCAAGATCCCACGTCTGCTTTCTTGTTTCTCAAGGCGTACACATTCAGCAGAAATCTTGGCCAGGTTTGTTCCCAATTATAGCGCGTCTCAAAAATAGAGCACCAGTGTGGAAATCCCATGTCACAGTGCTCCTTGGACGGTTTCTTAAAAAACACCCTGATCTCAGTCATTTTTTGCTTGGACAGCAGCTTTAGTGCTTAATTAGTTCTGGACATCTTTCGGCATATGTCCACCAGGGTTGGCCTGGATTTTTCTTTTTAATTCAATTAATATGCATGCAGGGAGGGATTTCTGCAGAATTCAAGCGCTGAGGAAAACCTTTGGTGTGATAAGGGACTTTTATTCTGTCCACTTTATTTTAATGAATATATAGTAAAACAGATTTTCTTCTTTTCTCTGCCGTCTCTTATATTTCCTCTCCGACCTCTTGCCTCCTTCCCCGTCTGTCTGACTGTCTCCCCGTCTCCCCCTCTCGTCCTCATCTGTCCTCTTACCTCGTGGGTCAGGACGTTGACTCTCTGCTGCAGGTTGCCATTTTCCGAGTGCAGCAGCGCCGTCTCCTTGCTCTCGAAGGAGCAGTAGGAGTTGGTGTCCTCCCCAAACTCATTGATCATAGGAAACTGTAGAAAAAAAAAACATATATAAATTAAAGCTGTAAGCAACGATGAAAAGGCCCTCACACCCCCACGTATGTTGGGGTACTGATGGGACACCAACTAAAGCGGTTGTTCATGAATGTGAAAGTTGGATAATGCACGCAGAACGGTTGGACCCTGGAGTGAGCTATTTCACATGGTGTAGTACTTCCAGTGGCAGTTAGGTGGCAGTGGAGAGGACACAACTTCCACGTCGTCTTCGTGTACATAATTTGTAGATCAAACCGTGTAAATCCAATGATAATTGTCCCTCAATGCTTACTTGCTCTTGCCAGTATGTGGCATTATTACGACTGGTAGATATTGTCATACAGATGTGTTCATACCCTAATCAAACGTATGAAATTCCCGGCGGATCGGACAATGTACACCAAAGTTATAACAATTTCCTGTTTTGTGGCAAGATATCAAAATTGTACCCCGGCCGCCGGAAAACTGTAAACCGTAGTTAGGTTTATTTATGTTATGGACCACACCCCTCTAGAGTTTATTATTCAGTATCTTAAAAACCTGATGAGACATCTACAAGATTTTTATAGCTTTTGATAAGTTTTGTCCAGTAATGATCCACAGAAAATTTGGTGCAGAAGTCAAGTCAAAAAATTAAAAAATGTTTTTTGAAATTTTAATTTTTTTTTTTCAAATTGTGGAAAAATTACAGAGCACATGGAGCTGGATTTGTGTGTCAAATTTCAAGTCAATCAGACTCTCGGTGTGAGAGGCACTGTCTTTAAAAACTAGGAACTTTTAGGTCTTAATTATAGCGCCCACATCTGTTCGACTGTCATATTTCTTTAGCAGCATTTGCAACTTTCAGTGATTGCTTAAAGTTTTATATCTCTACGATGTAAAATCTCAGAGGAATTAGTGAAAACATTTTTGAAACAAAATAAAGAAGAAGCAAAAACAATAATGTTTCAGCCATTCAGACTTGAACCCCGAAACATGACTGAGAGTACAGAACAAGATCAGTGAAAGAACCCTTTGCTTATTTATACTTTTTGTTTGTTTGTGTGCTTATACTTCTTTTTTTCCTGCTGTTTTCTGCAATTTTTGATGATTTCACACTGTGGTCATTAAATATTCATCTTGTATCAACTGCAGCTTCAGTTTGGCCCAGATATCACTCGGGGGATCAGGGTGTTTTAACTAATGTCATGTTTTTTTCTGTTCCTCGTGAACTAGATTTTCCAGTTTCTCCTAAACTGCTCTGAATTTACAGCAAGTTTCAAATTCAGTCCCACACAATGCAATCTTGAGTGGATGTGTGTGTGTGACTCAGCTGCTGTCCGTCCATCCGTCGGTTAGTTTGTCCATCTGCTCATATTTTGACAAAACTCTGGAGCATGATTAATACTTTTTCAAATTTGGGTGCTACAATGTTCATTTTGGTGTTTTTTTTTAAGCCAATCACACTATCTCAAACACTGTGTGTCAGATTTTCTCACTTCGAAGGCGAGTGCCACATCTCATCGCTCCGCTGTGGCATTTTCAAAATTACACGGATTAGGCAAAAGGCCAAAGCTGGTGATATTTTCTATTTTGTTATTGTCAGCATCTCCCATGACAAAACCACAACCAACAATGTGTCAGTCTCTTGATACGTTTTGGCCTTGTTTACGCCTGGTACAAAAATGTGTCTGAGTGTTTGGATAATAAGTGACAAACTCTAAATACATATGTAAATACACCAAATACATAACTCTTAACGACCATTGAATTTATTATGCAAAAATAAGGTCTTGATTGGTAATAAAATGTCTTAAATATATTTTTCAAAAGTCTCAAAAATCTTTAAAATAATCATATGACTGGAAACTGGATTTTTTAAATCTTTTTTTTCTGAAGTTGCATTATAAAATATAATGATGTAATATAATAATTCACTGCATACAATATAATTAACCAAATTGTTGTACAGATCAGGATAGTTGAACCAACAACAGTCATTATTTTCAATTCTTTTTGACATGCAAAGTGAGAAAAAAAACAATCGCCAAGTCATGTTATATATTACAATTCACATTGGGGTCAAAATTGTCCCTAACCCTAAATAATTTGTAGTCATTCATGTTTTTTAATTAACTTTTTAATTCAGCTCATAAAATCTTAGATTTAGAGGGAATTTAAAAAGTCTTGAAAAGTCTTAAATCTAACTTGCTTTAAGCTGTAGGAACCCTTGGTTTCGGGATCCCCCACCAGAAAATTTTGAGCATCAAACACTGAATTTCCTGCATTCTGGTAAAAAATGTTTTTGTTGTATTTGATATTAAAACATATACTTATAAATGACAATGAAAAGCAGAAAATTGTCAGAATTGAGAACGTTGGAACCGGGGAATATTTGCCTTTTTTCTCCTTGAAAAATGACTGAAAAGATAAATGGCTTGTCAAAATAGTTGCACATAAAACAATGAATCGACCAGCTGTTGCAGCTCTAGTTATTATGTGTCAAACAAAGTGATTGTTGGATTGGCAAACAGCGTCTGAATTCCCCCCACACACATTTTCACAGCATTGGAGACGCAGGTGAGAAAGCCTCATACAACGTCAAACATGTCATATAAACTGGTTTGTCTCAAACATACTTTTTTTTCTTGACTTTTTCGCTTGTATTAGATAGGGAAGGTTTTGAGTAAAAGGGGGAGTGAAAGGATGACAGACAGTTTTTGTCCATGGGGCACCTGCACTACCAGGTGAGCCACTCAAACTCTGTAAAAATACTCACTTTGTATTAGGGCTGGACGATAAAATGATAACGATGTCAACCATGAAATAACTTTTTACTCGACTGAAATATGAGGTGTAGTCGATAGAATATCGATTGAATGCATTCCAGCCATGTTTGACAGACAACACAAACAGCCAATGATAATAAGAATCGCGCTGTGACGAACCAAATGCAGTGAACGACTTTGACTCAGAACAGCTGAGTGTTTGACAGCCACAGCGCTGAAACAGACACTGCAGACATTTGCAGAGGTGGAAAGTAACTTCTTTAGACTTCTACTGACTGCTTTGTGCAGGGCCACAAGCACATGACCTTATTTTCAGGTCTTTCTTTCTCTAACTGGGAATGTTGGCAGGCTGTTGGCAGCTATAGGAGAAGTAGACCTATTCAAAAGTGTTTAATTCCCGAGTAAAATGATGAATAGCACAGAAGTTTCACGGAAGTTTAGGTAAGAGTCCTGCAGTCAGAGGAGTTGGCCTATTATCAGCACAGTGTGCTTAAATGTACCTGAAGTTTGTCTAAAATGGAGTTTTAATTTTTATATAATGCTGGAAAGTTTAATAAATAATGATAATAATTAGTTGAGTACCCCTGCTATAAACCATCTTCAAGGTGATACCACAATTATCATCGTAGATCATCAGACCGTATTTGATGATTAATTAACAGCTCACACATTCACATTCAAACAGACTTTTCAAACTACTGCACAATTCAGGATTATGATATTACATGTCTGACAGCCCGCTCCCGCGCACAAACATGTTCGACAGCCCGCTCCTGCGCGCCGGCATGTCTGACATGGTACATATACGGTTGATATAAGTTGAGAAAATCAGAATCTGTCTCTTCTGCATGATAGGACAGAATGTTTTTCATAACTTGGAGATACTTAGTCAATATTTTTGACAAAGTTTCTCTTTAGTTCGAGAAACTAAATAATCATTTTGAGATACTAAGTCATTAATTTGAGAAAGTAAAGCATTAGTTTAAGATACCAAATCATTATTTTCAGAGTCAACATTTTGAGACAGTTCCTCATTATAGCAACTTACAGGATCTTTTTTTTCATCACACCGGCAGACATGGGTGCACATACTCTTGTCCTTTAGGTGATATTTGTTGGTGCATTTTATTTTATAAGATGTGGTTAAACCATTCAGACTGCATTCACACCTGTGATATGGTCGAAATGCATTAAACCTGCACTGGCGTGTTTCTTTATCTAGAAATAAAAAGTTTAAACAGAGCCATGTCAGACAAATGTTACTGATCCTATAGTCAGTTCAAAGTGAAGATAATTAGGTGATGTGAAAGTAAGTCCACAACTGCATGACCTTACGTTTTGTAAATATACTTCTGCATTGATTAATTGTGTGAATGTACATTAGGATTATTGGTGAAATCGATCTAAAGTCAGCAGGGAAATAGCCACTGTACATGAAGAATGGTCACGTCAAAGAGCTGCACTCAGAGTTCAGGAGGGCTCATCCAGAGGGTCATAATATTGGAAGTCTTCAGTGATCGCAAAGAAAACGAGCTGCACATCTTTTTTTCTGGTCAAAATGCGGCTGAACTCCTTTGTCACCGTAAACATTTCTGTATAGCCGGGCCTGTTTGCATGTTGGTGGAGCAGAAATCCACCTCCTAGCAGTAGCCTTCGGACATATATAGAGAAGGAGAGAAGGTAGCTTTAGGGAATAGTGTGGGAGGACAGAAAGTGAGGTAAAGTGGAAAAAAAATAAGTGTAAGGAAAGAGTTAAATGGGCGGAAGGATGCGGTGTAAGACACACAAAGGGGACGAGGAACCACGGAGTAAAAGGAGATAATGATGCAAAGAGCAAGGGAGAGATAAATTGCTGAAATTAAGAACAAAGGAGGATTAAAAAAATCCTGGATGTTCTCATTATTATCTCGAGTGTCTGGTGTTCTACTTATTCTAGGAATTCCATGGCAAAATGTACCCTCTTTCCCCTTAAATTTTACTTGAGGTGCTGGAGGACTTTCAGCAAGCCGTGCTGTTTACAATGCAGGAGAGAAAGAGAGTAGTTTTATGTCTGACGGTAGAGGGAGAAAGAAATGCTTCAAATGACAAGAAGTTATCAAAGAGGCGGCTGTACTTGAAATGCTGAGGAAGACAATTCCAGAAAGATGCAAGCTGTTGCTGCATTGTGGCCTACTAAGGATACTGTCGGAAGGGAGATTTAAACTCTTCTGTCATGTTCGAGCTGAATATCGGTGCACACTACTGTAGCTCCAGAAAGCTTTGATATGCTCTTTGCATCAAGAGCAGATTATTACAGTTGATGTTACACACTGAACAAAAATTTAAATGCAACACTTCTATTTTTGCTTCCATTTTTCTCAGGTTTATGTTAAAGAGCGTTAACTTTTTTCATGCACAAAATAGATACATTTGTCTCAAATTTTGGTTGCAAATTTGTTAAAATCTTTTCTTTTGCAATATAATCCATCCACATGACAGGTGTGCCATATCAAGATGTGGATTACAAAAACTTTATTGTCCACAAATTTTAAAATTTGCCTTTAATGTCACCATAAAACACTTAAAAGAAATGCCCTAAGAACATTAAAAAATATAGAATAAAAACAACAGCAATAACTTCCATGTCTAATTGTCTAATCCTAACCATCTGTGCCAGCATGTGCGTCTGTTGACATCACAGCGTTTGTTGCCTGAACGTAACCACGTGCAGCGTAATCCCACAATGTGCTTGTGTTGACGTCAGAGTAGCGGCATCCTGGAAAGTCAGTAGCGAATGCAGAAGGTGCAGAAGTCCACTGCAAAGTGGCAACATGTGACGACTTCGGACAAGAACATATTGGCTTGTTGGATATACTGTCAAATTCGGGGAAACGACATTGATGATGTCTGATGGTAGTGAAATTAACATTAAGTTAACAGAAAACAGCTCTGGTGGACATTTCTGCGCTCAGAAGCCAATGACATGCTCCATCTGTGGCACTGTGTTGTGTGACATAACTGAATATTTGAAAGTGGCCTCAAATTATGACCATCCCAAAGTGTGTTGTAATGATTGTTTTTAATTAGCAGCTTGATGGGGGACCTGGAGGGATTATTTTGGAAAAGAATAATCCCTCCATTTGTCAAATAGTGTGCATGGAAAAAAAATCTTTGATAATTAACTTAAACCTTATAAAATGGGAGTGAAACAAAATGTGTTAAGGTTAAATTTTTGAGTATATTTGCTCAGATATTTCATGGCTGATTTTTTAAAGAAATTGACGGAAATGCAGTTTGACTTTGTCTTTCCTCTTTCGACATATGTGTCGTGCAGAAATCCTGCATCCTTTTAGGGAGCAGCTGTTACTGAAGGCTGCAGGCTGCCGCATCGCTGTTGACTTACTCACAAGCGGCAGTTTGTTCAGGGCCCATTCCCAGAGAGACAGGTGTTGATTTTGGGGAGAGCAGGTGCAGATGTTGGCTGTTTGGAGTCAGAGCTGTCTCGCTGTAAATACAGCATGAGTCTTTTATTTTATGTTATTTTTCAGATTTGAATAATCAATTGAAACAATGATGACAACATTGACTCCAGAAATCCCCACGTGAAATGACTTTTCACTCAACTGCAAAAATTCTGGATAGTTTTCCATTATTTTAAGCCTCTTTTTTTAGGAGAGATGAGTGTTGTTGCTGCAAGCTTTCTCTAAACACAAGATGCCAGAGTACAGCCGCTGTAATGATGCAGATGGAAGTGCTTCCTGCTTCTTTGAACATGGGTTGAAGTGAGGTTGTTCTCCCGTTTAGAGCTCCCGATGCTCGGCGGTATGAGGATTCTCGGGCCCCCTGGGGGGTTCTGCCCTTGTTGCGAACATTTACTGTTAAACTGAGCAGAGAGAGGTGTTCCTGCTAAATGGAAAAGGGTTGTTTGCTCCTCAAATAGACATTGCATCAGCGGCAATGACTTCACACAGAAAATGAAAAGCCCTCCCTGCTTACGGTAGGCACTCTAAATGTAAATGTGTTCATTTAGGTTGAACCACATGCAGTTATGTAACTTCTCTTGCGTGTTTCCAGCACAGGAGTCTGAACCAGACAACAGTTTAGCACGATAACAAGACAAACTGCTTACTTCACAAGTTAAACAACAGTAAACGCATATTCTACAATGTTATGATTATATAATGGGACATTTTTTGCATATCCACGGCTGTATATAATGCAATTATTTCTGCATAATTTAAATGTTTATATGTACTGCTGTTGCATCACATTTCCACCTCATATCATGCTCAGCAGTAAATATGTTTTCCCCCATGAATCATGACTTGTGAACTTGCAATAAGATCATACCTCTTTTTCTCTTAGTAGATGAGGTCAGCAATATTATATATTATATATAAGTGTCAACAAATACCATAAAAAGACCAAAGCCAGTAGTATAGTAAAAGGTTTTATGTGTATTAAAGCCTGATATATCATCATCTGTGCCATAAAGCTCCATTGTTTTCCAGAAACTAATAAAAAAAACATCAATGATCTACAATGTTTATAGCGACACTTTTGACATTTTTCATTAGTGTTATTGTAGTTATCAACAGTTGCTTTTTGACTAATTAGAATTCCAAGCCAACATCTTCATAATGTTATTTTGACTACAACCAAGTCTAATTAAATATATTTTCAATTCATTTTTCACTAGCCAAAATGTTAATTTTAATTTTAATTTTGATATTAACTTTGATATTAACAATTAGTTTATTGGAAATGTTCATTATAGATATCTGTAACATGTCACCTTTTACCATTGACTTAATTTCAAACTCAGTAGCAAATATCTATAATTTAATTTTGATTCTGATTCCCAGTCACCACTTTTATAATGTAACTTTGACAAGTTGCCATTTTTCTAAATGACAGCCACTCAATTTTCACTAGTGGATATTAAAGATATCCCATTGCAGTTTTCAAAAAATGGAATTTGCATTGATATCTAAACTTTAATTCTGACAGGTTAAAGTCAAATTAATGTTGGCTTGGCATGGTAACAAAGTAAGAGGGGATTTTTCAGATATCAAGACTTGCATTTCACATGCCTGAAATACGGTTGTATCTTGTGGAAATTATTTTCATAAAATTACTGTTTATTTAAATGTAGTCTGGTGAGTTTGCATTATATGCTGCCAGACGTTGTCAGGTTGAAATGCTGCCGTTTGCAACATAAAATAAGGAGTATGAAGGTCCATATAGGGCAGGTGGTAGGGGCGGTTGATGCGTCCAACAAACCCTGGACTTTCACCAAGGAAGTCTGTGTTCGCTTCCTGTCTAGATGTAATATTTTTGTTCTACATCTAACCATTTGCCCCTTTTGCCTCATCATAACCTGCTTTTGTTCCCTAAAACCACATGCTTTTGTAGCATAATCCCACCATGTGCTTTTGTTGACTTGACGTTATCTTGGAACGTCAAGAGCAGACACAGGAGGATACCCAGAGCGTAATATGTAGATGCAGTAGTCTGCAATATGTGATGATTTGGTGTTTTTCTGTGGCTGGCTGCATCCCTCTTGCTCTATATATATATATATATATATATATATATATATATATATATATATATATATATATATATATATATATATATCCAATTTAAAAAATGTTGTTCCCATTACCCACTTTGTCATAAAATAATGGGAAAATCGAGTCTAGGTTGAAAAATGCCAAACTTATCCTTTAATGCCAGTGTAGATGGTACTTTAAAGGACTATGTTTACTCAGTGACATTAGCTCCTGTGAGCTATTAATTCAGTTTCAACAAGAGGTTATGTGTGCAAAACCTCTTTCATAGCCCCGCAGTTTGCTCTGCTGCTCCCAGGGCTCCTCAAGGTTGTTTCTCAACATATTTTTTACTTAAACATGAGCTGAAACTTCAGTAGCCTCCTGCCTCGACATAGTAAAATGATTTCAGCTGTTTATTCCCCGCTGGTCCAGGATCAAAGCCCACCAAAGCTTTTTCCTTTTATCTTTGTGCACAATCTCACTGCTGAATAATACTGAGGGTGAGTGGACGGCTCAGTCCCCTTTTGAAAGGCTAATAAATCAAAACACAAACCGGCCTTATGCCTGTCAGTGCTAGAGACCTTCTGTCTGATCCCAACAAGGACAATAAAAATAATTAGTTTCCATATTTGACTTTGAAGTGCAAACTCTTCACCTTGATCTCATAGATCTTGAGCTTCCTCTTGATGCTGGTGTTCTCACGCTCCAGGCAAGCCAGCCGCGTCTTGATGTCCTGATAGGCGGTGATGAGGGCAAAGTGGGAGGCCGAGTAGACGTCGTCGGGGGGCAGCTGCGAGGAGTGCCACGCCACGCTGCCGCAGCCATCCTCCTTCAGGCCCCCTGCGTCGCCGCCTCCTCCCAGCAGCCCCAGCTCTCCTCCGCCGAACAGAGACTGCATTACTCAGAGCCTCAACCTGAGGACAGAAAGTTATTTTTACAATTAATTATTAAATCTCCAGATTGTTTCCATACAATTAAATGTACCCCTCCCCCCACCGAAAAAAAAGGACCATTTCATAATCCTGGCAGGGGTTGACTATCAGTGCCACAGCAGCAGTGCGAAAAACATCAAGCAGGCAACAAACACAAAAAAAGAACAAAGCCGCGTTCAACTGCGAGCGGTCGGATTTCTGGCACACACGATGTAAAATATTCAAAAGCAAAGTGGGAACAGAGAGAGACAGGAGGCAGCATGAGGGACATGTGAAATTTAGAGATGACTCAGTGGATACATACATCAGACAAAGCACTGACTCACATTATTGTGTATGTTTATTTGCACATCCTGGTTTTGATCATATTTTTGAAGTTTACATTGAGAAAAGAAAAAAACAATTATTCGTGATTATAAAGTTTTGTTCAGACAGAAGGCGAAGTGTAGAGGCAGCGTGATTGCACAGAAAGTCGGTGCAATGATGCAATGCAGTGGATGCCAATAGATGGAAATTTGTCCAAAATGTGAGTGAGGACACAGTTTGATTTTTTTTTTACTGGAGCAAAGAATTGGCCTTCAACCAAAGGCTTTACGACTCCGCACAGTTGGTGCATATGTTGCTATCTAGCCACGGCTAATGTTGGTACAGTTATTGTTGCCAATAAACAGAGACTGCACAACAGTCTAGCAGTGGTTCCCAAATATTTTTAAACTGCACACCCCTCCATACAGATTCCTATTTTTTCTCGGCACTTAGCTTTCAGAGTACACTTCTGTGTCTCTTGAGGACTGAGATGTATCAGCGTCTCCTTGAGTTTATTTACAGTGGCAGATCTTTCCATCACTTCCATCTGGTGATGGCTGATTCTTGTTATGTTACTAGGAAAGACATACTGCTGAGCAGGTAGCGTACAGTGGGATTTTGGAGCTTTTTCGTGGAAAATGATGCTATGAGAGCAGTGAGCGTGAACCCAAACAGCTGGACAGCTAAATAGTGAGATGAAAGTCGCTGTTAAGCCGAGAGGAGCTGAAGATTTGTGAGATTATCTCAGGTTCATCACTATGAGTAACCCCTTATACATTGTCACATATCATTTAGTACATTTTTAGTATAAAAATAATGATTATCGCTGGTTTGAAGTATATTTCATTGTTTTTTTTGTATGTTGTGAATCTAAATAAAGCTTACAATGTACGCTTAATTAGAACAAATCTTGCAGTATCTTTGACCTGTCCCTTGTTGTCAATGCAGGGGCTTGCACAACTTAGAAATGTGTTGAATTTTATAAATGTGGGAATACAGAACTCATAGAAGCAGGCAGCCCTGCAAGAACGCTGTAGCCACAACGCTGCTAATGTGAACATTGCGAGCGTGAAACACCCTGCAGTTTGGTGAGGTTGCTGTCATGTGCATCTCATGCATGCAGCGTGTTCCCGGCGTAAGATTTTGACACAGCAGAGTCAGGTTTTTAGGTTTATGAAACCAGGACATGATGTTTACATGGGCAAACCACAATACATGTATTACGGAAAATGTCTTCTCAACCTTATATTGTCTGAAGACTTTCTGTGCCTTTTGCATCCCTCTTTTCCATTAACTACATATCATGTTTGCTGCGAGCTGCCCTACAGGTGGATGAGTAACTACTGCATGTATGGTGGCTGATATGTTAATCAGACTCTGATTCACGTATGAGTCTGGTTCGTGCACTTGTTCCATTCCACAGTACTTAAAAAAACATGAGCTGTGACAGCCTACGCTCCTTGAGTGGCATGATGAATGAGCTGGGTAGTTAGCTGACCATGCTACATCAGAGCCAACCAGCTCCAGCCTCCCTCCCTCCCCCCGGCCCCAAAGACTCCGGGCGACGCTGTCAAAATGATAAATGGCACCTGTGATGTCACCGCCCTCTTTTTATGCAGCCACAGAGGGGACATGTGCACAAAAGTCATACTAGATGTAGAATGGCGCACCGATAACGGTTTGATTTACGGGTACTGAGGGAGTTACACAACAGCCAGTTGATTTGATGTATACTGGAATGGATGCCTTCCTGACTCCCAGCATTGCCTTGTGAGTCAGCGATTGCCTACTGAGCTATTTTCATCTGCTCCCTTCCTCCACGGTTGCTATTTTCCTTGTGTTTTAAGAGAGAGGGGGATAAAGCCTCAGCCAATCTACGGCTCTTTTCCTCGCTGGTCTAACAGGATGATCCAAAAGCACTCCCACATGCACACAAACACACGTCTGTGCACATGCTGCCAAAAAAACACACAAAAAATATATACACCGAGGAAAAGTCGCACAATGAGAAAATGCATGTGTGGACAAAAAAATGCCTGTTTGATCAAAGAGATGACACACACACACACACACACACACACACACACACACACACACACACACACACACACACAGACGGACTGTACAGTCACCTGCCAGCTGACTGCAGACTGGTGTTTACACTGGGAAGATATTGGGGTCTGACATCATGCTGTTGAGGCTGGTGCACTTTTCTCTGGTAAACGCGCTGTCACTATCATGGCCTGATTCCATTTTTTAGTGCCCCCTTGCCCCTCTGACTAGAGTTACAGGGGATAGTGGTTGTAACTCAGTCACCAGAAGAAAATATTGGAATTATAGTTTCTGCAAATGAGGAGTATGTTACATTTGCATGTTCCTACAGTGACGTAGTATACAAGCTGACTTTGTTACTGGGAGCTGGTGGGGACAGTGGACGGCGAGACGGCCTGAAGCTGCAGAGAACTGTTTGAGACCAACAAATAAGAGCGGCTGTGTTTTAGTAAGTTATTGCCATCTTTCCATCTGCTTTTTGGCTCCATCCGTTGGTGTTTTGTAGCAACCGATTGGACTGTTACCATTGGTTTTTAGGCCTCAAACATTGTTTTTTTGTAGTGACCTGTCAGTGTGTTTCTACTGGATTTTTAGGCTCCCATAGTGGGTGTTTTGTAGTGACCTGTTGTTTTTTTCCATCGGCTTTTTAGGCTCCAGTCATGGGTGTCTTGTAGCGACCCATCGGTATGTTGCCATTAGCATTTTAGGCTCCATTTGTGGTTGTTTTGTAGCGACGTGTCCATGTGATTCCATCTGCTTTTTAGGATCCAAACATGAGTCTTTAGTAGTGTCCTGTTGGCGGGGATAGTGCCATAAAAAGTGATTGCGTTTTACATAGAAGTCACTACTTTTCCTGACAGGACTGCACCCTCTGAATGGGGTATTTTAAGTCAAAACATGTTTTCCTAATCGTGACCAAGTAGTTTTTGTGTCAAACCTCACCGCACCTAAACCACAGTGCTGCTGAAGCATGGAAAA
Source organism: Plectropomus leopardus (assembly GCF_026936395.1). Lineage (NCBI taxonomy): Eukaryota > Metazoa > Chordata > Actinopteri > Perciformes > Serranidae > Plectropomus > Plectropomus leopardus. Next base: position 4,407,447 of record NC_142194.1, read on the forward strand.
TATTTGTTTAATATGTGGTACTATCATGCACAAATCAGTAATGTCAATGTTGCATTTGCTACTTAGCTAGTTGGCTACTGAGATGTAAGCATAGGATACTACTCGTGATTTTTTTTGTTAAGCTTGTTCAGGAGGCAACAAAAGGAGTGTATTGGGACTGAGCCAATATCATGTGGATTCTCACTGTGTATCATATATTAACTCAGTAGATCTCAAACTTTTTAAAAAACAACAGAAAATGAGAAATAAATCAAAGTATGGAAATATGTGTTGAGGTGAGAAAATGTCAGCAGTAGAGCATGTGTATTAAATGGTTAAGCTTTCACCTTGTTCTGTGTAGTGACCGCATTTCCATAAAAATCCTACGAAAGCAGCACACACACCATCCACCTACATTCAGGCTCGAGGACATAATTATCCATAGACCAAAAAATCTGATAAAATTGCCAAGTGGATGTTGTGATTCAATTGTGCATGGAGTACCTATTCACCGGCTGCATCCCTACATGGCTAATAAACGACTAATTTCCATCCACATCTCTAGTACATCGACTGGTCCACATGCTCCGGTAGAGGCGGTGCAGGGGCCGCTGATAGATGGCCTCAGACTGGATAAAATAAAGGACAGGGACACGGGAACATCCATTTTGTGTGTGCTCCTCTCATTGGCAGCACAGAAATGAGGCATTTATCACACACACTCGCAGAGCTCCGACTAAGCTCCCCTTCCCTGATCCCTCTCTTGCACTCTGCTCCTCTACCCAAAATATCCCTCATCCAGCTTCATCCGACTCCCCTCCTCCTTCCCAATAACACACTATCCACTCTATCTCCTGGACCTCTGGGCTCATTTGCAGAGGCTCTCGGGGCCCCACCGGACTGTAGGAGTGAAAGTGTACGCTTCGCTCCCAACCAGCTCCCTGCTTCATTACAGCGATTACCACAGGAAGTCATACATTACCCGGGGCCCACATGGCACACACTGTTCCACCGAGACTCCCATCCTCGTCCTCCGTCTCTGCTCCCTTTCCCCTTTCCTTCTTTTTCTCTCTAGAGATTAAAGCCTGCCTCCCCTCCCTCTACAGCATGCCACCGTATACTGAAGGGGCCGCGCTCTGCTGCCGTCATCAGTGGACCTGCAAAGGCTCCAGCCATGAACTGAGTGGGTGACTCTGACAAGCGGTTTTTGTCATTATCTACATGTGGTGGCAATTTTGCATGTAGGTCTCCTCTTTGAATCCGTTATTTTTTTCTGAGAAGTCGCAACAACAATCGGACAGGGTCGAACCTGCTGGCATTTTCTTTCAAACGCGTCACATTAACGTCAAGGCTGCAGCAACGAGAGATTCAATAAAGAAAGCAATTAGATGGGCTTATATTTGTGGAAGAGAAATTGGGGCCCAGCACAAAGGGAAAAAGAGAGGAGCGAGATATTTTTAAGTTTGCGTCATGAGCATAAAGTCCAAATGAGGTCTAGATAATGTGTAAAAACTAAAAATGCCGAGAATAAACTCAAGATGTTGGGAATAAATATATAAAATATGACAATTTGGATGCAGTCATCTCAATAACTATTAAATAAATTGACGTAAAGTTTGATATGCTTTCACGTCCCTCTCAGGATGAATTTACTCCCTTTGGTAAAAAAAGAGTTTATAAACAGGTATTTTGAAATAGTTTTGCTGTTGTTAAATGTGGACCCCAAAGACTTTCAGGCATCAAGAATATTCCCCGTTTTCCAATTGATAGTTCACAATGGAGGCATGTCAGAAAAACTAAATTTATAAGTTGAATTGTTGATATACATATGGTCATTTGGGGTATGAAGTAGTCCTTTAAATAGCTTTAATTAACTTGAGTTTGCCAGGATTTTTATTAATCGTTGTGGTTCCTTGAGTTTGTTTATTAACCTGCATCTCCTGTTTCACTTTTTAATTGAAAGTAAGATTTAAAGTTAATTAATAAGGAGTTTTGTCTCACTGAGGCACTGAGTTGGTGTCCCATATTATGGTTCTGTTTACAGTTCAGCTGGGTATTTTTTAAGAAATAGTTACTAAAAAAGATTCTCCTTTAAAAAAAAAAAAAATACAACAGCACATTTGTCATGCAAAACACAAGCAAGGTCAAACACGGCATGCTCTCCAGGCTTCATAGATTTATCTAAAGTGAGTACTAGCAAATTAATCAATAGTTTGTTCTACATATGCATTAATTAGAAGCAGGAGCTCGCTGACGTTGTTATTAATTATTATAAAATAAAATTACAGAACAGGTTGTCTTAGAAAATTAAATAACACACAAATGATAATTTATTTACAAATATTTTTCAGTTGTTTAAATGGCTCTGACATGAAAACTTTTTCACCAAACTGACTAAAGAATATTAATTATTAGCAAACTGACAAACTTAATATACAAAACGGCTTTCTTTCATCCTGTTTATGCTCACATCTCTAATTATTTAGCGCCACGACAGAGCTGCGAGGCTCTGAAATATTATGCTTTGACTTCAAAAGAGAAATTGTAATATTGCAAACACTTCATGTATCCTCGATTTATGTGACGTGCAGCAGCTAGGGTATTAAGCCGGAGTATTCCTCGAAGAGTTGAAAAGAACAAGCTTCATCCATTTACAAACATTCATAACCCAATCAAATCCCAGAGCTGGAGCTCTCTGTAAATACTGCAAATCATATTTTTGGGATCCTTTGAGGACTGAAGCAACAGATGATTATTCTCTCAGTGTGTGCCAGCTAATCGCCGCTCGCTGTAGAGTATAATGGTGCAAATCTCCTCTTACAGATGTTAATATCGATGCATTCTTCTTGTTCCTGCTTTGTGGCACGACCCGTTCTTTGGTAACAAGCTGTATCATCACAAGCTATTTATGTCTTCTCCATAAAGCCTGTTTATATAGGAGGTTCAGCGTGTGTGTGTCTCTGTTGTATCCCAGGGCGTAAATATATGAGCGCGGTAGAAACCGTGCCAGCTGGGTCAGGGCTGGGTTTTCTGGTGATAACAGAACCAGGATCAAAGAGGAAACTGGGGGAGAGAGTCCCTGCAGTGTGAGATTTTAATGTTGGATCTTGTATGAGGGGGATGCAGCAACTTTCCTCTCTATTTCCCCCTTTTCCTTCCCTTCAGCTGTATTTCAAACAAGCTGCAATCTCCAGGGCTGAAAAATGAAGCCAATGCTGAGGAGCCAAAAACTGCAGTTCTTCTGATGGCCACTTGAGGCTGGCGCCAAAAACGAGTCAATCCCCATAGATGTTCCCCATGTTAAAATGCCAAGTTTCATAGAAGTGCAGGAAAAATTAGGACAGCACTCCAATTATATAACTTTTTTTATTGCCACATGGACGTTTCGGGCCAGATGCACTTGTGCAGTGTGTAGATTTGGCAATATTACCAAGAAAGCCCGACGTTCATTCTGCATGATGCACATATCGGCTGCATTTAAATACAATTTGTTTATTGAAAAATGTGATTAACGATTTCAAATGGCTCTTATAGTATACATTATATTTTTGGACAGTCTTAACCTTCTAGTTTAAACTGTGCTCAATTTTGACTTTTTTCTTTATTTTGGACTAGTTGGCATTAAGTCTCAGTTTAAACGTTGGTTTGAATCTCAAGGAAATTGGTCATTAGGAACTTCCGTAAACATGGACACAAAGCAATGAGTGACGTCATGGTGATTGTGTCCGTTATTTATACAGTCTATGATTTTAAAGTGTCCCTCTCTCTCTTTCATGTCCCCCTCTCCTCTCCCTTGTCTCTGTCCCCTCATTATTTTCTGTCTGGCACCGTAAAACAGTCCAGCTCTTCTCAATGCCACCTCGTGATCCCTGCAGGCTGTACGTTTGGCACCTCTGACTCAGACAGTATGTCTGTGAATGAAGAGTCCAGGGCAAAGAGGAGGTGTGCCTTTCTGTCCCGTGCTCACCCGCCAAATGCTCCCATAATGCCTAGCTTCGCTCCACTGCATCTGTTCCCTCTGCTGAAGTCTCCCTTTCACAGAGCTGGACGCTGCAACACACACTGAGATCCTATTAACATACCGGCAGGTAGCGTTTGATTGTGTGTGAATGAGTGGGCATGTGAGCACGTGCACATCAATGTGTGTGAAAATGAGTCCGTGCAGAGACAGTGTGTTTAATGTGTGTCAGTGCAAGGACATGGAGGCAGCAGTGCAAGCAGGAAAAGAGCACTGTAAGTGTGTGTGTCAAAAAAAACCCTGGAAATGTCCTAAAATCCAAGAAACGTCCTAAAATCCTAAAAATGTCCAAAAATCCTAAAAATGTCCTAGATTTCTAGAAATGTCCTAAAAACCTACAAATGCCCTAAAATCCTAGAAATGTCCTAAAATCCAAGAAACATCCTGAAGTCCTAGCAATGTAATAAAATCCTTAAAATGTCTTAACATCTGAGAAATGTCCTAAATCCTAGAAATGTCATAAAATCCTAGAAATATCCTAAAACATCCTAATATCTGAATAACACCCTAAAATCTTAAAAATGTCCTAAAATTCGAGAAACATCCTAAAATCTGAGAAACGGCCGAAAATCCTGGAAATATCCACAAATCCTGGAAATGTTCAAAAATCCCAGAAATGTCCTAAAACCCTACAAATGTCCTAAAAACCTAGAAACGTCCTAAAATCCTAGAAACCTACTGAAGACCTAGCAATGTCATCAAATCCTTAAAATGTCATGAAATCTGAGAAACACACTAAAATCATAGAAATGTCATAAAATCCAGGAATTTTTTTAATCTGAATAATACCCTCAAATCTTTGAAATGTCCTAAAGTCTGAGAAACATCCTAAAATCGTAGGAAAATGTAAAAGGCTGCTGCAACTGGTCCCTGGCCTTGTTTCATTTTGCAAAACTGGCCCACAAGTACAGTAAGTTGAGTATCTGTGCTCTCTATCTACATATATTAATAGTGCATACATCTCATATACAATATATGAGAGGGGGAGCAACTGTCGGGCACTTAAATAGATAAACAACAGCTGGTACAGTTTCTATTTACATATCAGATTGTTATTGTATACAGTACACACACACACACACACACACACACACACAGTTGCAATCTGTTTTGTTTTTTTTAGTGCTGTATAATTAGTGCGTTGTTTATTAAAGGCTTTCCACAGTGGTTAATAGCAGAGGTGGGCCCCTTTGGCTAAACAGAAAGCAACCTCTGCTAACATCCTGAAAACAAGTTCCTTTCTATAAATGATGAGATTGAAGTCCCCCTCTAGACACATTTTAAAGTATGTAAAGTACTCCGCCATGATTAATATTTTGTTTGACATGGTGTTCTCACATAACAAGGAAAACTGAAAAAAAAATCTAAAAAAGGGCTGGAAGTACATCCACTTTTTCTCCATCCCTTTCTCCGCAGAAATAGAGAACCCCAGGAATGAGTCCTAAAATGCAGAGATGAGTCAGCATTTTGGCACTCTTGGTTCTTTGTGTCAAAGTCAGTGAGTTTTTTGAATGGGTTAAAAGTGGTGTTCATTTGTGAAGGTTATCTTGAAAAAAAAAAACACTGAAGTATCATAGGCTTTTGTTTACCACAGAGCTTATTTTCTGCAGTAACCCAAAATCCAATGGAAAATCCCATAGGCTTTTTGACGAGGGCAGCAGGGTGATGCTAACTTCCACATCGGCTTAAGAGCACTCTATATTAAAGACAACCTCTGTCTAAAGCAAACACACTGTGACGTGACAGGCAGTTGTCCAACCGACAGACATTATGTTTTAATATTTTATGTTACTTTTATCATTATACACTTATATTTACACATTTTTTGGTTTTTATTTTATTAAGTTTTTTGTTTTTGTCTTGATCTGGGGACTAATTTGATTTGTAGTATTTGTCTTGTCTTAGTCCTGTCTTGGTTTTGTTTAATTTCTACTGGATCGACCAGTTATTTTGGTCCTTTTTAAACTGTTCTATTTGAAGAAAATTCAATAGACAGATTGGGAGAAAAATAATTATTTCCTTGCAGAAACCTGCCATGCCAGACTGTCCATCACTGGTGCTGATGGACAGTGGAGTGTCCTTGGGATATTATTGTGGGTAAACACCTCTGATAGCTGTCAGACCTGGGTCAAATGGTGATAACGGCGTTTGTTTCTGAAGTAGGGTATAGGTGCCTTTTAGGACAGTAAACTGGTTGTCTTATATTGTGATTTAACCCTTGGAAACCTGGATCGACATCAGTTTTCTTGTGCTGTGTTCAGACATGTTACGCAAGTATTTAAACATTTGAACTGTGAATTAATTGATTTGATTTTTTTTTAAAAGGCAATCAGCAACTGGACATAAAATATCTTGCAAGAATTGCAAGAAATTATTTAAAAATGTCAATAAAATTATTAATTGAAAATTAGCTTAGAAAACCGAGAGAGAGAGAGAATTATTAGAAAATTATTTTAAACAAATAGGCAAAAAATATCCCCAAAATTACATTTAGAATTTTTATAATTTTATGTTTTTGTTGCAGGGAAAAGAGGTTATTCAATGTTATTAATTTTGCTTTTATTATTATTATTATTTTTGTGCTGATTTTTATGTTCTTTCTTTGTTCTTTTTTTGTTAGTTTGTTTTGTATTTTGTTTTTTACTAATATCCTCTTAATATTTGGGTCATTGCCCATTCAGTCACCTTCTTCCCATATTTTTGAAAGAAATCAAGCCAGTTTCCTCAAGTTTCAAAGGGTTAATACCAGTTAAACGTCACAGAAAAGAAAACATTTTTGATTGTGCAAAAAGGTAATTTTGTGTCTAATAATATATGAAAGTTTGCCTAAACAAATGAAGCTGCAGTTTGTAATTCTGGACAAACAAAATAAATACAGATGGCCTTTGGCTGGTAGATGCATAATACCATCATCAGTATTTGAAACCCTGCGAATTAGACAAAAAAAAGAAAAGTATTTTTTTGTTTTTAAAAGTGGGCAGTGTAAAATAAAAAAAGATACAACATAGTAAAAGTTTAGACTACAGAAAATGATTTCTGTGCACACCCACTGAGCCATATCCTTTTTGGTAACTAGCCTAATAATTCTAACTCCGACCTGATGTGATAAAAACCCGACCATCTGGTCCTCCAGACTGGTTCAAACAAATGCCAAGATATATTAGAAAATACTATTTGAGTCATGTACCTTGAGAAATTGTCATTCTCACCTGCCTGCATGTGTCAAGTATGCAGAGTAACCACCTACAATGCTTGAATTAGCATAGAGCGCTGGCATATTTGCTTTGTGCAATTATTATTATTCACTACAGCCATTTTTCTAATAAAGGTATGGTGCAGTTATGATAAGCAGTTTGAAAAAAAGGCCTATTTCCTTCTCAAACAAGCTGTGCAGCTGTGTGACGTGCAATATGTGATCCTCCTTAGTCGGACGCAATATATTCTAATAACTGACAGAACATTTAACTCTTGAATATTGATGTTTCTGGTACTGAAAGTCTGTATTGAATCCTTGCTCAGATTCCTAGGTTTGCTCATACATAATACGCAGATATTTCCAAATTTAAACAGGAAAACTTCTTTTACCTCTCTGTACTATATTTTACGAGGCAAAGATTTATTATTATGACTTAACAATGGCGCGCAGTTTGATATATTTACATAAAACAGAGTAGAAATTGTCCACATTTACCCAAAATATAATATTGTATGGATTCCAATATCTCCTAGTCCTTTAATAATAATTTATCATGTTTAGATGCTTCTTCTTCTTTGCCATTGCTGGCACATTGCTGCATTTCTTGGCACATTATCGCCACCTGTAAATCACTGGATCAATGTGGAATCATTGCATCACTTGCTCCACCTGCATGTGTGTGTACGAGACCAGCAAAATGATGTTAAATCGCCCTTAGGGTAAAGATTCCTTCAACTACGCTGGTTAGGTAATGTCGACATGATGTACACTTTTATTTTCACATGAAATGTACAGTTTGTGCTCAATAGTGCTTTTACAAATAAACTTATAATGTCAATAAAGCATCTTGTAATTTACATTCATTTCCTTGTGCAGCACAGGTACGTGGGTGGGTTTAGAAATAGAATTAGGGTTATCTCCCCGTCTCATCTAAATATGGCCACTTCTGACTCCAGAAAACCAAGACAGAATGTCCAAAATGCCAAATTTGAGATTTCAAAATGGGAGTCCACAAAGCAATGGGTGACATCACAGTTCATTATTTTTATACCGTCTGTAGTTTAGACAACTGGCACTTTGTTTTTTTTAATCCCACTCAAGTGCTGACTCTATTTCCTTTTACCATTTGATGAAATTAGGGTTTTTTATGGCACCAGGAGCAGCTGAAATGTACATTGGGTCCTTGGCAAAATAAACCGAACTAATTTAATTAAAAGAAATGAATCATATTACATAATGTGATTTATATGAATGTGATTACAGAACATCTAATCAATTCACAACATTTCTGTTTGGTTTCATGATGTAAAGGCTGCAGCTTCACTCTGTTCAGTAAAGATGTTGCTGTGAGGCGTCACCTGGAAGACACTACGTCCTCTTAAAACACCTGTATACTGTACTTAACTGTACGCACAGCTCAGCCCAGCACCCACGCCACGTGCCACTACTGTCAAAACACACACACACCTATGTGCACGCACACACACACAGCACTTATACAAAGCCTGTCAGTACAGGAGAAAAACACCACCTCTAACAAATGCCGTGCTGTGCCATGCCATACCGCGCCATGATTCATCACTCGGGGAATCAGCCATGTAGGCAGGCAGGCAGAGTGTGTATGTGTGTGTGCATGAGTCTCTCTCTCTCTCTCCCTGTGTGTGTGTGTGTGTGTGTGTGTGTGTGTGTGTGTGTGTGTGTGTGTGAGTAAAGCAGGCAGTTGACGTTCAGGAGATTGATGGCAGGGGCAGGATGGAGACAATGAGCTGTGTTGCTGTATTTTTTTTTCTCAACTCTGTTTTCTGTCTGCTTCATCGCTCTTTTCCCTCCTCCTCCCTCATCTCTCTTTCCACCGGAGCTGTATCGAACCGTCAATCCCTTCCCCTGCCGTTTTTTTCCCCCCCTCTTCCCCTCCTCTCTTGCTCTTTCTCTACGTCATTCATCCATCTTGGTATTCAGCTGCAAAGTTCATCACAGCCCCCCTGAGCGGAGAGAAAAAAAAAGGAAACCTCAATCTTGACTTTGAATGAGAACTTTCCCAACAAAAGACATTAATCTCCTCATTATTACTACGACCAATCCAATACTTGGATTCCCTCGCTCTGAAATTTGAGTCAAAGTCGAGCTAAGCTGCAGCCCAGAAGCAAAGAGCAGAGAGGAATAGACGGAGAGGACAAGATAAAAAGCCCGCCCTCTTTCTACTAACTTCGTTTAGCCTCTCAAATTAGTGGCAACAGGATGGAGTGAAAGATGACTGCTCTGGATGAATGAGATGCACAATGTGGTGAAAAGAGAAAGTGGATGTAGAGCTGTACTCGGTCCAGCACCAAACAGCAGACAGAGTTAACTGGTGAAAATAATGGAACATTTAGCAGCTAAAGAGCTAGATATTTCCTTCAGGAGTTGGTGGAGACCAAAAACAGAGCTAAAAGAGAAAAAATACTGGGCATATTCATCAGGTTGACACAAACATGACCGGCACCCAAAGATACATAAAATGTGTTTTTTGCAGTCAGTGGAAATCAACCTATGCTGTTAGTTATGTATAATAGAGTGTAGAAAACGGCTACATGGAGCAAGGGTGTGTTTCTTAGGCTTAGGAATTCATTATTTGAAAGATAAATAATGAGTTATTTATTTAAACTTTAAAAAGTAAGTGTCACTTTAGATAATTTATCAAGCAAATATGCCAAACACTCACTGTTTCCAGCTTCTAAAATGTGAAGATATTTTGCTTTTACCAATTGATAATAAAAATATGATTTAGAGTCAATATTTTATGTGGCCTGCTGTGCAACGGGCTTAACTGAAGAGTGCAAAGCGAAGGTCCGAACCTGTGGGATGTGATGAGTCTTATGGTTTATTTATCAATGGCTCGCAATTAATATTCTTAGAGCAGTGTGGATCTGGTTTTGTGGTTCTTGTTTAGTGACGCTGCAGCTGAGTTTGCACAGCCTGCTGCGAGGGAGGATCAGGTGGTGAGGAGGATGTTGTAATGCAAAACGGTGCAGCATGCTACGACTTCACAGCCTTAACGTGGAAAAGCGGTATCAGTCAGATCCCATCACGCGCACACACCTCTGTGAGCCTCCGCCTCACGGTAAATTCATACATTAATGCCAGCCAGAGACCTTGACAGCTGGAGCAGCTCGAATCATTCCAGCGCCAGTGGCCCCGACTCGTACTTGGCTCTCACTCTTGTCTTGTTCCCCCGGCATCTAAAGGCTTGTGTGCTTCACAGAACATCACATCCTCCTCCAATGTGTCTGTTCTGCTGTCATGCACTGACTAAAAGACAGACTGATAGTGAGACGCACAATCTTTGACACACACACACACACACACACACACACACACACACACACACACACACACGCATTCACATAGCTAAAATGGCTAAAAGTAAATATTATTGTATGCATGAAATAAAAAATTATGCATATAGAGCATGTAGAAACACGTATTACACTATTAAAATAAAAAAAAACATTCATTGGGAATGTGTGCTACGTGAATGTTTGTTTGTTTCAGTTTCATTCCTATTCAGTGCAAATCATTTGCTCTTGAGAAAATTTCCTGAGATGCATGCAAAATGTACAGAAGAAAAGCCTACGTAACAAACAAACCCACACATGCTTCACAAAATGCAAAACACAACATGCTGTCATGCAGACAAGACGTTATCCAAAGAGAGCTGGAGAGAAACGATCTAAAACTAAAATGACAGCCTCGTGGTTGTGAGCCTCTGTAAATCAGTCAGGTTGAAGTTTGCATCCATGTCTGTACAGACTCACATGTAGCTATGTAGCTAGTTGACAATGCTTCAAATGCTGATTGTTGGCTGAGAAAAAAAAGCTACAAATTCTGAAACGTGGATGTTTCACACACATCTTATTGCCGGTAGCACAGGAGATTTACACAATCATTATATTTTCAAGGTGGGCACTACGGTGCAAACAGGGTTCTTGAGTCCAGCTGGACGTTTGTGGCAAATTGTTTCGAGGAATTCTTGAGATGTTGCATTCACAAGCATTAGACAGACGCAAGGTTACCATGACCTTGACCTTTGACCACCAAAAGTGGATGTTTGTACTAAATTTGAAAATATTCCCTCAAGGTGTTCTTCAGATATTGCGTTCACAAGAATTATATGGATAAAAGGTCACAGTGATCCTGACCTTTGACCTATGACCACCAAAATTTAGCCAGTTCATCATTGAGTCCAAATAGACGTTTGTGCCATATTTGAAGATATTACCTCAAGGTATTCTTCATATATCGTGTTTACACGAATGAGACGGATGAGAAGTCACAGTGACCTTGACCTTTGACTACCAAAATCTGATCAGTTTGTTGCTGTAGCAAAGTTCATTACGAATTTTAAGAAATTCCCTTCATATGTTCTTGAGGTATCATATCAGAAGAATGAAAAAAATGTTAAGTCACAGTGAAGCTGACCTTTGACCTATGACCACCAAAATCTATAAGTTCATCTTTGAGTCTAAGTGGACCTTCGTGCCAATCTTGAAGAAATTCCCACAAGGTGTTCTTGAGATACCAAGCCCACGACATTGCGATGGATGAGGTCACCTTGACCCTTAACCACTTAATTCTGTTCATGTGATCCTTGCATCAAAGTGAGCAGTTGTGCCATATTTGAAGAAATTCCTACAAGACATTCTTGAGATATCACTTTCATTATTTATTCATTTTTAGACTTCAGTTTCGTCCCTATGCAATGCAAATGAATTGCTCTTGATTGGGAATTTCTTCCTACTCCAGATGCACATGCCAGAAAAGCAGATGTAACAGACAAATCCAGACAGATGCATCATAAAATGCAAAGCACAACATGCTTTTATGCAGACAAGAGCTTATCCACAGAGACCCAGAGCCTAAAATTAGACAAAGACATGTTTATAACAAATCGAATCATATCTAATAAAATAATCCAAACTACTGTAAAAGGAGCTGCTAAAACGGAGGTTAATTCTAACTCTGGCCTCTATTATAATAAGAAATAAAGATCTACGAGAACCTGCTTAAGAGAGAAAATATAACTGAGTGTTTAATTGGCTCCCAGCGCTGATATGACAATCTGTGTCTGCTGATTAATTAATGCTGCTGCTGCCGCTGCTGCTGCTTGTTGGATGAGTCCAGAGACAAGATGATGTGTGAGGGGAAAAAAGAGAGCACTGGCTTGGATCAGAAAGAATGTATGATAAACATGAGCAGTGCATTGTGGGGGCCGAGCGATGGTGCTCGCTGTGTTTGCACGTGTGTGTGACATCATCTATTTGCAATGGATATAACCTCTGCTCGTTCAGGTGTTATGAGGAAAAACAATACAGAGTGTGTGTGTGTGTGTGTGTGTGTGTGTGTGTGTGTGTGTGTGTGTGTGTGTGTGTGTGTGTGTGTGTGTCCTATGATTGAGCGTGTGTGCTTCAGTTGCACGTGCTTTGTCGAGCTGTTAGCACATTACTTTAATGAAAGTCAGTGTCCTTGGCAAAGGACGCAACCGCTCAGCCACTGAAGGCCGTTCTCCTTTCCTCAGTCCACACACACACACACACACACACACACACACACACACACACACACACACACACACACACACACACACATTAAACCCTCCCCCTCGGCTGCCCTCAGATGCTCATCTTCTCACACAGACTGGAGTGTTAAGGGAAGGAGACAGCATGTGGTGTGTATGTGGATGTATGTGAAAATGTGTGTATGTGTTGGGGCAATCAAAAGACAGTGAGGGGGTGGAGGATGGAGAATGGAGGGTGGAGGATGGGGCGTAGAAAATGTAGTCGACTACTGTGTAGTAGTCTGGGGGGAAGAGGTGGTGGTGATGGTGGTGGGGGTCCTGGTAAAGAGACTGGAGTAAATCTGAATGTCACAGACAGGCAGAAACACAAAAACACGCATAATAACTGAGAGGGAGTGTGTCAAAACACAGTTTAGACACAGACACACTGTAGACACACACACACACACACACACACACACACACACACACACACACACACACACACACACAAACACTGATATTGTACCATGGACTAGTGCTGGTTATCATATAGAGTTTTTAATAGTAGTTTATTGCAGATGTCAACATATTTTTTCAAATATAACTGTCACAGGAATAATATACCTGTGGGCACACCTGATCATTTCATTTTTAAATGGTTTTATTTGAAAGTAATATAATCCAATTTTATCTGGATGTCAGAGACACTGGTGGAGAATGATAGCACAGTGGACACCAGTGGAGTCACCGGCGGAGAATAAGAGCGGAGCGGACACCGGCGGAGACACCAGTGGAGAATAAGAGCAGATTGTTTATACTCACCGCTCTTTAGAAGTACGCCTTTTTGTGCAGGTGTGTGTTGTTCTTCTGTGGTGTGTTATTACAAAGTTACACCACCAACTACTGGTGGGGCATGCATGCTACAGTATTTTTGGTTGTTTTTGCAGATCCGTGTACATAAGGATCTTTTCACAATGTTATCATATGCATGTATATTTTTTTTAAAAACTGCAAAGGAAAGACTTTTTCAGTTTTAAGTGGGGCCGTTCTCATCTAAACGTGGCCTCAATATTTCCTCCACCAGCAGTCACCACACACTCTGTGATTGCTAAGAACATTCATATGCATTTGCCAGCAGAGTGAGAGAGAGAAACAGAAGAATGGCAGCGGAGTGAGAGAAGCACGCAACACTTCTGAAGAATAAAGCAAACAACTACAGTAGATTACAGCACAGCTGACAGGATGAACAAAGATAGAAGAGAAGGGAGGGATGAGGGGATGAAAGAGAAGGAGGGATGAATGAGGCTGGGGTTTCTGTTAATAGGAACATGTAGAAGGGGCTGCGTTCGACAGCCAATTATCACACAGAGACACAGGCGCAACAGTAGACTTGTTAGGGCATTGAACCCATATGTTCCAGTTCACATGTCTCTGCACACTTCACACGTTTAGACCCTGTGTGCTCATCATTAACTGAAGAAACGCTCACACAGAGAAAAGGCTCCCAGCTTGTTCTTTGTCTGTACATAGTACGCTCCTGCACACATGTAACACCTCTCTGTCTTCCATCGTCTGGCGTGAAATAAAAGATGCACGGGGAGGTGTTGAAAAGAGGTCTTTGACTGTAGCATCAAGCACACAATAAAAAGAAGGTGATACATGAGAGCAGTTTTTGAAATCGAGTGTGAACCCTGGTGGTGTAATATTATTTGTGTTCAGCTCATTTCTAACCTGCAGTCCTGAGTTTTATAGTAGCAACAGTAGTGATGGCAGTTCGAGTCAGGGATGTGAGACATTGTTCTTGAGGAGTGTTACATAAGACGTTTTGTCCCAGTGTGGGAAAATGATGAGGAGAGTATGGAAATAGATACTCCTGAATTATCGATATCATCCTATTGATTTGCTCTGGGAACCGTGAAGACATTGTCTCTGTCCTTTGTGTGAGGTTGATCTGGTTATTGGCTTTCAGCACCATGGACAGCAGCCCACACAAGCAGCAACACTACTAAGACTTTTCCTGCAGGACACACAGCGTGCTCGTGCATTTTCTGGACCCTGAATAGACGTGATGTTGTTTCAGTGAGACTATTGAGTCTGTTAGTCTGGACTGTAGATCGGTCCCTTTGGGATTTGATCATCACAACAATTAACCCTTTGAAACATGAGTGAAATGGCTTAATTTCTTTCAAAACCATGGGAAGCAGGCAATGAGAGATTTGTAAAAAGTTAAAATTACATAATTTTGTAACATAATTCTAAATATGTGATTATTTAATTATATAATTATATATCATATTATATGTAATTATTTTAATTCTGCAGAAAACACTAATTTCTCATATTAATCAATTCTGTGACAGTAGTATAACTATTTTTGCAATTTTTATTTTCCCCCACTAATTCATTGCAAAATCAAACAAATAAAAATGTTTAAACAGCATTGCAACTGTTCTGGAAAAGCTTTCATGAAATCAGGCATTTCGGGCTTAACCAACAACTAAAACAGCCCATGAAAATCCTGGATCTGGGTCTGAGTTAAGTTGCATTTCTTAGCAAATATAAAACCATGGCTCAAAAATTCAGGATAGAGAGATTCATAATTGACCTTGTTTCCAGTTCGAGAAGTCCTGTCAACAGGGGATTTTTTCACTGCAATACTGCGAGTGGCCACTGTGTATTAAATGTTTGAAAGAGAAACTTCAGACAATGTCCAGACCTGATTCTCAGGGCACTTTCCAGAGTTTATTTAAGACAAAGGCTGAAGATACAAACTAACCAGGGACCCACATAGTGCCACCAGCACCAAATATCTCACAGGGCATCTTTAAAGATTGCTGCAGTTAAATTTAATCCTCATATCCTCCTGACCTGCACTGGCAGGCTAACAAGCACTGTTTGTCTGCTAACAACAAGCGAGTCCTCTGTGTTTGGCCTCCGAAAACACACCATCAAAGACGACCAGGTTGTAAACACAAAGCAGCTGGTCCTTTTTAGTCACTGAAGTAAAGACCTACATACGTCCACCTCTGCTCTGCTCTGCTGTGCAAAATGAAATGATGCAGCACACATGGTACACACACATACCTCCTCTCAGTTGTTGTCACTCTCGCTCTGTATTTCAGCTGCATATTTATTGGAAATCTATGCGCTGTGGCAAGGCCCTGCTGCAAACACAAAGATTATCTCACATCAAATTATTCTTTGTGCTCTCTGAGTCAATTTGACGGCAGTTTTGTTCGTTAGGTTTGATTCCAGAGAGGAGGGATGTCACAGCGTAGTCGATATGTCTGAGACGCTTTTTGTTTCTTTGTTTGTGTATTTCCTTTAATAAAAGAAGAAGAAATGTCACAGAATTAAAATAGTTTCTTTGGGGCATTCTCAGAGTGTGAGCGGATATTTTTAGGCGCGGCAGAGAGAGTTTAAGCAGTCCAGTTAGGAGTGACATGCAAGTGGGTAACCTGGTTTTTCTGAGACACAAAAAGACTCGTGTGAATCCCCAGCGAGCTCCAAGACTCCAGGCCCAAACGGACTGCCTTCTGGAACCAGGATATCACACACACACACACACACACACACACACACACACACACACACACACACACAAAGTCCTTTTGAGTGTCTGTTTTCTCTGTGAAGGTACTGGAGAGTTCCTCTGTCAGTTTTAGCTGCTCTGGTCTCACACACACACTCTCACACACACAGACGTACTGTGCATATTACTCTACATTGTGCCTCCACGGTCGGCACAGCGCCTTGCGTGGGCCGAGAGAGTGAGTGGTCACATTACTCCGCAGTTACATCACATTCCTTCAGTCTCCCAAGCAACCAGGTGTCCTCCAACAACAAAAGCAGCACAACTACAACCCTGTTATGTCATCCTCCAGTTGTCACACAATGTTCAAGGCTACACATTAAACAAATTAGGAGAAAAAAACACGTCATCACGATACATTTGTACCGCTGTGCAAAAGACGTGTTGGTGTTTGGTGCAGTCAGTGGGGTTGCTCTGGAACAATGAACACAGCCGGGACAGGGAGGAGGTGTGAGTTTGTTGCTTTCTGAGAGCAGCAAAGCAGAGTTTGGAAAGAGGTGAGGCTTTCTTCCCCCTGAAAGACTACGGCAAAGTGACTCATCTGAAGCCAAAAACTCTGATAGAGAGGAGAGCCTTGATGCAGGTGGGCCGCCCATGGCTTTTTCAGAAGCAGGAGAAAAAGAATCAGTGGTCACTGCCTTGGCCCACAGATATTACACCACCGTTACGTAAAAAATATGGAGAGAAAAGAAGGTAGAGAGAGAAGACAAACCAAGTGTAGACAAACCAAGTGAAGCCAAAGTGGGGTGACGGTTATAAAGTGAGAGCATGATGGAAAAATTTAGCTCCTCAAAAGAGTAATTGTCCACATTTTAATATCCTCCTGAGACCAGAAGAACAAAATCTTTCTATTATTTACTTTTCTTTTTTTTAAACATAATTTAAGCAATTTAGGTGTTAAAAAAAAATCACAAAGATTTTTTTTGTTTTATAACTTGTCCGTTTTAGTGGACATCGGGTCAATCATGTCTAAAACTAACAGTACATTTCTGCAGCATATTAACATTATAAAATTCAATTCACCTTTAGAAATGCAGCATTAAAGTTATTGTGCATGCTGTGTGTGTGCTTATGCATGTGTGTGTTTACGCTTCTTTAACATTAAAACATTAACATTATAACGGTCAAATGCAACGTATCTCTGATTAACACAAACAGTGGGCCCTTTGGGCATGACAAGACACACAGACTTTGTGATGGTTTTGCATTTGTTTGTAGTCTTTAGCAATCTCTTTGTGGTCATTTTGTGACGCTAAAAAGGTAATTTTCTGTCTTTTTTAGGTAGCTTTGTGCCTCTTTGTAGTTATTTTTTTGCTTTTTTATGGTTGCTTTGCCCATATTTATAGTTATTTGGATTATTTTTTCATTTCCTTTGCATCTCTTTATGGTCATTTTGAGTCTCTTTCAGGAGTGTACGTATTATTTGAGTCACATTTTGCAGGTGAAAGCCAGTTCAGTAATCCATCTATGGGTGCATAGATGGATTAACTAATCCATCAACTAACATCCAAAGCCTAGGTGTTATTATGGAGACCGATGAAGTCAGACGATGTAGCCCTAGTTATAACTTTTCGAGCACTACAGTATGTTATTGCCTCCAAGAATGATGACCAAAACTACAGATATATTTTTTTTTAATAAAATCATGTAAACTCAAGCTGCAGGATTCACACAGAATGGCAGCAACTTCAAAGAGGAGAGGACATAATTAAAGCAAAAAATAGAAGGAATGAAAGGAGACGAGGGGGCATAGGAGGTGTGTGTGTGTGTGTGTGTGTGTGTGTGTGTGTGTGTGTGTGTGTGTGTGTGTGTGTGTGTGTGTGTGTGTGTGCGTGCGTGCGTGCGTGCGTGCGTGCGTGCGTGCGTGCGTGCGTGCATGCGTGTGTGTGTCGACCTTGCTATCTCCTGAAGGTAAAGGGGGAGGATCCCTGAGCGGCGTTGTTTCCCAGCATTATCAAAGCTTTGATTTGGCACAGAAATGTCCTTCAGGTGTCACCGGCCTGGCAGCGTTTCGTATTGTGCCATAAACCTGATTAGTGAAATCTGGCTCGAGCTGGGCGGACGTTACTGTGTGTCTGTCACTGGCTACACTTTGGCTCCTGTTTGCTCCTTTTTTATTTTGTTTGGATTAAAGATGAAAGCAGATTGACACTGTGTGCTCTGGAACACTTTTATCAACTGAACTTCAAAAAGAGCTTCTCATCTCTGTTTATGTGCCAGTGAGCCTGAGGACAAAGTATTGTTAATTGGATTTTGGTACTTGCTGTATTGAAAATAATTAACACTTAGTCACCAGTTGTGATTGGTTAGCATCTTTTGGAAATGGTCATTATGTCCAGTTTTAGCCTACGATTATGATTATGTGCGAAATTCTAATTTCATAAAGCCCGCTGCTTTAAAGACATAGTGGTGTTTTATGGGGTACTTATCCACGAACAGTGTATTTTATACAATACATGTCAGTCGGCATGACCCCACTCTGGTAAAGCAGGCAGTAGCCTGACATGAAAACTAAGTAATCTTTTGTTGAGGGGTCAGCAACAAAATCTATTTCAGTCAGGACCATTTTAGTCAAAGAAAACTTTATTGCTATTTGCAGTATGACATTTTGGCGGTGTGGCTCCCTTTCTGGGACCTCTCTGCCCTTTCACGTGCTTACGTGGAGAGAGCACACCTCTCTGTCCTCTACGCTCATACATTCAAGCCTGATGCAGAAAGAGCAGAGAGCAGCTGCAAAGACCCCTCCGGATACGGAACAGAGCGAGCATCAATGACAAACAGTCTTGATATTGATAAGTCAGACACAGCATGAAAAGTAGGACCCGGGGCGGAGGCGAGTTGCAAAGAGGCTCGCCAACACATTCTCATCCCAAATGATCAAATGTTGCCCCTTTGCAGCGGACCTCCATGTCTACATATTACGTTCTTCTGCATGTGCTCTTTATCTTACGGGATGATGCTTCTGTGATGTCAACAAATGCACATGTTGGGATTAGGCTGCATGTGATTATGTTTAGGCAACAAGTGCACATGGCAACCAATGCCGTGATGTCAACAAACGGACATGCTACCACAAATGGTGAGGTTAAGGGAAGGGTGTAGAAAAAAACATCACAGTCAGACAGGATGCAAACACCGGACTCCCACATGAAAGTCTGGGGTTTGTTCGATAGATCCAGCACCCCTGCAAATGCAACAGATTGTGTCCGGTCGTGCGATCCAGCTGACTGACACGCGTTATTAACACTTGACCGATGACCAATATTTGGAGCCAATATGCATTTGCAATAAAAATGAAAATCTTTCTGTCAGTGATTCGAATTTGGAATATAACAAACTCCAATGCAAAACTTTGTTTTAATGCCTTTAGCAAATGTTTAATCAAATCTGAAACTTGCAACATCATAAACAGCAAGTTCCCAGCAAGTTTTCTTATACATTTAAATAAAAATGAATGAATAAAAATAGCTTCCTGATGTTTTACAAAGTAAAAGTTCCTCCCATGCTGACACTTTCTTTGCACTTTTTAATTAATTAATTTTATCATAAAATCATTAAAATAAAACGCCAATACATAAAATCTACAAAATGCCAAGGCCGATAGTCTGTTGACCCTTAATTAACACCACAAATGGATGGCTGACGCCGTCTAGTGACGTATTATGTGGATGCGAAAGCTTTTGGTGTCAGGATCTTAGGCCAAAATCACTGCAAAAGCTGCAGTATTTGATTACTTCAGAATGAAAATGGTCTATGAATACACTGACTATGGATAAGTGCCCCGTACAACCCCGCTTCAAAAAATTCGAACTATCCCTTTAACTTATGCAACAAATCATGTCTCACGTTGTAATTTTTTGACTTATTCAAGAGCCGGGTCTAAATTGAAACATCTGATATATAATGAAGACGGGAGCACAGCGGTTCAGCATCACTCCCTCTTTGTTCTCGCCGTCTCCCCCTTCCCTTACCCCCGCTGACCCTTGAAAGCCTTCTATGAATATTCCATCAGCCAGCAGGGCCTCTGCTCCCCCTCTTCATTTAGTCATGCAGTCTGTGAGTAGCTTACATAAAAGTCCATATTTATGTATATGAACATAATCATACCATAAGTGTGTAGATTGCCAGGCAGCACAGGAAACATTGAAAATGAGTTTGAAAAAGGGGCAAAGCCATCGCAGGAAATGGAATGGGTTTTGCATAAATTAGCACTCTGCAAATTATGTCAGCGCTGTTTCTAGGCAGGACACTTCCTCAGTGTGTGTGTGTGTGTGTGTGTGTGTGTGTGTGTGTGTGTGTGTGTGTGTGTGTGTGTGTGTGTGTGTGTCGGGTCTAATATATGCTGCCCACCGGTGATGATACTGCAGAGTGAGATAAATGACCTCATATTCTCATGTCTGAGCTCGGCTCTCAGGTGCTTCATGGAAACTACAGCATCATCAAGCTGTGGGGTTATTAATGCAACTTCAGAGTGCAATATTTACTGTAAATGTACTGGAAATTGTGTTAACTTTGTTGTGATGCTACAATCAAATTTTTATTACGGGATAATGTAATAACTTGAACCACAAAGAAAGCTTAACAAGCAGCCTGCTGGTGGGTTAGTCATTACAAACTTGTGCTGTGCAGCCAAACTTTCTTCAAACACACAGACGTTTATTTCTGGTGGAGGATCCCGAGAATTATTAGTAATAATCAGGAGGTGAAAATGAATGCCTGCAACATTTTTCATGGCAGTATGTCCAATAGTTGCGGAGATATTTCACTAAATCCACAGATGTCAGCTTCATATTGATGCTGGAGGAGAAGTCCACAGATTGATTCTATAGGATTAATCACCTGGGGAGCATGAATGTCTGTGCAGAATTTCTTTGATTTCTTGATTTCTTTCAAAAATTATATGCAACGAGCTGCTTAACAGCAAATGGACAAAAACAGCATGGTATTACTAAAAAGATACAAGAAAAAAACCTAAAAAATAAGCAACAAAAAAAGAAAAGGAAAAAAAAAGCAACAAAACAAAGACCTGAAAAAAAGTTCTTTAAAATAGAGTAAAACATTTTTTTGTATTTTCTTCTGTAATGATTATTTTCTATTAATCCAACTATTTTTAACCTTTTTTTAAGGCTTTTTTTTCACCATCTCCTACTAATTTGTTGCAATTTCCCAAGTTAACATTTCTTGTTAACTTACCCCTTCAAATCAAATCTGCTCAGGTTTGAAAGGGTTAAATGCTTGTTAAAGGTGTCTGAAAGCAGCAAACTGATTTCAGAGGATTAAACACTGTTTTCATTCTCTCACCAACAGGCCAAAATCCCCAATTTGATCAGTTTTACATAATGTAATGTAATTTATTTGAGGTTTATTCGTTTATGCCAAACCTGCCCCTCAGTGACACAGGTGAGAGCGATCGTTAACGCTATCGATGAAGCTGCCAAAACATCTGATTCCAGATCTGATACCAGACTCCTCAAACCATCAGGATCAAAGAAACAGACAAGCACTTGCTGTCTGTGTCGTTCTGACGCAGCTGATGTGCAGCAAACCCTCAGCAGAGAGAGGAAATAAAGCTCGCAGTATCTGTGGCATTTCAATCCTGCTCTGAAGGCCAGTTTGAAAAACACAACCCTCAACTCAAGCAGCTCTCCACTAATAGAGCTGAAAAGCTGAGGCAAAGGTTTCGCAAAAATCCAACTGATCCAGGTGGTTAAAGCCGAGTAGGCTGTTTAATTTTGGGCAAAAATCCCATAATAAACTTCATGCATATTGCAATTTAAGTGGACTGAGAGAAAACTAGACTTCTGCATCTCCTCTTGGCTCTGTTTTCTGGCTTCAGAACACGGATCCTCAACTTGCATTGCCCGAGGGCCACTTTTGCTTTACCCTTTGAAACCTCAGCAAACTGGCTTCATTTCTCTCAAAAACCTGCGAAGAAGGCAATAAGCAATCAAGGAAGGGATGACCCAAAAATGAGCAAGAAATAAGTAAAAAGTACAAGAAAATCACCTGAAAAACGGTTTAGAAAAGAAAAACAAAACAAAATAAATACATGTAAAAAAAATTAAATTACCTGAAAAATCTTAAAATGTCTAATAATTCTGACATAATCTTTCACAATTAAATTATAATAAATATAAATGTAGTTTACCCTTAGCTTTTTGCTTTTTTCCCCTGTACATTTTCCCCTAGGCATTTAAACTTTTTAAAACTTTTAAAATTAATTTTTAGGTAATTTTCCTGTACTTTTTAAAAATTTCTTGCTATTTTTTAGCGTCAACTCATAATTTCAAATGCCGCTGTCTGGGAGGACATTCAAGGTCTCACTTGCCACACAAAAAAAATGTGTGCAAGAAGTAATTTGTGCCCTGAGTGTTGAAAATGTCTTCAATGTATTTTAGCTGCCCTTAACTGTCCTTGTGTTGCCAAGATGCTGAAAGCAAATTTCCATTTTATTCAATGTAATGGACAACAAAGTTTTCTTCTCCACCTTTTTTTGACAGAAAGCGACAAATCTGTTTTCTGTTGTTATGGTCTGTCCTTTGTTTGGCTGACTGGCTTCAGTCTCGCTGAGGATTTTGAGATGTTTCAATGTGTTATTATGTCAGAGCTGCCTCCAAAAGGACTTTGTTACTGCAAGAAGATGAATAGAATTATGTTTTGCTGTTGTTTGGTGCTGTTCTCAACAAGCTGACAGCTCTAATTCTCCGATTCTGTCAAAGAGGACGGTCAGATTCAGGGAAGAAAACAGCACAGTGTGCGTGTCCAGATCATAATGAAACATTAAGCTGACTCGCTAGACTCTCCACATAACAAAATTACAGTATTATGACCTTTCTCCACCAAATTTAGCACATATTTGCAGGGTGTTTATGAATATAGATAGATGTGTATGCTCTGTTTTTTTCTCTCTGGTGTGTCATTTTCAATGTCTCAGACATACCGGAAAACCTTTTAGCAAAAAGTAAAGCAGCACGGAGGACACAAAATGTCACAGTGGTTACTTCTTTTTTGGTGGTTGCACTCAATTTTTTTGTCTGTTCTATCAGGTTTATGTATTTCCTTTAGATAAAAAAACCCCCCTCCAATTGAGTTAAGTAATTCTAACATCAACATCAACATATCTGAAAGAAATAGTATTTAATAACAGTAATTACATGAAATTTATTACAGTAAATTATTATTATTATTAAAAATATTTGAAGTGTAAATTTTTTTTAACGGTAATAAAATAAACTTGTTAGTAAATTATGTGAATTCTTAGGGATTTGTGCACTCAGTCTCACGATTTGCTGCAATAAATTGTATTAATACAATCATCTCAGTTTTACTTGATTTAATGACATAAATGGTACTTTTTGGGTTATTTTATAATGACTTAACTCAACTGAATGGAAATTTGATATGACAACCTGACAAAACAGTCATAATAATAATAGTAGTAGTAATAATGCTAATTAATAATAGGTGTAGTAGTAGGCCTAGTAGTGTTATTTTTTTTTTAAAAAAGAGTCCATAGCCACTACTAGCATAACACAGAATCATGAGTTGCATTGTGGGTAATGTAGGCACCATGTTTTGACAAGCAGGCAAAATGAGTGGAATAAGAAAGATGACATTTGTGGTTCTGCTGCATCAGTTTCTTTTCCTTTGTCTTTTTAAAAACACTGTCAAGTCTTTGTTTTGGATAAAAAACAGCCATGTGGATCAGGTGTAATGTTTCTTGAAGGCATTGACAGACATCGTAAGTTGTTTTGTTTGGAGGACTTATATATGACTCACAGCTGCAGGGTCAGTCTTATTGGCTCGTCAGTCCTGAGAGATGACGGGCTGGTCACCTCTTACATGTAGCTTTTATATAATGCAGTATTAAATATAAAAAAACATCCAATAAAGTTTTGCATTTGTGTATATGCATTTATATATTCATGAGATGGAGATATGGAAAGTAACAAAAAACTGAGCCTTGCACCAGATGCAGATTTAATGAATGTCATTGTCATTGAATACTGCTTATGATGATATCTGAAAAACAGATTCATATTTACAAGCTTGTCAGAATTTGCAGAAAGACTCTTTCAGAGATCTGCAGGGTTCAAAGTGTGCCGCCAAAAAAAAAAAAGAAAAAAGAAATCGACTTCATCATCCACTGCTTTTCTTGACTTTGCAATTCTGAGGCAACACTTTGCAAATGCTTCCTTTTTATACAAGAGTTGACAAGTTGTTAGGTAGATGGTTTTGATTTGAATGAGGCCTTGTCATGTGTTTCCGTGAGTGCTGTTTCGTTCTACGTTAGGGTATGATTTCCCAGATTGAGCAGCATTATCCAGAACGTTGAACACGTCGTGCTAACGGCCACTGTCTCAGCTGTGATTTGCTTCTGCGAGTTAATTCATTCAACAGAGAAAAACACTTCCTCTGTTCAATCGAAGGTGCCAATTTTCTCAGTCTGATTGCGTCAGCACACAACCCCCTCCCGTCCCCAACACAAGCATATACACACATAAACGCACCCTCGTTCTACACATATCACCCCAGAGTAACCCTCCTCAAGGTCAGCTGGAACAATGCAGCTTCAAAAACCACACATAAAAGGGACAACACGTCCAAAATCATCCACAATGACAGTCACACCCAACCTGTTGTGGTATGTTCTCCTGTAAAGTGTCTTGGTAATGTCCAACAAAATAAATTAAAATAGAAGGTGTATTGTATTGGACTTGGACACTGTCCTTGGTCGTAATCCAATAATTTTCCAAACAAAATCGGACTGAAAGGCCGTTTCCTCGTGAGAATGAAATCACTGGCGCACTCTCACCTCACTTCACAGCGCATCATGTTTCCAAAAAAACAGCATCAACAGCACTCATCAGCACATAACAAAGTACATTATACAACAGCTTCAAGCATGGGGGAGCTCGCTGGGATCCAATTTAAAAGTGCAAGGGGGAAAAAAAACATGATTAACGAGGGCAAAAATGCAGAAAAACAAGCCCAGACCCGCCAGAGAATATACAGCAGCACAGCGGCTATGTGATTGGTGATTAGCAGGTAGGCTAAAGCCATGATTCACTTCCTTAAATTAGCTCTTTTGGACGTGACACCATGGGAACTGACAAGAAGGGAGGGCTGAATACTTCAAATGAAGTGGTGCTAATCAAGTAGAAGAGAGACAACCAGTAAGATCAGGCTCCGCAGATGGATGGGAAGTGAAAAATAAGGAGTTGTTAATGTAACCTACTGACCCCTCTCACAGGCCGCTGCAGAGACACACACAGCTGACAGACTTTGGCATGGAGCTAATTATCATCAGGCCCGTATGAGCATGTGAAATAATGACTTGATCTGAATGCAAACAGCATGAGTAAGCATAGGCGCCCCTGTTTGATACGAGTTATCAGCCCGACATGTTTCACCCGCTGAGGATAAACCCTGCTGCATTTCAGCACCACGTCGCTGTCCGCTCTTAATCCACTCCAGGCTTTCTTTGAGAACAAAAACAGGCCGCCTTAAAGCCGCACTTCATACAAAAGAAAAAAAACGTGTTTGCTGAAAAGGCGGAACTCACCTCTGCAACATAATATGAAACATCTTTATCGTGATACGCAGAGCAGAATCCACGTGCAAGCTCTTCCGATAAAAGGAGCTTGAATTTGTGAATGTTTGGTCTGTTTGTGGCTCTGATTTTATGGTTTTAAACCATGCTAGTGATGTGGAGGAGAAATTATCAGTCAATGTGGTGCAGACTGAAATATCTCGACTACTGGATGGATGGAAATGCATGCTCCCCAGAGGATAAACTGTAACAAATTATCCTTTAGTTTTTTCCTGCAGTGCCACAAGAAGGCTGACAATTTTTTGATTTCATCCAAGTGACATGTCTTGACAACTTTTGGATGGACTGCCATGTAATTTGGTGTTTAATTTTGAGGATAAATTCTACTGAATTAATGATCCCTTGACTTAATCTAGTGCCACCAGCAGGTCAGATTCTTCATGTTGGTGTTATAGCAGCCTGGCTTTTTTGCCACCATAAACAGTTGTTTTTTAACAAGACATGCAACAAGACTTCATTTACACCGGAAATTCTGCCACTAAATGTGGTTCTTTTTTAACGAGACATTGCTGCATTTACACCAGACGTTTTGGCACCAGCAGCTGTTCTTTTTTACGAAGATACACTAAAAATTTACTGGTGGATAGTGCCACCAAAAGCCATTGTTTTTTCCTGAGACATTGCAGCGTTTTCACCGTGGGTTGTGGAACTAAAAGCAGTTGTTTTTTAAAGAGAGAGTGCTGTGTTTCAGCAGGGATTGTGGCAGTAAAGTGGTTGTTTTTTCTTAGCAAGACATTGCTGCTTTCTATAAGGATTGTGCAACCAAATGTGGTTGTTTTTACCAAGACATCACTGCATTTTCATTGGAGACTGTGCCAACCAAAATTGTTGTTTTTCACTGAGACATCACTGCATTTCCACAGGGGACAGTGGCACTAAAAGTGGTTGTTTTATACCAAGACATTACTGTGTTTCTACCATGATTTGTGCCAACAGCAGTCATTGTTTATTACCAAAACATGGCTATTTCTATTGAGAATTGTGGCACCAAAAGCTGTTGTTTTTTACCGAGACATTGCTGACTGATAATTTGCCATGTTTCCACTGAGGACCATGCAGCCAAAAATGATTGTGATTAACCAACAAATAGCTGCATTTCCAACAGGGAATATAGCACCTAAAGCAGACATTTTAAGATGAAACAAGATTAATTCCTATGAATAAAATATCTCACCATTCGCTGGATGATTTGGCACAAAATGTGGTGATCTGTTTACTTTTCAGAGCACCAACCAGGTTGACATTTGACCTCACAACTTTTGATGTGAGTTTGTCACATTCTATTTTTGTTGTGATTGTTATTATTATTTCATTGAAATCATATTTAAAAGGGCTGATATTCAGTTTAAAATAAGCTGCGATGTCTACATATAAAGCTTTTCTGAGATATTTAGAGTCAGACTGTTTTTGTTACGATCACTTCAACCCTTTGAAACCTGGATTGACATCAGTTTTCTACATTCAGAAGCCTTTCATAAGCTATTTGACCCTTTGAAACCTGAGCGAAGGTGTTCAGTTTCTTTCTAAGCGCAGCAGAGTAGTTGTGTGTACATCCGACCTTTTTATGAGGCCAGGCACCAGATTAAACTACATATTAACGTTACAAAGAGAAGAAATATCCACACACTGGAGTACAGCTCCCAGTATTTAATTAACTACAACAGATGCAATATTTCAACCCAACGGGGTCTTCATGACGTCAATCAAAATAGTCAATTAAATATTAGGAGCTGTAGTCCCGTGTGCAGATATTTATTCTCTTTATTCTTTGTTCAGTTTCTTTCTCAGACATGGGGAAGGAAGGTAATAATCAATTTGGCAAGAAATGTACCACAAATTGCAAGTAATTAGAAAAAGGTGACAAGAAAATTGCCTAAAATTTAGCTTAATGAAAGAGAGGAGGCTTATTTGAAAACTATTTAAAATAATGTCCAGAAAACTATACTTATAGTATTATTATTATTATTATTATTATTATTATTATTATTGTTATTGTTATTATTATTATTATTATTATTATTATTATTATTATTATTATTATTATTATTATTATTATATTCAAAATTATGTTACCAAAAATGTAAAGAAAACAAATTTTATAAATATTTTCAGAACTTTTTTGTTTTTACTTTTTTGTGCATATTTCCAAATAATTTTCTTGCAGTTTTTTTTGGGTAATGTCATATTACATTGTTGATTGCCTTCTCCTGTTTTTTCAAGAAATAAAACCAATTTGCCCATGTTTTAAAGGGTTAAACAAAAATGAAAATCATCCAGATGTTTAGTACAGCTCCATCCACATGCAAGCTTTTCTTTTAAGGGGCTGGAGAGTTAGGCTGAGCGGGCGGGTGGCCGACGTCTGTCCCCTGGAGGACGCCCAGGGCTGGTTGGTCACTTAGGGGCACTGGAAGAAGCTATGGGGGCTGTGGGAGCCTGGAGCATGATAGATGGCTCCAGTCCCGCTCAGAAAAGGGCAAGCATTGCCTTTCTTTTTTTCACCTCTAGTTTTTTATCCATATTTAGCCAGTGTTTCTAAGCCAGAAATACTCATCGGAGTATCCAAGAAGCGTGTTTTAGATGAAATATTGACACATTTTCAGATTAAATAACTGCTGGCTTAAGATTCTTAAATATCCTCTCTGGGTGTAAGTTTTTGCACAGAAAATAGTGTTGATATCATCAGCCGTACTATTACTACAGCCTAATGATGATAAGAGGGAGTGATGTGCACTGCACGTTCAGCTGTGATGTCTTTATAAAAAAGCTATCCGGAGAGCTGTTACCGAAACAATAATGGAAAACATTCAGATGTGCAAGCGTTTCTATTACAAGGAGAAGAGATGAGCAATGTATGCTCCTATATTTAGCCTGATGAGCAGTGTTTGTATTTCAAAGACAAAATGTTCCAACAGCCCCACCAGCAGCCTTTTTTTCCTTCCTCTATTTTTGTTTTGCAACAGAAATTAGTCACAAGTTTTACTAAAAATAAAGAGAGAATTATTCCAATCTTGACATAAACTGACAGTCCTTTGGCTATTCTGAGATTGTCATATTTCTCTCTTGGATATGATGATGCATGGATGAAACCAGGCCAGAGAGCAAACTACCCGACAGATGTAGGCTACTTTTGCTGACCGCTTTCCATCAGCACTGAGCTGAAGTTGAAGGTTGCCTGCGGCCATGGCATCGCTCTGTGTGTGATGCTGATGTTGCCAAAGCGCCCGAGCACCACGCGTCTCCTTTAAGGAGATGTATGCATCAGCTGTGGCCACTGCAAATAAATGCGCGTACGATAAATAAACACAGCAGATTATTCTTCTTATTAATATGATTTTAAAATCTTGCATCCTTGTGGCGCGTTTCAAAGCCTCTTGGTGCGATGACCAAAACATGGCTGTTATCAGACATGCAGTTCATTGTATCCGTCATGAAAGACATTGATTGTATAAGGAGGATAACTCACGCGCTCCCGTTGATCGATCCGTAAATGCCATCGCTTGGGAGTGTGGGAGGCGGGAGGTAGAGCTCCCCCCCAAAAATGCGCTCTGTTCCTCGGTGTGTCCAATGCCCGGTTAATAGGCTGCTGCTCCTCCGGTGCTCCTCCGGTGCTCCTGTGGCAGGGACAAGCACGCCTCCTGTAGATGCAACTGTGCAGGACTGAGCATCACATCGCACACCGTGGAGCCCCACTAGTGTGGGATGATGATGTCGCGGGAATAGGAGCGTCAGTCTCTCCTTCTAACGAGAACATCTCCTGCTTGAGTCACTCTGCATGTGAGAGGGAGAGCCAAGGCAACGCAGCGCTCAGCAACCTGCACAAAAGATTCATGTTCTCATTTGGATCTTTTTTCCTCCAAGGAATTTAACCCTTTGAAACCTTGGAGCCAGATCATTTTTTTATGTGCTGCTTTCAGACGCCTTTCACAATATGCAAACCTTTGAACCGTGAGCAAATTGCTTGATTGGTGATTTCTTTCAGAAACACTGGAAAACACCCAAAAAGCAACTTGGCAACATTTTCCACAAATTGCAAGATTTTTTTTTTTTTAATGCTGGGGAAATATGTCTAGGGAGAAAAAAATATTAAAAAGCTAGAGACGGGCTGGATTTGAAATTATTTTACAGAATTATTCTATTTTTTTAATTAAAGTCTTATTTGCCTTATTTATTTATTTATTTTTAACTAATTTTCGCTTTTTAAAAACATGGGAAAACAGCCAGTGAGAAAAAAAGTAAGAAATCTGATTTTTTTTTTTTAAATGCTGGGGGAAATATGTCTACGGAAAAAAGAAAAAAAAAAGATAGGGAAAAGTGTTAATGGAAAAAAAAGAAAAGATTTTAGTAGATTTAGAAAATTAGGCTATAGTTTTAAAAAGCTAGGGGGAAAAAAAGGCAATAAGGCAATAAGTAACTTGTCAAGAAATGTTTCACAAATCGCAAGAAATTTGTAGATTTAGATTTTTTTAAGGGAAAAATGTCTAGTGAAAAAAAAGGAAAAAAGCCGTTTATAATTATCATAATTACCATTATAGTTATTATTTTTGTTTTTTGTTGTTTTTTTAAAAAACTTATTTTCAGGTACATTTCTTGTACTTTTCACTGATATCTTGCGGTCGTCACTCAGCATGTTCATCCCATGTTTTTGAAATGTATCGGGCCAAATTTGTTTTAATGTATGTATATATATGTTTTTCTGTAGTTGTCATCACACCTGCTCAAGGACCACAGCTGATAATTAGCCAAGCTGGCACATTTACAGAAATCCCCATTAATGTACACGGTCTCTGTAATCTTAAACAGTGTAAATAAAACAAAAAAATAATAATAACTAACTAAACAGATTTGCTTTGGTTTCAAAAGGTGAAATTATAGCCAGAGAACAAGAGTCCAAGGAAATAAGATAAAAGCACCACATACAGAGTCGGTGTATTCATAGCTCAATGCACACAGTCCAACAGCTTACATTTAAAGCCACATGGCTCCACCAATGCACATTTCCTCTATACATGAACACTCTTCACACCTTCTGTTTTCCAGACTGTGAAGAAAAAGTGTCTGTATGTGTCCAGAGCTGGCAAAGTGTCAGGGACTGGAGACACAATTTAAAATGCTCTATATTTGTCTCCTTCATCTTTTGCAGCATTGAGCTTAATTTGGGTCGATGCCCCACTTTTGTGGTGCACATAATCTGTGCCAAGGATGAGAAATGTTGTTTCGTTTACACGTCTTTATTAAATGTTTAATGAACCCTTTAGTTCATTTGCTTTTGATGTTCACAAATCTTTTATCTTTACTTAGTCCTTTCAGGTTAGTTCTAAAACAATCCTTTTTTTTTTCACCGATATTTAAAATTATATTGCACATGCTGAGTTGTCTCTGCTATACGTTTCATTGTTAGCATCATATGCTTATTTCCTGCATATTCTTGAATTGTTATGCACCAATTGCGGCCTTTTCTTTTTTATTATTATTATTATTTTTATTCTTTTTTTAACAGATAACATATACACAACAATCAACCCCCCACCCCACAACCTATTGTGGTTACAATAAAAAAAAAGAAAGAAAAAAAGATATACAGTATACACACGCATACACACACACACACACACACACACACACACACACACACACACACACACATATATATATATATATAGAAGGCCCTTTCTGTATCAATTTATGGCCTCTTTTCAAAAAAAAGTACTTCTCTTTTTTCCTGGAGGGGGCAAATGCACCTGTTATAAATAATGAAGGAGACGTACCCGCTGCATCCTCCCTGAAATCTACAACCGTCTGCAAACTTGGAAATAATCACACATATTCAACATAGAATTTTCCCTTCTGGGACTTGACCTCAAATTTTATACTCATGGCACCTTCTTATGGTTTACACGATCTGGGCATTAAAAAGTATATTTGCAGTCTTGGGGCTGGTCATGTTGTTTTGGAGGTCAGTGAAAACTGGCCTATTCTGTAGTTATGAGATAGCGTTAAAAAAATGTCCATGCTGCCACAGGCAACCATGTACCGCCACACAAAATAATCATTAGCAAATTTTATTCTAATCATAAGTAAACTTAACAATAGCCAGTATTATCACTGTCCGCTGTAATATTACAGTGTGCTGCAGTTCTGAGTGTGGTTTGTCTGTGTGGTGTTGCTGTCCCCCAGCAGAAGACATTATGCCACTGCTGCGGGTACAATCAGTGTCAAATATTTTACTCTCTCTTAATTTAAATACTTCCAAAAAACCCCAACAAACTAGAATGTAACATGATCATGGATTGTCAATTATGAGTTTTATAAAGTGTTAGGAGTATGTCATAAAAAATTCAAAAATGTCTTAGTATAATATTCATACAACGTAATAAAAAAGTCACAGTGTGGGCAGTTTTCCTCTACAGTCCTCAGTCATATGCTGGCTCCCTAATATAGCACTTATTTATCAAAATTTTGAGAGCCTCTGATTTAAGATTTCTCTTTCAAAATGCTTTAAAAGCATTTTGAAAGAAAACTGGTTCCCTGCAATGTGAGATTCGTAATTATGGCCCTGCTACCAGCTCAAGCGAAAAATATGTTTTCTTCTGTTGGCCTAATATTCAGTTTAGAGTATAAAGACCACGTTCACTCGTCATTGTTTGGGATCCTTGATTTGCATTCAGAGCAGCCTGGATTATTATGGCATGGACCCAAATGTAGCAGATTTATCAGATAAACATTCATTCTGTGAACTCCTCTCCAGCATAGTATAACAAAAATAGGTTTCAAGATTACTAATGCTGTTTACGCCTAATTTCTGCCTTACCTTTGTTACGTAACTCTAAAATAGTAACATGAGACAATTTCCGCCTCCTCTTAGGTGGCAGGAGTGAAAATTAGTCATCCTCAGCATTTGTTGTGTTGTGGTTTCAGAATGATGAGGACATTTGGAGAACAATTAGATACAAAATAGGATGCAGGCACTGGAGGAGGATTTTTTTTTTTCATTTGGCAACTATCAAGGTTTCCCCAAATGAAGCACGGATTTATAGGCATTTTTATTATCTCAGTAGGCATGAAAAAATGTGCATATAGCTGCTGAAAATTGGTGAAAAAAAATTCCCAGAGGCAGATCTCGAATATTTACAACGTCTGGCTCTGGTCCTGGTGTAAGTGATAAAAGACTCTCTAACTATAGACACGGTGCATGGCCAAAAATATGTGGACACACAAACAAAGAATGTGCACAGCCATATGGGATTGTTTAAAGTCTCATTCCAAAACAACGTGCCTTTATCTGCTGCTGCAGCAGACGCCACTCTTCAGGTTTCAAACTTTCCACCACACGCAGAACCTGGTTTCAGGGATTTCAGTTCAGTTTGACTTTAAGCTCAATATTACAAGTCACAGTTTGCCTCAGAGAGCTTTACGATACGTGACACCCTCTGTCCTTAGACCCTTACAACAAATCCTGCCGCCCAAAAATTTCTGAACAGGTAAAATAATTGAAAATACACTTATAAAATTGTCTGGACTAGTGATACTCAACCTACAGCCCATTGGTCAAACCTGGACCTCTATAGGGTACAGGTGAGAATCAGGGAAATGTCTTAAAATCCTGGAAATGTCCTAAAATTCTAGAAATGTCCAAAAATCCAAGAAACATACTAAAATGTGAGAAATTACCTGAAATCCTAGAAATGTCCAAAAATCCAAGAAACATACTAAAATACATGAAACATCCTAAAAATGCAAAAAACATCCTAAAATCCAAGAAGTTTCCTGAAACAAAGAAACATCCTAGAATGCAAGACATGTCCTAAAATCCTAGAAATGCCCTGAAATCCACGAAACATCATTAAATCCTTAAAACATCCTAAAATCCAAGAAATGCCCTGAAATTCCAAGAAATGTCCTAAAATGTAAGACATGTTCTAAAATCTGAGAAATGTCCTAAAATACAAGAAACATCCTAAAATTCTAGAAATGACCTTAAATCAAAATGTCCTAAAATCCAAGAATTGTCTGCTGCAACTGGCCCCCGGCCTTCTGTCATTTTGCAAAAGTGGCCCAAAGGTAAAGCAATGTGAGTATTCCTGTTTAAACTGTTAGTTTAAAATGTTAGATTTAGATTTTTGACTGCAGCAAAAGGTCTCTAACCTGTACTGAAAACCTGAATCTTGAGATACCTGTCAGGGATACGCAGGTGTTTAGACCCTCCTTGTTTAAGAAATGCAAAAGCAAAATCACTTAATGTAAACTCGAGGTTTCCTGCAGGAGCAGATGTGAGTGACAGAGTCATGATGGATAGACTTTTACCTTTGAGAGATGCTTCTTATCACACCATTTCACAATCCCTCCTTATTCTGATTTGGAGCTATTCTCGTGCATTAAGCCTAAGATAGCTGCGTCTTCAGAGAATTTGATGACACAATTATCAGGGTTCATGCTTCTGCAGTCGTGTATATGTAACTCAAGCAGAACAAGAGCGCAAACGCTGACAACAGACGCCTCCAGATCACATGCAGGATGTGGATTTATTTTAAAGAGAAAAGAGTCTTTAGAGATTCATCAGTGCTGTAGCTCGCATAACTGTAGGTTTTTACATGCACAAGAGTTCAGTCATAAATACATGCTACACAAATTATACTACAGGAACAGCAGTACGGGAAGCAAAAAATATCTATAACAGTTGTATATTGCATGATATAAGTTAAGTTAAGTAATATTTGTACGAGTATTTTTTATTATAATGCCTTCATATTATGCACAGTATTCTCCTGTAGTTCTATTAAATATACCTCATAATATTCTATCATTACCATATAATCCATATATTAAATGTAGCATGATTTACAGTGAGTGCAGAATTATTAGGCAAATGAGTATTTTGACCACATCATCCTCTTTATGCATGTTGTCTTACTCCAAGCTGTATAGGCTCGAAAGCCCACTACCAATTAAGCATATCAGGTGATGTGCATCTCTGTAATGAGAAGGGGTGTGGTCTAATGACATCAACACCCTATATCAGGTGTGCATAATTATTAGGCAACTTCCTTTCCTTTGGCAAAATGGGTCAGAAGAGGGACTTGACAGGCTCCGAAAAGTCAAAAATAGTGAGATATCTTGCAGAGGGATGCAGCACTCTTAAAATTGCCAAGCTTCTGAAGCGTGATCATCGAACAATCAAGCGTTTCATTCAAAATAGTCAACAGGATCGCAAGTAGCGTGTGGAAAAACCAAGGCGCAAAATAACTGCCCATGAACTGAGAAAAGTCAAGCGTGCAGCTGCCAAGATGCCACTTGCCACCAGTTTTGCCATATTTCAGAGCTGCAACATCACTGGAGTGCCCAAAAGCACAAGGTGTGCAATACTCAGAGACATGGCCAAGGTAAGAAAGGCTGAAAAATGACCACCTCTGAACAAGACACACAAGCTGAAACGTCAAGACTGGGCCAAGAAATATCTCAAGACTGATTTTCCTAAGGTTTTATGGACTGATGAAATGAGAGTGAGTCTTGATGGGCCAGATGGATGGGCCCGTGGCTGGATCGGTAAAGGGCAGAGAGCTCCAGTCCGACTCAGACGCCAGCAAGGTGGAGGTGGGGTACTGGTATGGGCTGGTATCATCAAAGATGAGCTTGTGGGGCCTTTTCGGGTTGAGAATGGAGTCAAGCTCAACTCCCAGTCCTACTGCCAGTTTCTGGAAGACACCTTCTTCAAGCAGTGGTACAGGAAGAAGTCCGCATCCATGATTTTCATGCAGGACAATGCTCCATCACACACATCCAAGTACTCCACAGCGTGGCTGGCAAGAAAGGGTCTAAAAGAAGAAAAACTAATGACATGGCCTCCTTGTTCACCTGATCTGAACCCCATAGAGAACCTGTGGTCCCTCATCAAATGTGAGATTTACAAGGAGGGAAAACAGTACACCTCTCTGAACAGTGTCTGGGAGGCTGTGGTTGCTGCTGCACGCAATGTTGATCGTGAACAGATCAAAACACTGACAGAATCCATGGATGGCAGGCTTTTGAGTGTCCTTGCAAAGAAAGGTGGCTATATTGGTCACTGATTTGTTTTTGAATGTCAGAAATGTATATTTGTGAATGTTGAGCTGTTATATTGGTTTCCCTGGTGAAAATAAATAATTGAAATGGGTATATATTTGTTTTTTGTTAAGTTGCCTAATAATTATGCACAGTAATAATCACCTGCACACACAGATATCCTCCTAAAATAGCTAAAACTAAAAAAGCCCCACTCCAACTTCCAAAAATATTCAGCTTTGATATTAATGAGTCTTTTGGGTTCATTAAGAACATGGTTGTTGTTCAATAATAAAATTAATCCTCAAAAATACAACTTGCCTAATAATTCTGCACTCCCTGTATTCTATTAGTATGTATATTATACTTATCAGTCAAACGTAGTATATACTTGTATCATATGTTAGTTTCAGATATATATAAAGAAAGTTATTAGGTTTTTCCCATTTAAAAAATATAAGCACTCGTATGCTGTTTTGCAAAACCCCAGACATTAAATTTTAAGGAGTAGATATTTAGGAATTACTTTTTGGCAGAACGTCAAGCTGCAGATAGGCAGAAAAAAAAAGAAACAAATCCTTCAAAGAAAATGAATCTGGACCTTTCAGTGTCTGTGCTGCTCATCGTCTTCTTCATCCTGAGCGCACACTTCATCAAATCAATAACATATTTGTGGGTGTTTCTTATATAACATAACCTACCTATAAACACAGTTTTTTTCATGTTGTGATGATTTTACTGATTCATTCATTCTCTTCACTGCAGCTTATTCACTTCATCTCAGGGGGGACTGAAAGGGATCCAGCACGCAGTGGGCAGAAAACACAGAAAACAGTTGTTTTAAACGTTGCCGTTGAGCCTGTATGGGCGAGAAATGATGTGTAAGACATTTAGCAAAAATCCAGAATTAATAATAATAGTTCTGTTAGTGAAAGTGGCTGGTATTCAGAAAATGAAAACAGCAAATTCCATTAAAATCCAGCATTTCATTTAAAGACAACAACTCAAATGTCATGTTTCTACCAGGTCAAAGGTTAGGAGAGGTTACATCTTAACGAGTAAATCAATAATCCTTTAATACCGCAATCAGTTTTCTTGTGCTGCATTTAGTTGCATTTTGTAAGCTTTTAAACCTCTGAAAACGGAGAAAATTGGTTTGATTTCTTTCAAAAACGCTGGAAGAAAAACATAATGTATGTTCAGTTCATCGGGAACTTCTTCCAACTCGCAGTTAATCTGCGTTACTGCATAAAAAGATTTGGATAGATCTCCGTCTCTAGTAAATAATTGGCGTCTTCTTTCAGATGTTTGTTCACCTTTAAATAATAATTCATCCTGATGTCAAATCCTTCACATCATCATGACGTCCTCTGCGACTCTCTGGTGTCACTGTCACTCCTGTCTGTGCAGCCCTGTCCGCTGGAATATTTGTTTTTCAGTAACTCTGCAGTAGTTGCTGTCTGGATTATGGATGATAAGTGAACAAAACTCAGGACTTTGACACCAGAGAGCTGGATTTGCGTCATGAGTCCTGTGTCGTCTGGCTTTAGCAGCAAACACACGTTGGTTAAGCTTTGGGAAAGCTTGTGATTTTGGTTAAATGTTAATAAACATGTTTTATGATGATATTTAGATCAGCGTTAACACAAACCCAAGAACTGGAGAGAACAAACAGAAAACAAGTTGTTAGAAGAACTTCAGCAGGCTAGAAATTAAAGAATACTTTAAAAAAAAATTAAAAAGTAAATGTGACTTTACAGAGCGTCACAGGAAAATTTAAACCCAGCATCAGTAAAACATTTGTGATGCCGTAAATGTCGTTTCAGTAGTGGAACTATTCAGATCCTTTACTTTTAAGTAAAAGTTCTAAAACCATTTTGTAAAATGACTAAATACTAGTAGAAATGTTACTTTACTAAAAGCAAGTACTGTCAAGAAAATGTATAAAGTTTTTAAAGTAAAAGTACACATGCAGAAAAATTTAACTCATGCATCAGTATAAAATAAAATAAAATAATTAAAAGGAACATGAGAACATGTTCCTTTTAATTATTTTATTTTATTTTATTAACTGAAGTTATCAAAATTATAGTAGTGGAGTGAAGAGTACAATATTTCCCTCTGGAGATGTAGAAAGTGGCATGAGATTAACTGCACAAGCTCCTACTCTCTGGCCGGCCTCCCTCAGTGGGACGAAGTATTTTAATAGATTAACAGAGCATTTTAAAGTCCGACGGACATGTTTACGTGACTGAATAGCTCGACTTCCAGTCGAATTATCTGGGTGTGTTTGTCTGATTTTGAGAAATGAAATTTAGTGCAGTTTCAGTTGCAGTAATATGTTTACATTTAACTACTGACACAATAATTCGACTTTTTCTAAAATGTGAACATACTGAGCCAAAAGTAGGTTACTCTCCTCAAAGAAAAACACTTTTACATTTGATTCTTCACTAGATTACATTTGGGTGAGCAGTTTCATTCAGAGCACAGATTATACAGATTATTTAATGTTGAAAAGTTTGTATCTGGATCAGATGCTGCTTTGAAAAAACTGCACAAAGCTAAGATTGATCAGCTGATCCTCGACAGCAAAACATGGGATTTTAAAATCCACATCACTCACATTAAATAGTTTGAATAACTGGGTGCTGAAGCTCGACACGATCGGGCGTCTGATTCAGACGGCGTAACCTTTGAGATATTGTTCTCTCCCGGCCCATGATTAAGTTTTCTCTCTTTCTTTTATACTTTTTAAAATTTCTTTTTATTGTTCACTGTTGCCACTTCCTTTCAAAATGTTCACAATGAGCATCTAAAAGCTCAATTCACACGCCTGATTAGAGTAATCTGCATGTATTATCAGTGGTTTCATGAATAGGAGCTAAACACGCTGTGAATGTTGTAATGATTACACCGACCAGGCAGATTGTAGAGAACGCAACGGGCGTGATTATTATTAAAAGTTCTGCTCTTTTCAGCGCAGACTGTGAGCAGGAACACGTCATAAGTGAGAGTAAACTTTAATTTGAGGGATTCTTTTGTTAGGGCTAAGGCGCTGGTATAAAAGTGACCCCGGTGGTGCTTAATGGGCCATCAGCAGCCCCCTCTGGCCCCCAGCGAGAGGAAATTTCCACTGGAGTTGTTGTGCAGCTCTTCAACTAGTGACAGAATGCCCAAACATTTATCCCCGATATGCCCGGCTGTTTGTTGACAGTGGGGAATAGGAGCTGACTACTGGCAGGAATGCAGGTTGATGGAGAGCGGAAAAGTACTGGGGCCGGCCAACAACCCCCCCATCCCCCCTGACCAGTTAAGCACTCTCCACTAGATGTGTCTCCAGGGCCGCTTTTAAACGCCGGCAGCCGGCAGTTCAATTCACACCGCAATAACATCAAACTTACAGAGGCCTAATATGTCATAGATTCATATAAAAAAGTGCTGCTCTTTAATAGCAGCTGATAATAATGAGGAAAAATATTTCCAGTAGTTTTCTGCAAAATGGAATTAACCATTTGAAATCTGCAGCATGATCACTTTTCTTGTGCTTTCAGAGACCTTTGACAAGTATTTAAGCCTTTGATTTCTGAGGAAACTGGTGCAGTTTCTTTCAAAAACTCAGACAACAAAGGCAATCAGAGACATAGTAAAAATAAAGACGTACAAATAAATGAATAAATAACCTGCACTGAGAAAGAGGACCCTCTAAGCAAATATGACATGAACCGGCCGGCATAAAAAATAATATCTTTACTCGACTGCGCTCAGGTTCCTGTGATCAAACACATCTCCACAGGTAAGAAATACACTGCTGACTCTCTTTTAAAGGACACATCTGACTGAAGGACGACATATTTCACCCTGACAGGCAGATTTAACCCTTTGAAACCTGGATTGACATGACTTTTCTTGTGATGCATTCAGGACCCTTTAAACCCTGTGTAAATTGGCTTGCTTTAAAAAAAAATACAGAAAAAGGCAACGAATACTCTGCAAATTGCAAGAAATTCCTAGATTTAGAAAATATTTTTTGAAAAAGCCAAAGAGCAATGTCCAAAAAAAACCTACATTCATAATTATTTAATTTAGCAGGTTATAATAATTATTATTAGCCTAATTTTTTCAGGTTATTTCCTTCTTTTTATTGTTTTTCTTCTTTTCCTTTTTACTTTTTTTTTTCAATTTTTTTTGGTATATGTCTTGTACTTTTTACTCTTTTTTTGCATTTTTTGGGCCATTTCTAATTAAGTTACCTCATTTTCCTCTTCTCGTGTTTTTGTAAGAAATCAAGTCGATTTGCTCAAGCTTTGAAAGGTTATATGTGACATTTAAATTCAGGCTATTCTGCAAGCGCAACATAAAAACACCTCGACATAAAAGATGCTGATGCTTTGTTTTCATCAGCTTAAATCACAGGTGTCCTGCACAAATACCTTGAGCCCCAACAAGATTAACTCCTGTAAGAGCTTAGCTGTAGCTGATACAGTAGCATTAAAAAGCCAAATAACTGACATTTTAAAAAAACAATATGACTAATACTTGTTTTGATATTGTCTAGCAGGGATCAGCGTATTATCCTCTGTGAGCTGGCAAAGCTGTGACATTTTGTTGTGCATATTTCTGACATCACTCCAGTATTACTTTCAGTTTTTTTTATTGCCTTCCACATGCACGTACAAAAGGTGTAAACTAGTGTTTTGACGGAGCGGCGGGACAGACTGGCTTTATAAGGACAATCCCGACTGTACTGACACAGCCGCCCGACGCTTATGTAATGGGAGATTTGACCAGGACACTGTGTTCCCTGACAAAGGCATTTCTATTCAAAACCATGGGTGGCAAGCTTCCAGCGAATCATTCACAGAGGGTGAACTTGTGCCCATCAGGAGGGCAGGAAGTAAACAAGGAGCAGAGGGCATCTGACTGTTATCATCCCGATGAGGATGGAGCCGCAGCGAGGTCCCCAGAGTTTTTAGGCAACTTCAAACTAAAGATTTGTTTGCAAAAATTACCCCCGATCAAGTCCATCACCTCTTTATTGACAATTTCCCTGAGCAATATCTCGGTTTATGTTCACTATTATTTAGGGGCGTAAATACAGACAGTTCAGGCAGTTGCACAGGGGCCCATGGGGTGAGGGGGCCAATACAGCTCCAACAAAACAGGCTATTGTGATAATTTAGGTTGCCTGTTAGGTAATATACCTGAAAAATTAACGAGAAATCAAAAATACATTTGCTATATGTTCATTTGAAGAAGCAAAGCCATCTTTATCATGGTTTTCTTTCTTTTTTTGATAAAATAGTCAATCATCAGTACAAAAGCCCTTTGTTATAAAATAGGTGCTCATTCTCCATAAACCATAAATAAGCAATAAAAACTGTATATATATATATATATATATATATATATATATATATATATATATATATATATATATATATATATATATATATATATATTTCTGTCATACACATATATTCAGTGGTGATTCTGGGGTATTACCAGCCATGATTGTGGTACTAAAACCAGTTATTTTCTAGAGAAACATCTGAGCATTTTCAGCCTAGATTAGGGAACCAAAACTGGGCTTTTTTTTTTTTTAACTAGACATCGAGGCATTTCCACTTGTGATTGAAGCCCTAAAACTGGGTGTTTTGTAATGAGAAACTCCCAAACCAGTGTTTTTTGTGCCTAAACATATTCACACATTGACCACAGTGTTGTTAAAATGTAAACAAATGTCAATTTTCATAATATCAGGTACATATTACATATCAGTAGTGTGCAGAAACTTACAATGCAAACATTTTTTTCTGCCCAATGGCTTGTCCAAACATCAGCGTTGGACCTCATTGAAGCTCTTTGTGTCTGAATGGGAGCAAATCCCTGCAGCCATCCGGATCAATGCACATGGTGTTTTGGCCATGTGGTGTTGATCCATTAGCAAACACACGTTTTCAATCTATAGCTGCAAAGTTACTAAAGCCATCAAAAAAATGTATTGGAGTATAAAGTACTATAATGTACTGTACACTTGAATGTGTATCCATATGTTTGGCTGTGGGAAGCACTTTCATGCAAAACCAAACTCACAATCTCACGCCCCTCTCAGATGATGCCATGCCCCCCATGCCAGATCAGGGCCAAAACTCCGAAACTGAAAAAATATGATCATCAAAGTGAAAAAAAATAAAAAATCTTTAACAAAAAATGCAAAATAAATAAATAAATAAGATATGAATCTGAAAACATGAAATCTGCACCCAAAAAGAAAATGATCTCAAATATGAAATTATTAAAAATAAATAATGTATCCAAAAGTAATAAGAATTGGAATTAATTCAAAATTATATTTAAGTTGAAATTAACCTTTTTTGTTACTTATTTTATTTTGAAAATGTTTTTGATTTTTTCAAATTAATTTAAGATCAAAACTTTCAGCTTTTACTTTTTATTCCACCACTTTTGTAATTTGTAATTTCTATCAT
This sequence comes from Plectropomus leopardus, assembly GCF_026936395.1. Lineage (NCBI taxonomy): Eukaryota > Metazoa > Chordata > Actinopteri > Perciformes > Serranidae > Plectropomus > Plectropomus leopardus. Next base: position 4,449,907 of record NC_142194.1, read on the forward strand.
TTTTTTAAAAAAAACATATATATATTTGTTTTAAGCATTTATACATTTAAACGTGCTATATGATGTACCAACATCAGCACTTTCCCCAAAGGAAATATATGGCAGTGTTGAAATAAATATTATGAATTGTAGTACTAGTAATAAAAACAATAAAACAAAAGAACAAAACAGAAAAAGGAATGTAAACACAAACTAGACATACAAAAGACAGTTAATAAATGTTTTTTTTTTGTTCTTTATTTCAGTACAATTAAATTAAAATGAAAATTAAAAAGAACATTAATACAGCATCAATCAGGGTTTATACATTACATATTTCTCACAGTAAATTGACATATTCAGTGTTCAAATTCAAATAACCTACTCCAAATGTTGTCAAACTCATAAGCTTTCTCTCTAATTTTCTTGAGACAAACTTGATGTGAAGTTTTTTGGGCAAGAGAGGGACGTCTGATATTTTCCCTGCACATTGCAGGAGGCAGAGGTCAATTTCTATGGTAATTTGTTTTAGTATTGATCAGTTAATCACTCATTTATATAATCAAATTCCTGTCTGAAGGAGATTCCAGTCTAAGCAGCCAAACAAACTTAATCCCGCCTCCCGGCTCTTCCTATTGGCCAGTGTGGAACGTAAATAATCAAATCCCGTCCTCTGATTGGCTGGATCTCCTACGTTCCCGCGGCCGTCGCCTCCCTGTGTGCGATAACAGGTCCGGTCAGCTGCAGACAGCTAGCTTAGCATCGGGCTCTGTGGTCAGTCAGATCCTGGATCCAGGACTTTTCACAGCGACAATGAAGTTCGTCAGGTTTATCATGAAAAACGCCGCGTTGGCGAGCGTGCCCAAACACATCGAGCATTTCTCCAAATTTTCTCCCTCGCCGCTCTCCATGAAGCAGTTTCTCGATTTCGGTGAGTATTGATCCGCCTTCACCTGGGTCATTTTTCTTATAAGTGACTGAAGCAGCTGTGTGTAAAGGGACTGTCCGGGCTCTCTGACTCTGATCACAGATATATCGTGATTCAGTGGCGGGATGTTCAGTGCATGTGTGTGAACTGAGCTGCAGTGTGGAGGGTTTGCCTGTGGCCGCCTGCGTTCACAGTGCAGAGTGTTGCATCAGATTTCAAGCAGGCTGCACTGTTTGGGCCCTGTTTAGGACAGAGTAGTGCTCCTACATTGTAATTTCTATAAACTTATAATAAAATTATTTCAGTAGCGTGCAAAACATCATGCAAAGTTTGCAGAGAATTCAGGAAAACTGACAAACACTGTTTTTTTTTTTTAAAGGAATGTCACTTTTTGCAACATTCAATACATAAACATCCAATTTATTATTATTATTATTATTATTATTATTATGTCTGTAACAATGGTTTATGGTTATTCTATTATTTTTTAATCATAGTTACTTTCTATTATTTATTTATCCGATATCCTTTTCCAAGTTCAATTAATCATTTGGTTGAAATAAGGGCTGCATGTAATTTCTAATAATTTATCATAAGTTCATTCATCAGCAGCGTGCAAAATATTATGCAAAGTATGCTGAGGAATTCAGTTTAACTTTCACAAACACACGTTTTTAAAGAAAATGTTAGTTTGCAGAACAAAATGCTCAAAAACAATGCAAACATCCAGTTCGTTGTTGTTGTTGTTGTTGTTGTTGTTGTTGTTGTTGTTGTTGTTGTTATGGCTGTAACTAATAATTGTTTTAATGGTTAAAGGTTATTTTCAATTATTTTTCATCATGGTTGCTTTCTATTATTTATGTTTCAGATTACTATTCTGAATTCAGTTGATGATTTGGATGAAATTAGGGCTGCAACTTACAATCATTTTTATTATTGATTAATCTGCAGTTTGGTTTAACGATCAATTGATAAATCGTTTAGTCATATTTCAAAAACTCTGGCTAATTGTTTTGGTCTTTTATTTATTATTTGATTTTTATCCCCCAGTTGTTCATTTAATCCTTTTGTCAAAATTAGGGCTGCAGTTAACAATTATTTTCATTTTTGATTAATCTGCTCATTGTTTTCACGATTTATCAATTTGTCGTTTAGGTTATAGGATGTCAAAACTTGTAGTGGTTATTTTCTATTTCTTATTAATCTTTTTTTTCCACCAATTTTTTAGTTAATCATTTGTTTAAAATTAGGGCTGCAACTAACTATTTTCATTCGCAAATAAGCTGCAGATTATTTTTGACGAATAATTGTTTAGTCTATAAAATGTCAAAAAACTGTGAAAAATGCTGATAACAATGTCACAGAGCCCAAAATGATGTCTTCAAATTACGGCTTTTGTCCTCCCAATGGTTTTTAAACCCAAAGACTGTCATGAACTCGCTATCTTTACTGCATGATACATTGTTTTCAATCATAAATTGAAACATTTCTGTTTGAAAAAATGACTTAAATTAATGATTTTCTTTCGATCAACTAATTAATCAATCTACTTATTGTTGCAGCTGTAGCCTAAATGTCAGAAAATATTAAAATGCCGTCTTTAAATTTCTTGTGTTGTCCAACCAACAGTCCCAAACTCACTGTTTCATTTTAGAGCTGAAACTTAGATGATTGTTTTCGCTATTGATTGATTTTCAGTTTCTTAAAGAACATATTATTTTTAACTGTAAGAATATTGTGAAAATGCCAAACCAACAGTCCAAAAGCCAAATATATTATATTTAATGTCATTTAATTTAAAGAAAAGTAGAAAATAGAAGCTAAAATCAGTCATTCTTTGTCATTTTTTGGGTGTAAATTATTAAAATAGTAACCAAATTTGCTTCATTCTTATTTCCTCTGTGTTGATTCAGGTTCCATAAACGCCTGTGAGAAGACGTCCTTTGTCTTTCTGAGACAGGAGCTCCCTGTAAGACTCTCAAACATCATGAAAGAAATTAACCTGTTGCCCGACAAACTGCTCACAACCCCGTCTGTGAAAATAGTGCAGAGCTGGTGAGTCAAACCGGGCGAAAAAGATCAATGTGCCGAGTTACACAAAGTCTGCACTGTAGCTTTGACGTCATCCAGAAACAAAAGAAGGAAATCTGTGAACGTGGTTATTCATTAAATCGAGGTTCGATCCCTCTGACTGGTGAGACGTTTACAGCCACAGCTGTTGACTTGTTTATGTGTAATGTAGTAGGACGGTCCGCCAAGTTGAACTCCTTCCAGCGAGCTCTGAGCATCGGGGGGGCGGGGGGCATCAGCTCTGAACTTTCCCCTAGTTTCCTCGTCACACGTCACGTGACCTTGTTTTCACTCTGCTTCTCTTTCCTTTGTGAAGACTGAACTACACTCACAATATTCTTGGAAAGCATGAAAAACTGCACTTTCACCAATAAAACTCCAGCAGGATGACTCAGCTGTTTACATGTGTACATTGTGTGTATGAGCATCTTTTATTTCTGATTTTTTTTTTGTTTTTGTCAGGTACATCCAGAGTTTAATGGAGATCCTTGAATTCCTCGACAAGAATCCTGACGACCACAAAGTCCTTGGAGAGTGAGTCCCAAATTTTCCTCGACAGTCTCACATGAAACCTGAAGTTGCCTCCGGCTGCGTATTTAGGTCACATTCTTAGAAATGGAAGGTGTAACAGATCATTTTTTTAATTTCTTAAAGGGACAGTTCACCCCAAAATTAGGATTACTTATTTTACCTCCAGATAGTTTTGGTGCGAGTTGCAGAGTGTTGGAGATATCAGTTGTAAAAAATGCCCAAAAAATGCGTCAGAATGCTTAGACAGGTTTGGGCTTGTTACAAAAGGGTCCAGTATTTACTAAAGTGACTATGGGATTTAGGGAACAGTCCTAATCTGAAATCTTGTTCACTTTTCCGAGTGAACTGATTCTGGCGGGTCAGTGGTGAAACTCACCTGAAACAAATACAAGAAATGAATCTGAAGTGGGTTAAAGTCTCAGTTTACCAATGACCTCTGGCTCTGTGGGTCAGGTTTAGGGTTAGAAAATAGTTCCTACGTGAAACTGCTTACAACAAGGTCTGTGGATTATCTTGAGAAATGATTTTCTGGAAAGACAAATAGCTTTTGAGTTTGTCAAATGTGTTTTTTTAGCACTTTGAGCACCAAAAGCCGAGTGCCATCTAGTTCCATTATATCAGAGAGGAGGCAGACGTCTCTACGGCCGATATCTCTAACAATCGGCAACTCATACCAAAACTGTCTCGATAAATAAACATCACTACAGGTATGAGGCAAAACATATATTTTTGATTTTCGGATGAACTTTCCCTTTATCATTATTATTATTATTGAAAATAATAATAATAGTAATAATAGTAATAGTTTTATGATTATAATACTAGTACTAATCTCTTTCAGTTTGCAGGACATTTCTCGCCAAGTTGCTCAAAATGTCAAAGGTTAACTTATATTTACTTTACATATTTATATATACATTTACATAATACTTGTCATACTTGTAGGCGTGTGAACGTAGCATAAGAAAAGCGATCCAGGTTTCAGAGGGTTAAGACAGTTCTTTCCCACACATGTCCACATCTGTTTTCCCAGCCCCTCTATCCCATGAGTGTGATATAACACAACTGATGACGCCATCCTCTTCCTCCTCAGGTTTGTTGACGCCTTAGTTACAATCAGAAACAGACACAACGATGTCGTGCCGACCATGGCCCAGGGCATCATCGAGTACAAAGAGGCCTTCCCCCAGGACCTGGTAACCAACCAGAACATCCAGTACTTTCTGGACCGCTTTTACATGAGCCGCATCTCCATTCGGATGCTCATCAACCAGCACAGTGAGTGACAGTCAGTCTCAGTTTCATTTCCCAGCGTGCCTAAAAACACGTCTAAGTTTTGTTGTTATACCTCGACACAAATCTGACACATATACACAGACAAATTAGTGTTTTTATTCTGTTCTCCACATAGTGTCAGGCTGTGTTACGTTATTATTATACTCTCTCTGCTCGCTGTCACTTGCTCGACAGCCGGAGGGAAAACGAAGTCTCAACCCTGAAATAATCTTTCAAAACAAGTCGTCTCACAAACTTTTATTGTCACATCCATTATAGATTTTGATGTGGGATGTTTTTGTTTTTGCCTGGGGAGCAGTTAGGGCTTCACATCAGAAAATTTTTGCTTGAATATGCAACTTAAATTACAGAATTATAGACAGGAGCAAATGTGATATAAACTCTGAGGTATTTTTATTCATTTTTTTGATAGTCCTTCTTCTGTTAGTCAGCACTAATTTATTTTAGATAGATGTCCTGTCCTCATGTCAGTGTTTTGTGTATGAGACTTAAACCCAAATTGCTCCTGCAATATTTGCGAAACAATAATGTAAGCTGGTTTCGACAAATTAATCTTTTTTTTTTCTTTTTTTATTCCATTTTTTTATTCCTATCATATCATCACATGCTTGAATATCAGATTGGCTTCTCCAAGCTGATATCTGTGTATCATTATCAGTCGTGTAGAACAAAGATTGTTGATTCATATCGTGGTGAGACGGTGTAATCTTTCAAAGCTAGCATTGCAGGAAAGCAGCATCGTTATGTTCAGAGACAGAAGCTCATATCTGTTTATGGTCCAATAATTAGATGTTTTTTGTTCCCTGCAGCTCTTATTTTTGAAGGTACTCTGAACCCGGTTCACCCAAACACTATTGGGAGCATTGACCCTCACTGTCAAGTCGGAGATGTAGTTCAAGGTAAATATGAATTGTGCTTGGAGTTAAATGGGTTAAATAAACTATCAAATTTGACTTAAAATGGAAACAAAAGTTTTGGTCTTTGATGTGGGGGCAGTTTTCTTTTAATGAACTTCTTTGACACCAGAATTGTACTGTGTTTTTGTTTTTTTGACATTATTATCCCCCTTTTTTGTCGCTCAGATGCCTTCCACAGTGCCAAGATGCTGTGTGACCAGTACTACCTCCGCTCCCCTGATCTGATCCTGCAGGAGATGTGCAGTAAGCTTACATTAATTTAATCCGCCAGGTTAAGCACAAACCCAATTTTACCCTTAATGCCTGCACCCCACGGTCCAGAGGTCCTTGTTGTTTGTTCGAGAGATTTAAATGAAGAGCAAATGGAGCCAAATCCTCTGTGTGCACATACAGTATGAGTGTTTGTATACAGATTAACGCTCAGCCAGGTGGACCTGAGAGGCCTCTAATTATAGCACTGAAGCTCAAGTAAAGGCTAAATGAGCGCGGCTCACTGCATCAGACAATATTGACACACAGAGCCTTTCCCCTCCATCCTCTCAAACCGTGAAGCTCTGCAGAATAATTGGAAAACAACCACGAGTGGTGAGGATAATGAATTTTAAATGTTTTTTTGTGCAGGCAAGAAGAAGAAGAACCTTCCAATGACCATCGTATACGTGCCCTCTCACCTTTATCACATGCTGTTTGAGCTCTTCAAGGTTTGACATCCTTTGATTTTGAATTAAAGACTGATAAATACAATTTATAAATTACTTTAATAAGGCTTTATTTTTATTTTCATAGAATGCAATGAGGGCCACCATTGAGACACACGACAATAGCAACAGCCTTCCACCCATTCAAGTCCTGGTGTCACTTGGAGACGAGGACTTGTCAATCAAGGTGGGTTGCTAATTACAGTGCAGCTTCTTGAAATTGTCATAATCTTGTTGTTATTTTGGTGAATATGTAATTTGCATATTCAGACTCTTTTCACGCATACATTTTCTCTCATAATGAGGGTTCCCACAGTCATGGAAAACCTGGAAAAGCCATAGAAATTAGGCTAAATTAGTGAAAACTTTGAAGAAGCCCTGAAATTTTGCTGTGTTTAATGACATTTTGACAGTAATCTTTCCTTGATAACCTTCCTCTAGGCTTGGGCAGTATGTAATATTTAATACTTTAAGATTTTCAGACTAATAAATACACAACAGAAACCCACAAAATGTTATGAAAAGTAATATTTTCACACCTATTTTCCTTATCAAACAGATAAATACAACCGTACACCTTTTGAATTCAGCTTTCCCTCCATCACAGAAGACTGACGAGACTTAAATGCCTCGTTAACTAATCAAACACCCTTATTTTAAACTTGACAGAAACAAGTCAAGTCTGTCACCAACAGAGACCGGAGACTGAGCTCTGATGGTGGATGCTGTGCACTACATACAATAAGTTTAACAGACAGAGAAGTGCCTGTATTTATGATGGCACTTAAGAACATACTTTTGGGATTTCTAAATATCCTGGTGTACTGTAGTACCATGATACCACCCAAGCCTACCTTTTACATAATGTTTTTCAAAAAACACTGCACAAGGGAGGCAAGACTTAATTATGGGTCCTCGAAAAGTCGTGGAAAAGTTTGGAAATTTTGTCAATGAAAATGTGTTGCAACCTTGCAGATCGTTCAGTTACTTGCTTAAAGCAGTCGGAGTATAGTGTTGAAATTGTGCGTGGGAGTGATTAGGAATGTGTTTTTATGTGTGTAAGCTCTGTGTGAACCGACACATTTTTTTAAACAAGTTTAATGAAGCCTGTAAAGATGAAACGCTTCCACTAAGCTAATCTTTCACCCTGTTGTCATTGCACAACTTCATATCAGTTTAAAATAAATGAATTGTATAGCACTATTGAGCACAACATGTGGTATGTCTTTGCTCTCAGAGCCAACCTCCTTTTGTTGTTGCCATCCAAATCCTTCTCTGAACCTGTTATGTAAGGACTCCACCCCTCAATTAATCACAGTGCCAACAGAATAGTAAAGCTACTAAACTCAGATAAGATTAGCCACATGGGCTGCGTGCTTTCTTTAACAATGTCGTAATGCCCTTGTTGTTATTAGGACGTGTTACTACTTGTTCTGATGGATACATGCACAGCCGGTGATTCAGCACACAATAAAGAAAGCACTGCTAAAAGTGAAGTAGTTTAAGGTATGGTTGCTAATTTTCAAGCGTCTTTTTTTATCTGATATTACACAAAATGACAGATAAAGCTGGTATTTTTCAATCTCTTTTCAATGCATCTGCACTTAATAAAGTGGTGCTGTATTCCCCTTATTATATCTTCTCTCTGAATCTGCAACTTAACCTCTTGCACATTTATCATGATGAACAGAAGGCCACTGAACTTGAGTCCATGTGTTGATGACGGGCAGGCACTCGTCAGCTGGCATCATCTCTACCTTTTTATAGCTCAGCACTGTTCAAGGACCACTCTGTATCTGCCTCTGTCTGCAGGTGAGCGACAAGGGCGGCGGTGTCCCCTTTCGAAGAATCGATAACCTTTTCAGCTACATGTACTCCACCGCTCCAGCTCCACAGATAGGAGAGCACACGCGGCCTCCACTGGTGAGTAGAAATACAGGCGATGGGATGCTAGGATTTCTTTTTTCTTTTAGTAACTCACTTTCTACACACACATATATATATATATATATATATATATATATATATATATATATATATATATATATATATATATATATATATATATATATATATATATATATATATATATATATATATATATGAATAGATAGATAGATAGATAGATAGATAGATAGATAGATAGAGGAGTGAAAGAGTGTTAACTGCACCATATGCCATTTGGTTGTATTTCTGTACAGCTTCAACAGTGATACTTAACTTAAGGGCATCAAATCCTAGAAGTGTCTTGAATCCTTGAAATGTTGCAAAATTCTCTGAACATCCTAAAATCCTAGAAATCCTTTTCATTTTGTAAAAGTGGCCCCCAAGCAAAGCAAGTTGAATATCTCAGACATAAAAGCGTCAGAATGCTCATGTAGACTCTTTCTTATTTAGAGATTGAAATCGTGGCATCGTTTTTTTCTCCAACAAACAAGTGACCTACAATCCACAAAGCAACTTGACAAAAGACCCGTTTGCTCCTTGGAAGAGCGCTGCTGCTTGCAGTGTGACGGAGAACAAAGCCTTCTTAAAGCCTTGATCCTCTCTCTGTGTGCAGGCTGGCTTCGGCTACGGTCTGCCCATCTCACGTCTGTACGCCAAGTACTTCCAGGGGGACCTGCAGCTCTACTCCATGGAGGGCCACGGCACAGACGCTGTCATCTACTTGAAGGTGAGCCAGACGTGGTGATGGTGCATGAAACTGTGACAAGAGTTTGAAGAGAGAAAACTGCTATGTGGCATGCTTTTGCTAAACACTAAACTCTGCAGACCTGTAGGGCCAGTGCAGGTATGACGGTGTTTGTAACTGCATCTTGTTTTCTTGACCCTCCAGGCGCTGTCGACAGACTCCATCGAGAGGCTGCCAGTGTACAATAAAACCGCTCTGAGGAACTACAAAGTGAGCCAAGAGGCCGACGACTGGTGTATACCCAGCAAAGAACCCCTAGATCTCAGCGTCTATAAGGTTCCCAAGTGAAAATGTTTTCAAGGCCTCCAGGTGCTTCAAGTCTTCAAATTTCTGTGTTCATATTCCCATGTCACCATCTGTCAAGGCAGATGTGGGCGTCAAACCTTTTTCTACCGAGAGGTTTCATCTCCAGACTAAAGCCCTCTTCTATTTTAGTTTGGTTTTAGCAGTAGCATGTTGCTTTCAGTCCCCGCGGCCTTTGGGGTTCTTCATAGGAAAATAGAAAACGGCTGCTAACAGAGAAGACTGTGGAAGTGCAGCTCCAAATGTTGCGTCATGAGTCGTGCAGGTAGAGATGGAGGAAGCACCCAGCATGTCATGGGTGTTGGGTTTAAAAAGTGTGTGGTGTTATAAAAAGTGGGAAAAGTAAACAAGGGCTTAAATTAGGGCTGTCAGTGCTGACGCGTTAGTCACAGTGCAATTAAAGTTCGTTCATAATGTGCTATTTATTGTTAATTACCGGCAATCTCAGCTGACAGTCCTGTCTTCAAGAGGCTGTAATGGGCTGAGTTTTTAAGCTAGAGCAATGATACTCGTATGAGTGAAACTAGAAGACATACTGAATCCAGCGGTACCAACCATGTCATTCTAGCATCTGCAGGGGGTGAGAAATAATGCTCCAAATTTTGGCCAAATTGTGACGATGGAAAAACAGCATGGCCTCTTCTAGATATATCTGAATGAAAATGTTTACTGTGGGTATCCATGAGCTGCCACTTTTCAGACATGCCCACTTTATGCCCGCCCCATGCAGTTTGGGCAAAAACCATGCAGTTTTTTGCATGTAGTATAAATGTGTAATTTTCGCCTGTTGTATTTGAATATTGCTAAAGACAAGACTAAACAGTCTTGAAATTGCTGCCACCTACGAGCTAAGCTCACAGGTGCAGCTCATCAGACTGATGGCAACCACGTCACCGAAGACAGCAAAGCACTTTTTTGGAGCGTACGAATTGCCAAAGACCTGGTTGGCAACTCACTGCAGACCAGTCGTCCTCAGGTTGGCATCTTGTGACATCTTGTCACATGACTCGCATACAGGACCTGTATGATTTAGAGAAAACAACTAAACTGGAACTCCTGAAAAGTGCAAAGCAAATTTCTTTGCATTCATTAGATTTCCACTCAAGACAATCTAGTAAGAATTACTTTATCTTGTCAATATGGACTTAAAACTGTTTTCAAATGCAAAGCAATGGAATTGTAAACATGCGATATTGCAGTTTTTTAAAATTCATCATTTGACAGCCCTAGTTTAGATATTCCAGTTTAAGTCACCACACATGCAGTGAGGTAACCAGTGCAGATGTTTGAGGAAGTATTCAGTTGAACAATTGTTGAACAATTGTAGAACGTGTCACCCAAGCCTTACAGTAGCAACTTCACCCAAAGGCTCATTTCATCGAAATACTTGAAGTATCTGAAAAAAAAAAATGTTGCACCTTGTTAAATTTTAAAGTACTGTAAAGCTGTCGGATGTGTAGATTTGAACAAACGTATGATTTTTAAATTGGTTGTTGTGTTTTCTGCATGGATGTCCGTTTTGATATTTCAGCCCTTAAAGGTTTAATCACAGTATTCATGTCGACTAATAAGATACGGTGTTATCTTAACATCAGTCGTCTGGACCAGGCTGAATGTAATCCACTCGCTTCTGTGAATTAATTACAGAGACAAAGAGCGTTACATGAAAGAACCTACAGCACTATAGGGCCCAAGTTCTCTCTGATACACCAGGTTTCAAGGCCAGCCAACAAGGGATCCGCATCGCTTTTTATTGGAGGTTTAATGCTTTTAGAGTTCAATAGAGGCTCGTGTTATTAAACTCTACAGAGCCGTGCATCTCATGTCTTTGATCCAGTAAAACAAGGCCAGTCTCAGATTGTTCATCACACTGTGCCATATGAGGAAAAAATGTACCAGGTCCATATGTGTTTAAAAATGCACAGTTTTCTTTTGTATTAAATCGATCTAAATCATGTAGTGAGTTAGAGGTTATTTTTATAGCTACATTTTTTTGCGACTTAAATGATTGTACATAGTGTGAATACGATCCAAATAATAAAGAACAACTTAAGTACAAAATGCTTCTCTGTAGTAATACATCCTGCATGCTGTGTGAGAGAAGATTACGGTTGATTAGGTGAACTGAGGGGATTGATTATATCAATCAGAGGAGGATTCCTGAGGTGGAGTCTTTTCTTCAGCTGTGTGGGGGAAAAAAGGGAGACACGGGGGCAGTAATTATAATATATACATGGTTTCTACTGTCGTGACAAACCTTAAAAAAGTGATGGGATGTCACAAACCCAGAATCAGTAGAAATCATTGAAAATGTTTGAAAAGGCTTGGAAGTTTGTTGTGTGTAATGAAGCTTCCATGTAATTTAACATAATAGCAAATGCGTTTCCAGTTGCTGTGTTGATGTGTGACAACATTTTGTTGACTGTTACATGCTTTATATTTTCCCAACTAACTGAAATTATGTTTGAATAGAGTTTGAATCTGTGTTGAAATGTTGTCCATGAAAATGTGCAGAAACCTTGTGTGTGTGTGTGTGTGTGTATATATATATATATTTACATACACACACACACACACACACACACACACACACACACACACATATTTACATATATATATATATATATATATATATATATATATATATATATATATATATATATATATATATATATATATATATATACATATATACACACCTGTAGGGAACAGCCCCATAAGATATAAATATATTAAAAAATTGCTATGCCCTTTATTCTTTTTCAAAGGCCCCACTGTCCAAAATAATCAATGGCAAATGTAATCAGTATCATAAATTAACCAAACAAATTGCCCATGTTATTACCACTGCATTTCTGCATGTGGTTTTTCAAAGTGGTGTTTGCGTGTCCCAGCAGACGCTGCTGCTCGACCGCTGTGGGTCGGGCAGGCCCTCAGGGACACTGCGTGGTCCCCTCCGATGCTGACTCCATGGCTACGGCCCTGAAAGAAACAACGCGTGGTGGTTTTTACCTCTATGTCCTTGGATCTAATCTGAAACTGGTTTATGGCATCAACTTCAGCCACTTCAGTCTGCAGCCATTCCAGCACCAGACCCTCAGGCACACAAACAAACTCTCTCTGTGTACGTGACGAATTTATTCATGTTGAAATTTCTGTCCTGCTTGTGTTCCTCTGCCTGTGGGTACAAGGAGTGACACTACGGGTCACACTTCTAAAACTTTTTGGCCCTGAGCCCAGTAAGGCCGGGGTCATTGAGGGGAAACGGACGGGTCACGATGTTGTGGTTGTTTGACATCAGGGACATGTGAGAGTCACACTGCTAAAAGGTAGGAGCCTGAAGGGAGCTCTAATAATAGATTATAAGCTCCCGCTGGCTTTTTGTGTCACAAATGTGCAGAATATGAAAAGAGAGAGAGGCAGCAAATATTTGAGGTTCATAATGGCAGTGAAAAGTATAACGGCACATTGGGATAGTGCTTGAATTAAGGTATTTGTACTTAATTTCCTTCACCATATGTCACATTTCTGTGTTTATACTCACTTGGCAGCCCTTTGTGTGTGTGTGTGTGTGTGTGTGTGTGTGTGTGTGTGTGTGTGTGTGTGCGTGCGTGCGTGCGTGCGTGTGCGTGTGCGTGTGTGTGTGTGTGCGTGTGTGCGTGCGTGCGTGCGTGCGTGCATGTGTGTGCATGTCTGACTGTTGTGTTCTGTAATTTATTATGTGCTCTGCTTTATTGTTTGTTTATTTAAAAGTTCTTATATTTTTAAAAACTACACTACAGTATTGTAATGAGCTAAAACTAAACCAGCAATGTTAAAATGTGGCTTGATTAACTGATAATTCATATTATGTAGACTATTATATATAATTTTTGAACGTAGGTTACCTGAAATTTTAAGTGCAGGATTATTAATAATATTTTTCATTGTGCATTGCTTTTTTAAACTTCAAGTGTTACTACTGAGCAATGACATGGTGTTCTGTAAGCAAATACTCTTAAGGGAATTATCAAAAAGATCAATGAAATATTGAATTGGGTTTAAACTAATATTTTTATCTCTTAAACCCAGTGCCACTTTGTACAGAAGCATATTGCTACCACACTTGAAAAAAAAAGATGTATCATGTTATAATGTGAAAAGTTTGTTATACAAATATATTTTCATATTATTACAAAATACTTGTGACAAGATGTTTTCATGTTACTACAAACATGCGATAATCACATAACAAGATAACAAAATGAAAATATCTTTTTATAACTTGAAAATATCTTGTTAATATCATAGAAAATAAAAAAAATATCCTATTATAAAATGAATTTACTTTGTCTAAACATGAAAAAATCTTGTTTAAATAAAATATTGTTAGAACTTGAAAAACAAAAAACATTTCAAGTTCTAACATGATATTGACCCATTTTATTTTTCTGGTGTGGCAGCAATATGTAGCTGTACCTGTCCCTCTTTAAATTTGACAGCTGTATTGTGCTGTATATATTATTTGCAAGTTTTGACTGAGCGTCCAGGTGCTATATTTACTTTGGCACATCTTCTCCGGGGGATCCCCTCCTGTTTTTGTGATGAATGAAAGGTCCTGCGGGTGGCAGATGTCAAGTGCGGCTCAGTTTACAGTCAGTCTCATGTTTATTCGGGCCAGCAGGCCAACAGTTGCTGATCTAAATACGGCCAGAGAACCAGGATGTTTACCCCGAGCCCACCGCGGCTCTATCGAGGAGTGGAAAAAATCCAACTAGTGCCCTTCTCCTTATCTCACACCAACAAAAGACTGATAAACTCTCCATGGCAACAACATTCATACTGCAACTACAGTGACAGGAACATTATGTACATGTGCCGTAGTTCTTAGTAGCATCTTCTGTGCAAAAGACAGCCAATATGTACAACTAAAGATAAAACAATGGAAGAAAGGTTCATGACAAATCATTCACATTCATGTAACATAAAAAATAGTATCTCCAAACCAAGGAAAACTAACCAGCATTCTTGCAGAAAAGTTGACAAAGTCAAGTCTAAAAATAATGGATACAAATAGGTTAAAGCAGGATAAATGGTTAACACAGATAAAATAATGGATAATAATACTTGTATATGCTATAAGTAATGGGAAAATATATCTTAAAGTGATGGAAACAGTAGGCTTAATGAAACATTTGTTGATATAGGCCTAGTTATAGCTAATTTTAGCTAAATGCAATGAGCATTACCTTTGGCTAAAAATAAATGGTTAATATAGGTGAAATAATGGATAAATGGTGTGATAATGTTAGCGAATGATGCATGGCGGACGTTATCCTTAAAGTTAGCTAAAAGTTGGCTAATGGGGAGATTTAAATCATTAAATAGTTGCTAAAAGTACGCTAATAGGAAAAAAAACTAAAATATAGCTTAAAATAATAAACTACTTGTATGGTTAGCTATAAGTTATAAGTAATGGCTGACATAGATAAATTAACGTAAGGCGCACAACAAAACATCAACACATCAAGGACAACTCAACTGACAATACAAGGCACATAAAGTACACTATAAAACACAATAAACACTATAAGTAAATATATCGACTCAATGCAAAGTGTAAAAGTCATCTAAAACATACAATAAATACATTTTTAAATTGATCAGTTACAGGTGCTAAGGAATAAATAAATAGGAAAAACACGGTAAACAATATATTACATTAGTTACAATAGGGAATATGTAATGGTTATTTATTTCATGAAATGACCGTGATAGAGTCGCAGCATTATGAAGTGACAAAAATAAATATGATAAATACGATACTTCCGAGGAGTACGTGAAGGCAGCATCGCATCCAGTTTGAAATCTTTAACTCTTGTGACAGTTGATGTCATCTTTAGGGGTCCGTGTGGGATGTTTGACAAAAAAATATTTGGAAACCCAATAATAAATACACAACACAGAATGCATGTAGCCACTGACAGGCTATATGACGACAAACAACCATCCTTCAAATCCCTCAGTGACCTGTGGCCTACTGCCCTGCTCCTGATACCAGCCATTACAACCTGCCAACGCAGTAGCTGCCAGCACACAGCGCCGCCATGCCGAGTGTTTTCATGAAGAGTTTGGTGTCGAGTAGAAACTCTGTCATCGGAGTGGTTTTTTGTCTGAAATGAAGTGTGTGTTGTACCGTTGCCGGTTTCCTCTGCTCCAATTTCTGTCAGTCCTCCTGTCATGAAATCCACAGAAAAACCCAAAATAAATGCCATATTCTCCTTCTGAGTAAAGAAAACTGCCAAGTCATCATAATGATGGGGTAGTCGTGCTCAGGTTTGGTCACTGCTGTTCCCTCGAGGGGTTTGTTTAGTGGAAACATCCACTTTTCGGTTGGATTATTTTGCACACATGTTAGCAGTATAAGCAGTTATGTAAACTCTTAAATAAATAGTATTTTTTTAGTCCACTTGAGCTGTTTGTGAGGGAAAGAAAGGTTGTTAAATGCCATTAAATATCCATTTATATCACTTGCTGGAACTCAAATTTCTCTCTTGTTTTCTCTATTTTTTTATGTTGAGCAGCTGATTTCCTCTGCACTTGTTTGTTAAATATTATAGCAGTTATAATATTCTTGATAATAGATTCTGTTCAGCATGAGCTGCAGCTCTGTCATAAGTGCTGCTTTGACCGTTTTCACACCTCATCCATCTGCGGACAGTTTGTAGTAATTGCACTGACAAAAGAACAAATTTAACACTTTCACCACTCCGCGCTGACCATACAGACTGAAACGGCCAACGCATGTCTACATTTGCAACAAGTGTGTGAAAAGTGGCACCTAAGCTGAGAGGGAACAATGCTGTTGAACTGTAATCTGTAAGATCCTCCTTTGTTTCTGCTTTTACTGTGTCGCCTGCTGATGAGTGTGTAAGGTCAATTTCGGACAGCGGTTTAGTTGATTCATTGTGCAGATATGAAGAGGTAATAGTAACTTTTGTTATGAGTGTGATTGCATATTTATATGGGGATATCTTTGGAAGATTTCCAGTATTTGAAAAGGCTTGTCAGACATATTAAATATGAATTTTTATGTTGATTTCTTATTCTCTCAGCACTTGGTGTGGCCTTGATCCTGTGGACTGATTTATTCATGCACAGCAGGATGTTGACTGCAAAGTTCAAGGTACATTTACATTTATTATACTATGTCAATATAACCGACTCCACTGGTATTTTCTGTTTGTTGTAAAAATTGTATATTTAACTATATTTCCAATATAATTTGCATCTAATATTGTTGGTCTTGCAGTGATTCATTACTCTTAGGCTGATTTAACTCATTAAATATAAATCAAAACTGTCAAAATATGGTGCAGATGTTCCAAATAATTGTGTTTAATTCTTTAGTTTGTTATTCTATATTTTGTAGTGTAGGCCTAATGCACTTTTTTATATAGTTTTACATATTTCTTATTTTCTAATGTATTATAATGTTTTGTGCTTACATTTAATTGCACCAAGTTACACATTTTATGCAAAGCAGAAGAAAACGTAATTAAATTGTTATTAGAATCATTATTATTACAATTAGTAGTGGGAGCAGTAGCAGTAGTACTATAAGTATTATTAGTAATAGTAGTATTATTTTGTGTTTCAGATTTTGCTTTCTTCTTTTTAGTTACACTTATTAATATGATATTGTTCTAATAAATACATTTAACTAGTATCTACTTTCTCAAAACAGTAAAAGTGTGGACTTCTTTGCTGAAGTTATTCATGCCCAGTTATTATGATCATTTTGCATCTGTACAAAAATTGCATGTTTCTCAAAAAAAAAAAACGCAGCTATTAATGCAGTGATTCCATGTGATTATGCAATGACTAAGCGAGAAACCATTTTTTACATAACTATTGTGCAACTGTTGCTGTCCCCAGATGGTCGTCTTCGCCGTGTGTTTGTGAGCGTTGTCATCATGTGCAGTTGGAGCTCAGTTTCTGTGAGCGCGAGCTTTGTTCGCGGATGTTGTGAGGCTAGAAGGCAGATGGAACTTAAAATTCATCCATTATGCAACAAAAGTTTTCCCAGATGTTGTTTAGCACAGACAGAACTGTGCTGAGCTTTTGTCACACTGAACTTATAAAGAGAATAGAACATTACGTTTTTATTAAAGCCAATTACTTACAAGGCTGTGTGACAGGCTGAAGTTTTGTCTGACATGAAGTCAGGCTGAGCTGAAAGCTTTGGAGCGTGGAAGATCAATCTGTGGATGTGACACCAGCTGCTGTGTTCAAGGTGATATGACTGTACCTGTTATCTGATCAGTTTTATCATCGATTGGTCATATAACAGAAAATGAATCAGCTATTCTGATAGTCGGTTAACCGTTTCAGGTCATTTAAATATATTATAACGTATTATAAACATTCCTTGGCCCCCACTGCAGAGGATTTGAGGCTTTTCAGTATTTCACGATTCGATTAGATTCAATTTAGATTCTTGGGGTCACAATTTGATTCAGAATCAATTCTCAATTCAAAATGATTTCCGATCCAAAATCAATGACCAATTCAAAATATAGGAGGTGTAATGTCAGTATCTACTCCAGTCTGTTTTGCTGGTGGCATATTATGTTATGAAAGCAAAGTGTGTATGAAATTATGGAGGTTTTATTATGTACAAGCTTTTTTGCTGTAGAAAACCTTTCTCCCAAGTGTTGGGAATCAGAAAGTAAAAAAATAAACATTGTAATTATTATAGTTAAAAAAATTGCCACACTTTCCTAAAAAAAAATCCCATCGTTTTTTTTTGCAGTTGTTTGTGTGTCCCATTATATGTGCCATTCTGCAAAGCAGCTCCTCTCTGTGATGCTGCAGAGGGCCACAACACACTCCTGACACTTCAGAGAGGGCCCTGACTCCTGCCTGATCTGCCTGCAGTCAACACAGTTTACATCCATATGAGGCCCTGCTGCCTGTTACACTCTCTTTATTTACCCTTGTCTCATTATTATTATTATTATTATTATTATTATTATTATTATTATTATTATTATTATTATTATTATTATTATTATTATTATTATTATTATTATTATTATTATTACTATTATAGGGGTTACCAGCGTTCATTCTAATGCAGGAGGCGCTGCCAATAACACAGAGCGATAGATACAGCAGGATTAGACCAATCACAGTGCAGTTTGCTTCAGATGACGTGTGACATACGTAGGCGGATACAAATCGTCGGATCGTCTTCTGATTGGACGTCAAGACCAAAACAAACCTCTGACCTCTCCAAAGGAACTATGGGAAACCAATATGGCGTTTAGCATCGATGCTAATGTACTTTTATCACCGAAATGTGGATAAAATATGGACGGAAGACACCCAGTATTGGATCTATCATGGATTTATTGAACAAGGTCCCGTAAAAACACCTGGATATCCAGGCTCGATCCTGAGGATACCGGAGTTTCCCTCTGAGCGGCTCAGCCGGCAGCTTTCACCGCCGAAAAAAGTAAGACGATCCGACAAACGCTCTCAAAATTATTAAGACTTTTCTAAATGATAAACTTTTTAAAGGGTTAAGAATAGACTATATTTAGTAAATGTACTCTATAAACGATGTTTATTTTTGAATCGATTTTGGATCATTAAAAACGAGAATTGAGTCTTGTGTGAATCGATTTTCCCCCCGCTCTTACTTTTTTGTCTTCTGTGGTCAAAAACTTTATTATTGGAGAGACAGATTAAACAATAATAAAAATAGTTATCTGCAACCATATCTGTAGAATAACATGCATATTAGCCAAGATTTTAGTAGTCAACGACCAAGAGTTCAGTGAAACCCCACCAGCTAAAAAAATGTTTGACCTGTTACAAATAAATAAATTAAAATTAAACTTTTCATTTGACTTATTCTTTTAAGCTTTAAATTATATTTTATCAGTTCATCTAACTACATAGTAGTCTGAAAGGGATAGTTCAGAACTTTTTAAATGGGTTTGTATGAGGTACTTATTCATAGTCAGTATATTAAATACTTATTATATTATATATTTAATCATTTATCCCAGTGATTTTCAACCCTTTCTTTTTCTCACGGACTCCTAAACTGATACACATTAGGTCACAGACCCCTGTCTGATAAGATTTTGCTCAAAGGACCTCCATTTAAAAAAACATCTTAGCCTTTTGCCCTAAAAACAGTCCAATATTAACATATTTAGTCTCATTATTTTGTCAATGACCTCCCTAATTTTCCAGAAAAAAACCTGTCTGCTCTGGACTTGGCATAAGCTGCAACATCCAAATCAGTCATTATTATGTTAATTCTTGAGTTGCATGAATGTGCAATAATTTGGTGGAGTTTTTAAATGAGGTTTCATTTCAGTCTTTACTAAAATGCACTCTGCTGTATTGCAGAAGCTGGAGAATCAGAGGTGA
The DNA here is from genome assembly GCF_026936395.1 of Plectropomus leopardus. Taxonomy (NCBI): domain Eukaryota; kingdom Metazoa; phylum Chordata; class Actinopteri; order Perciformes; family Serranidae; genus Plectropomus; species Plectropomus leopardus. The sequence continues at coordinate 4,469,749 of NC_142194.1, forward strand.
GAACAAACAACACTTCAGCAGCAGCAGAACGCTCTGACTCAGGTGTGCCGATTACTTACAGTCTGTCTCCAAACTGCACGTCAGTCGCTGAATGTGTAATTTACTTCATTCACAGGTTCATATCAATCCATCAGAAAAGCGCTCAGAAGGAAATTCAGTAAAGTAATGTTTTTTTTTGTTGTTGTTGTTTTGGTTTTTTTTTTTTTTACATGAAGTAAAATGATTTACAACATTCACTCTCAATTCTTAATGTGCTGCAGCCTGCTGTTCTCTGCAGAGCAAACTATGGCTGAGTTACGGTCGATAAAAACCCAAGCTGGTGGAAATAGTCTCTCTCTCTCTTTATATATATATATATATATATATATATATATATATATATATATATATATATATATATATATATATATATATATGAGATTTTTCATTTCTATCTTATCATCTGTAATACTTTGAAAAGGAACTTCCCCGTGTTGTCCACACGGTGGCGCACTAATATTCGTGTCAGCTCCAGACTGTATATAAACAATTCTTTTTGAAAACCAAAAATGAATTACACATTTTTACATCAAAGTTGGCATTGCTCCACACTTTAACCCCAACAATAGAAATGCAACTCCTTTTTTTTTAGTTTTTTAGTTTCTTTCCTTTTAGAAATGTATTCATTAATTAGTAAACACTTAAATAAAAGAAATAAAGAAAAAGAATAAATAAATAAATAAATAAAATTAAAAATGGTGTGGGGTGGGCCTTATAGTATTATTATTATTATTCCATGTTAATTTATTGAAATGAATTTAGTTTTCTCAATATTGAGGGACAGTTTATTGACATCAGTAGACTGATGACTGACTAACTGATTAGTCAGTTAACATAAAATCAAAACCAAATGATTCTAACAATAATATAATCAATTAAGTAATTTTTCATGGAAAACTTCTAGCCCTATTTCCATCTGTCATCTATATACAACTCTGTTACACCTGGGCCTTCATCAGTTTTGTTTTGCTGTGTTCAGACGCCTTTTACAAGCATTAAAACCTCTGAAACCTGAAAAATTATTGGTTTCTATTACAAAAAAATATTTAAAAAGAAAGGCAATGAGCAACTTGGCATAAGGTGCCCTGCAAAGTGCAAGAAATTAGGAAAAACTGACAGAAATAGGGGAAATTTTCAGAAAATATAATGTTAATATTTACATGTATTAAATCAAGTCATGGAAATATGTACACGTTTGTATAGAAGCACTTTTTTCAAGTTGTTTTTTTATCTTTTTGTGCAAATTCTCAGGCAGTTTTCTTTCTTTCTTTCTTTCTTTCTTTCTTTCTTTCTTTCTTTCTTTCTTTCTTTTTTTAAATTTTTTTACAAATTTTATGTTAATTTTGAGTAATTTCTTGTTAAGTTGCTCATTGCCTTCACCCAATGTTTTCTCAAAACAAACGAACAAAACACAACAAAATGCATTTCCCGGTGTTGTCCACACGGTGGCGCACTAACACCAGTGTAAGCTTTGATGGATCGCTGGTCCCAGTCTGTTCTTGTGTTCAGGGGCCTCAAACAGGAGGCCTCCTCATCCAGAGTCAGCGAAGGCAGATCAAAGGAGCTGACACAGAGCTGATAGTTCAGTCATAGCAGCTGAGAGCCAGCAGGATGATGTGAGGGGCTGCAGGCTCCCAATAATAAACATTATGTATCCATAACTTTTATTCACATCCCACTGAGAAAATTATGACGAGCCCTAATGTTTCCTTTTATGGTAAAAGAGGGCATCATAAAAGTCTTTTTCTGCGAGTGTTTTACAACTTAGAGGTGGCCCCGTCATCGCGGAAATATGTATCAGAAACAGTGGGAGCTGTGGTCTTCAGAAGTATTTGACCAGTCTGACCAACACCTCTCCACTGGGCGGGGGGCGGGGCCCGGAGAGGCGGCTGCAACCTGATTGGTGCACGGTCGGTCAGGACGACAGGAGAGAAACTCCAGGAAAACTGACGGGGCTCGCGCACGATGTAACGGGAAGGTTGCGTTTTTTTTTTGGGAAACTTTGCATGGACATGAGGATATTTCGGGACAACTTGCTACTTCTAACAGAAAAGCTGGACTTGTGAGGGAAAAACGCCATCATTTACCTTCACAATTTACAGCCGCGGCGTGTTCATTTAACCGTTTTTCGACTTTAATTAAACATGAAATTACAGTTTGACGGATGAAAATGCGAAAAGCTGTCTGCTGAGGAGAGGAGGTGCTCACAGAAGCCCGCCAATGTTCACCTTTTGTCGGCACTTCAAAGCAACTTGTTGAGACGTTTATCCACGCGCTTCATTAGGAGAAGAGAAAGGTAGCAGCATGGCTGAGCACGAGAGCCTGGAGTTTGGGAAAGCAGATTTTGTGCTTTTGGACAATGTGTCTATGGAGGAGTTCATGTCGAACCTAAAACTCAGGTAAGCGGTCATTCACCTTTTGCTCACAAATTTAGGAGAAAAGGAGAAAACATGTGTCATTATGCCAAACTTCGTGCTTTTGTTACGTCAATTTAGCCGGAAATGCGTCTAATTGGACATTTTTAGTACCTCAACAGGTGTTGCCAGCATCAATGAGGGTGTAATAAGCTCCTTTAGTGTTCGGCATTGGTTCCCATTGAAAATATATGAATGAACTCAAGTTGCCAAACAAACCAGCAAATCATTTTTGGTATTTGTCACTGCACCTGCAAGATACTGTCAGTCATTTGTATCAAAGTTGTAGCACCAGTGCATTCATTTGATGCTTGCTTTCGATCAAACCGGTAATTCCCATTGAAAAAAAATGCTGTATGAGACTCCACCCAAGGCGCGCGCGCGCACACACACACACACACACACACACACACACACACACACACACTGTATACTGCACTAACTCTCGCGCAGACCGGTTTCTATCAGCTGTGTTGTCAGTGGCTCAGTGTCAAGCATGATGTCAAGCTTGTTTTGTGAATGAATAGTTGTGGGTTTCAGCACGTCTTAGAGTGTATATTAGAGTCAGTTTTACCTTTTCTTTTCTCTACCTCTTCACCATGCAGCAGTAAAGATGGTAGTAACATGAGTTTTTGTGGTAGACATGACAGTCTACAAATATGTAAATTCTGTATTTTTTGATTCTTTGTATTGTGTGAGTTAGATATGATTCACCTGCATTTGTAATGTACTGCTCAGGTTTCAAAGGGTTAAGTACATTTTTAAGCCAGTCCCAGAAAAGTATTGTCAATACATTTCCAGCAGTGCCTTCTAGAATAAATATTTGGAGGACTTTAAGGATGCTGCTTTCTCTTGGTGGTGTGTAGGCTGCACGGTTTCCCTTCTTTGGCCAAGTGAGCTACAGCTAGTTATATTTACAAGACGGATTATCCTCCACTGCTCCACATCAAAATATTTGATTCTTTTTCTGCCATCATGTTGATCATTTTAAACAATACTGATCTGCTTGTTGTAGGCAAATGTAATGCTCTCTGCCCTGTGTGCAACTGTTGATACCTTTCAAGTGAAATCCTCTGTTTTTCTACTGCCTCTGAGGCTACAGTTTGTGTCAGCATTTCCAATATTTTCATTCTTTATTCTGCTTCGCGCATGTTTATCAAAGTCTGTTTGCCAATGTTTAATTTATGTTTGGAAATGTAGAACATTTAGGAGAGGTCATGAACATTTTGAAGAGACGAACAATGTGTTGTATTATGTCGCAGCACAAAGGAGGGCTATGCATGAGGTATAGTTTGCGTTGTCAGAGCAGATATCTCTTTGTTGACAGACTCTGAAGTAGAGTTAACAAAGTCATGACTTTTCAAGTGATGCTTTTTAGATGGATTTTTTGAATCCATTTTGACACTAATCATTCATTGCAGCCTAAAACGTCAATGTACATATATATTTAACTGCTGAAAATGTTTAAAAGAAGACAGCTCCAGGTGTACAAGTGTGCATGTTTCATAGAGGACATGGCAGTTGTGGTCAATAGTGTCTTTGCAGTTATATCTTCTAAATTCGATAAGTTGCAGTGGTGTGTACAGAAGCTCTGGCAAGAAGACCTGAGAGCCTCCAGACAGCAGCAGGCCTCATTTTCCCAACTTCTCTGCCGGTTTGTTTTCCCTCCAACGAGACAGCTCGGTCCGGAGATGGCGTGTGCAGATTGTTATTTGTAGAGGGTGTGACCAGCCAGCAGTGCTTCCTTTTTGCTCCTTTTCCCTTTAGTCTGAGAGTGTGCGCGTGCACGCATGTGCAAGTGCCTGGGTGGGAGTGGACCGCTTGAGGGAGGGATCCAGAGGGCATGAGGCATCTAATGGTCTCCGTTTGTCCCGGTACAGTTATCCAAAACATGCAGGGCTGGAGCACGTCGGCACAGCTCTCTTGGGTGTATTTTACGCTACAGTGCATGTGGGAACTGAGCCTCACAGTTAAATGCCTGGCTTTGCTGCACACTAAAGCTCAGCACTTAACAAAATGAAGGTATTTGAATTTTTATTGCAAGTACTGAAAGAGCAAATAAACTATTCTGTGTGTATGTGTGCTTCATCAGCCTCACTTATTGAAAAGCAGCACTTGTGAAACATTTTTATTTGAAGTGGGTCAAAAGCTGAGCTCTGGTGTGCAGCCAGCCGTCATTTAGCTACTCTCCTGTTGCCTGAGTTTGACTAGCAACCAGCTGAATTACACTGCGGTGTAGGGGATTTCTACTTGTGCCATTAAACGCTGGCCACACTGAGTAGGTAATCAAGTCCCCAGGTGACTGCATGTGAGGCAAGATTTGGATAAGATTGCTTGTTTCCCTGCAGCGTGGCCAGAAATGGTTGTTCAAGTTGACATTTACTTTGTTTGACTTGAGGTTGAACTGTGTGGCCTGTTCCAGAGAGCCTCCCAGCCTCTAAATAGGGCCCAGCAGATGCCCAGTCTCTTTATAGAGATGTCTGGCAGGATAAAAGTTCAAGCCAAATTCCTGTAGGGTCTTGGGAATTTGCCTGAATAGACCAGTCAGCAGATAAGATTTCTTGGGCTGAAACTGTGCGGCACAGCCCATTGCACCAACGTGTGTTTATGTAAGAGAATCAACTGATTAAAAATGACTCACAGCAGGAAAATAAAGCAGGTTTACAGGCTGGGAATTATAATATCAGTTCTCTAAATTGATTTTTAATTGATGCCCGCAGGGATGCAACAAGTCGGGTGTAGCTGCAGAGAAGTTTCCCTACAAATAACAGAGATTTTTCTCATGAGCTCTTCAGTGGGATGGATGCCATGAGGGCTTCATCCTAGATCTCCTAATACTATCTACAGTAAAGCTCGAGTTGGCAGTTTGGTTTTGACCAAGAATCCCATAATGACCTTTGAGCATATTGTAATTCAAGTGAACAACAACAAATGAACAAATAAAGAGAGAAATAATCATAAACTCAGCGCCCCTGTTGTTTCTCGTCATTGACCTGTTGACCAGCCTGCACCGTGAGACCTGACAGCTCTGCGGACTGGAAGAGAAAGTCGGGGATGAGTTACTGATGCTGACTGACCTGCTCCCAAAAAAATATTGTTATTGTTGTTATAAGTTTTGCTCAGATGGAAACCCCACCTAGTAGTCACATTTTCTTAAAAAAGATCTGTAGCTTTAACCTGTCTTAATTAAATACAGACGAAACAATGATTGCAGGAAGCTATTTTAAACAAACAGCGGTGATGAAGGCTCTTTGCACACTGCAGGTCTGGTGGTCCTGTAAACTCAGACTGTGTGCCAGGCACTTTACTGCAGCTAAATGTCTTTATAAGGCAGCGTTGTTTTGTCTGTCCCCTGGAATCCAGGAAAAAAACTTTCCTGCCAAACTGCCAAGTGTTTCCCAAATAATTACTGGAGTATTTTTTCAGTTCTTCTTTCAAATGCATGTTTGATTTTCCAGATTGAAAGACGAACAAACACGACAAAACTTCTGTGTCTGTGTTTGTGTAGATGAGTGAGGATTGGTCAAGGAGAACCTGACGGGGTCTGAGTTCACAGGACTGGATGTTTGTTTTAATCTTGTTGGAGTACATGACGGGTGGGGCTTTTATATCCCGTAGCAAAACACAGTGAGAGCCCAAAATATGTGCACTATTTGAAAGCCAGTTTAGGACACAGTCTGAATTGCCCAGATGTGGTATGCTCCTCTGTGTGCTGCAAATATGTTCAACAGAGGTGAAGAATTCTTAGCTCAGGACTGCAACTTATTTGTGTTTTAAAAGTGTTCAAGATCAAGAGAACATCATGTCTGAAGAAGTGCCAATATATTCTCAGGGCTCCTGTTTGTTTGACTGTATGAGCCGCTCCGAGTGATTTGACCTTTGAACCCATCTATGTGGACTTAAAGGGGACTTTGAACAGGAAGTCTCCAATAATATGGAGCATGCCACGAAGCAGGAAAGCTGGCATTTCCCCTTGCCGTTGCTCCTCACATTTCATTGTTTCCTGCAGCTCCTCTCCAGAGCTTGGTCAGGAGCCCTGTGTGCAGACAGAAAGACAGACAGGCACAAGAATTTGAGATCAAAATTGTGGGGATTTAATTCTTAGGTAGCACTGACACATGCTATGAAGAGTTACAAAACTCACCATGTTTAAGTTGCCACTCTATTTTTGGTGTTTCCTGGATTTCACAGTGAAATTACAGGCAAATCACACTCATCTGCTGTTTTAAGGAACAATGGCTCTCCTGTTTTAAACTGGTCGGTAGAGGAGCAGAGGTGTGGTGCAGAGAGGACTCGTTCCTTCTCCTGCAGGATAATCGGAGGGATCAAAGCACCTGTGTGGCTCAGGTAGAGTGAGGGTTGCCATATAGAGAAACTTGAGGTCAAAGGTCAGTGTTTGTACTGCTCCTGTGAGACATGGTTTGGTAAATTTTCAGTCAAAGCCCAGGTGACACTGAAAGCATTATGTCGTAGGATTCTGAAAGGTCCACTGTGTAGGATTTTAGGGAAATATATTGGCAGAGATGAAATGCAACAATTATTGTCGTAGTCTGATGTTTGAGATCATATTTAACATATAATCACCTTAAAATAAGCATTGTAGTGTGATACCTTAGAATGAGCTGTCTATATCTACATGTCTTCATCCACAGAGATCGACATGCTCAAGATAGCCACCAAAGTTAGTGGTCCCCTTCGCAACAAATGTGTCCGAAAAAGTTGCATAAACTACTTTTATAATAAGATTTAATAAAATACTGTTATGAAGAGAAAAAAGTAATGTATAAAGTTAAATGAAGCACTGGTACAGTAAAGTTAAAGTATTGTTGTAATTAAATAAATCAAAGCAGAAGCCATGGTGCTTTAATTTTGAACGACCTGGCTCATCTTGGGCTGGAAGTTTCAATGTTTTTGCTGTGTACTTGAAGCATCTATACAATGGTTGGACGTTAGCGAGAGCAGACAGTTGATCTGTAACCATCATATGAGGATTCATCCACTGCAAGCTGAAAAAAAACTAACAGCTCTCCAGTTCATATGTTGCAATTATTTCTAAGTCGCACTGGTGCTTTGTGGTCACAAAATGTGACTAAATAGTCATGATCAGAGCTCTGCAAAAGCCCAGCTTTGTGTGTGTGTCTCTGAGATCTGGCAGAGAGCCGTAGGAGAGAGAGGAAAAAACAACATGCTGAAGCAAGTGTCACTCTGGTGGCCAAAAAAATGAAACAAGTTATAGTCAATGTTTGTGATAAGTAATTTTATACCTTGCACGTGGAGCAAGCCGTGATACATCGAGTATATTTCAATATTGACCCACCCCAAGTTCTGTGTCTGACTTACGAGCTCCTCCTCATTTTGATTTCTGTATCAGTGTCGTGCTGAATCCCCACATTCAGTATCGCTTTCAAGCTCCTCCACGTTTGTTTGTGTTGGACCCATGCATTGTGTAGACGCCCCCTCTGCAATGCAGACGGATGCTAAATAATAAGTAACAATATATGTTTTTTTTGTTATCGTCAGACAGTATATTTTATCATATCACACAGCCCTTGTTTTAACTGGCTGCAATTTGCAGTCCTCACTAATGCATGGCCGTAATAAATCCCACACACTGCTCCTTTTAAAGATAAAAGGATTGATTTAGAAGGACTTCAGGTTCATTTCCTTAGCTCTCATATTTGCTCTTTTCATGCCATTGTTCATTCCTTAGCAATAAAACCAAAGTCCATGTGCAGAACACACAGTCCTGGCTGACATATCCTGCAGCCGAGATGAAAATGGATGAGACTCTGCAGCAAATGCCTCTAAGAATATTTAATCCCAACCCGCTTATTAAAGTTTTTTCCTCTTAGCGGTGGTCAGTGACTGGGAGAGAAATATTTATAGATGAATGCTAAGATAGATGGTGTCCTCATGTTAGCTTCCTGCTCATTTGCCCAGTAGCTCTTTGTGTTGGCTACACCAGCAGCGAGGGACTCCACTGTCAGTCACAGTCATAGGCTTAAAGGGGCAGGATCTGCCCAATTTTGCTCATAAAATATGCCTTTTTTCATGTTTTAGTAGTCAAACTTCATGAAGACTTCTTAAACAAGTGCTGCTGCGATGCCTCAGACCGACACTCTCAGGAGATTTCTCGCTAATCATGAAGAAAAAAAACAGTCTCCCCTGAACTGAGGGGTTCGTAGACAGCTTTTTGCCTCGCAGGCCCGTTCCCCTGCAATCCAGCAGTGAAAAGTCCAGTCTCGCCACAAGAATTTCCATACAACCGTCTGTAATCTGAAACACATTACCATCCTTACATAAACAGGGGCTGTGCTTGTGTAGCTTTATTCCCCTCTAAAATAAGTCCACCAGCTCAACAGACGTCTCATTTGTGGACTGCCTGTGCTGGCAGGCGGGGTCGGGAGCAGGCCATTGAGCACAAGCTCATGTTTTTATTCTTTTTAGGGTGCCTTTGTGTTATAGTTTACTTTATAATTTTCTTTGATTACTTTATTCCTCTCATACTGTGTAATATGTCTCACATCGTATATTTCATTACAGATGTTTTAAGTTACAGTAAGAATGAACTGTTGGGCTTACTAAAACTGAGTATCAAACCTCAGCATTTCTTGTGTGCTGATTCAAATTCTCCCCTAAAAACATGCTCGGCCAGGTTAATGTTATTGATACTTTGAGGTATTTTCTAAACTAAGATGTGATTTTGTTAGTGGAGGTTGAACATTTATCCTTGACTTGGCTGTTGGCTGTTTCAGTGCTTTGATAACATGACGAAATGACGAAATACATTGTCTGATGATGAAAATTTCATATTATGATATATCACTTATTTTGTTTACATCATCTGATAATGCTTTGCAACCATCCACGTGGCTGAGGGGGCGACTACTAAAAAAAAAGAAAAGAAAGGGGGGAAAAAAAGGAAGTTTATGCTTTTCAATGCCCGATCCTGGAGTTTACCAGGGAAGACGCCTGAAATTAAAGGTTTTATTTTATTTTTTCTACGACCCTGTCCATCAGTGAAGACATTTAGGGTTTCAGTATCTTTTAAGTTCTTATATATCATCTTGTATTTCGTCATAATATCCTGGAATTGAAAATGAATACCCTAAAAGTACAATCTTCACCTAGGCCATAGTCACCGTCTCACTGAAGGATTTAATGTTGCTGGGCGTCACATTAAAACTGCCTGGCTCATAATTTAACAAGCAACCGCATCCTCTGTGTGCAACAGTACCCCCAGACACAACTTCCCAGAAGCCTTGTTCTCCGACCCACTCTCTCTCTCTCTCTCACACACACACACACACACAAACACACAGTACACTCTTATCTCCTTTTTGAGCCTCACTCATTGAAGCAGTGAGCGTTACGTTTTTCAGGAATCAGCTTGCACGGCGTCCTGTTTGGGAGTCCTTCATGATGCGTGACTCAGATGGCTGATGTTGCACGTTTGTGTGTGTCAACATACGGGTGTTTTCTTTGTGTGTGTGTGTTTGTGTGTCCTAGGTGGCTGTGATGTCATCCTCGGCTTCCTTCAGTGCTGTATTGTTCTCTTGTCCACCTGTTGGAGCTGTGCCCCGAGCCGCGGCGGGGGTGGAACAGCTTACTCACTTTCACAGCCAGCGCCTCCCATCACTTCACAGTCTCACACACACACACACACACACACACACACACACACACACACACACTCTCTCTCTCACTGGACTGCATTACTTACTCACACAAGTGAATGCACATTTTCACAGTTTACAAGACAGTGGTGGAAAGTAGCTCAGTACATTTACTCACGGACTGTATGTTAAAGTGCATATTTTAAGTACTTTACTTGTGCATTTCCATTTAATGCACAAATAAAGTTTCTCCACTACATACTTTGTACTACATTTCAGAGGAAACTTTTGTACTTTTGTCACAAAACATTCTTCTGACAGCTACGGAAGCTTTTTGTTTGTTGCGTCTTTCTGAATTTATTAGATTGTTATCTAAGGATTCTGAGAAAATGGGCAAATATTTTTTCTCTTAAAAAGTTTTGTCAGAATTCTGAGACAATAATCTCATTTAGTCAGAAACAAAAAGTAGTTTGTTTTTTTCATGAAATTTATTTCAGAATTCTGAGATAATTATCTTGTTAATTAAGAATAACAGAGAACATTGCCTGAAAACAGTGCTTACAAATTATAATAATTAATAATAATAATAATGATAATAATTGAAAATATCTAATAATGATTATAAATTAGAAATACAGCTTTTTGGTCATTTTTCCCTAGCTTTTTAAAAATAATTTTCAAAATCTACTAATTTCTTGCACTTTGCAGGATATTTCCTGCCAAGTTGCCCATTGTGGTTGCCACATTAATCTCAGTATTTTCAAAAGAATATCAAACCAAATTGCCCCATTAGGTCAAAGAAAAGAAAAGTGATGTCAGTCCAAGTTCAAAGGGTTAACACTTTTGCTACTGTCTTTTAAGGAAAAAGTCTCTGCCTTGTAAAGTTAATAATGCCTTTGTCCATTTTTCCTCCTCTGTCTGTTCTGTTGTTCTGTGTCCATCTGTCTGTTTTTGTGTCCTTCATTTTGCCCTGACAGAAACCCTCATGTCTTCCTAAAATAGCCTGTTGAGTAACGTCTGGTTCTTTTGGAAAGGTTAATTTCTCTTTTTCTCCAAATCCACCCAGTCATCCCTTTTCATAGCCGAGCCCGCTGTGATTTTAACATCAGCTGCTGCTGGTCAGTGTGTTAAAGCGTAAACAGGTTCTGCTTCAGGCTCGCAGCCAGGTCCAAAAACCCCACAACCCCCCTCCTGTCGTTTCACCAGAAAGCCATTTTTATTGAATTTAGAAATGTAATCAGATTCAAATCATCCCTGGAAATACATGTTACAGTAACACAGTAACAGCCTGGTGGCAATATGTGTGTGTGTGTGTGTGTGTGTGTGGGGGGGGGAGAGATCACTGTCGGCAAAGAAAAGGAGCGTCAGCCACCTGATCTGCAGCCAGGCTGTTTACACATGGCTCTCATTTCCCATAAGTATCCAGAGCTGCCAGCCTCATGAGAACATCCTGTAGTGAGAATGTGAGGAACACGTGCTGCTGAGGACTGTTCGAGCGTGGACTTGTGGCTTTGTCTTTGAGGATTGTTTTTGAAGTCCTGCAGAGGTCATGCAGGATAAATGTAACTTAAGCTAAATGTTTTCTTGCCAACATAAATGTCTATGAAACATTTAAATCTACTTAACATACTCAGGTTTCATGGTGCAGAGGCAGATATTTATCACCTCATCACAAAGCATCTAAGCACTCTTTTTTTTGAATTCTTCTTTAAAACGATGTAAAACGGGGAAAGAAAAGGGCCTTCTTTATAAAGTAAAGCTGGTGAAATAAGGTTGAAATGCTGCTGTAATCTCGTCTGTAAATATATGTCATACTACTGCAAGCATCTTGAATCTTTTTGAGATACTGAAATGAATTGGTCATCCTGACTTTAGATGCAACAGCCTTAAAACAAACTTTGCAGCAGACTGTGGTTTGTTCGAGATCAGATGCTGCAAATCAAACCAGTTCCAAACGACTGATGAGACTGTGCCTTTTTTGGGAACGTACTCTTCGTTGTCATTAACGCTTGCTGCGATGTTGTCTTGTGTATGTATCTCTAGGAGGTAAGCACGGGGGGAAAGGTGCATCCCTTCAGGATCCAGGGAAGCCTAGAGAGAAAGAGAAAATCTAGATTTTCACTTAAAAATTGTGAGAAAAACCACAAATGTGCATTAATTAATAAAACCGCTTTATCGCCCAAAGGTGAAGGTCAGGAATGTCATTATATATGGGAATAAATTACAATTAATTCTGTTGTTGCTGTGGTCTGCTGTAAGGAAGAAATAGCTCCAAATTACATTTAGATAGTTCTGCTTGTCTGGCTTGTTGCAGTGATGGAGAGAGAAAGTGGAGGCAACAACAACAGCATCCTGCATGCCTGAGTGTGTTTGTATCACATCCTGCACATCCTCATGTTTTTAGCTTTTTGTTGTGTTGACAGATGGGATCTCTCTCTCTCTCTCTCTCTCTCTCTCTCTCTCTCTCTCTCTCTCTCTCTCTCTCATCTAATTTGATAAAATTATTCTCATAGACATGGCATCATTAGAGGGAGGAAAGTGGGACACAGTTTTGTCTTCAAACCAAAGCCTTTTATTAGATAATAGAAGATTTAGTGAAGCCTGTGTCATCAGGACATAAAAAGCAAAAACGTTCTGTGATCATCATAAAAAAACTTTATCACAGAGTTTTGTCTAATACCTTATATTTATTTTTTAGACTAGGAGGCATCTATGTATCTAAACTCTTAAAATGCATGATTCAGTATTTTTCGAACGTCAGTGTGAGCACAGCAGGATGTCTTGTATGAACCTTACATAATCTGTCTCCCCGCTGCAGCTGCAGTGCAGGCCAGCTGTGTTGGTAGCAGGGAAACTACCTCTTCTGATTTTCGGAGGAGATTGATGTGTGCCTGAGGGAGGCTGGATGTGTTATGTGTTGATGGGCTGCGTCTCCTACAGACAGTCTGGGAGCTGCTGTTTAGCACTAAGCAGGCTTTACAAAGCAGCGGAAAATCCCCTAATGCAGAGCCCAGATGTCTGATGGCTGCGGAGCGTGAAGGAGGCCTCTGTCACACTGTACATAAAAGAGTGGAGTAGAGGAGAGAGAGGTGGAGTGGAGCAACACTTTTGACTCATTCTGGTGGGTCCCTGAAATAAAAACTACACTGATATGTCTGAGACAAAAGCCCAGTGTGATGTTAAACGTCAGCCTTGTTCCTGCTGCAGAGTAGATCTTTATTGGCCCCTAAGGAGCAATAGCTGTCAGAGAGAGTTGATGAATGGACGTCACATAATACGCAGTGACAAGTCAAGTTTACACATTAATCAACACGACCTCATCTTTAATTGCCTCTATGAGCTGCGTGTCACAGCTGTGACTGCTGACTGACTTTGGCTTGTCGGCTGGCTGAAGTACTTAAACTAATTTCTAGTTGTTTTTTATTGATCTTTGCCTAATAGTCATTTCACTGAGCCGTCCTTGAACACACCACAATGAAACCTTATGGAAACCTGTTTATTTTGTCAATTAGCTCTTATTTCATCGATTTCAACATTGGATTACTATTTTTAACTGACGGGACTTGCTACAAAGTTTGGGTGTGTGAGTGGATGGTAATGAAGACTGTGCCAGTGTCGTGCAGCAACAGCTGACGGATATAAAGGTGTTGGGTTTTTTTTGCCCTGAAGACAGTTGAAGGTTCTGCATTTAGGTTTAATTTGACGTTGCCTGCAATTGATGTATGCGAACCAGTGATCAGATTTAAATGACATGACTTGACTTGAGATGTGTCGTTACATTTTAGGACCCACGGGACTCGACAGAAGTATCGCTAAGCTCACACGTGGTTTTGAAAAAGCAGAACCGTGTCCTCAATTGAACCAGGTTTTGATCCCTATCCCTAAACAGTGTTTAACTTTATTACATGACAGCTGCTACTTTATTTAACGTCATTGTAAGTGCAGGTCATTAAATATATTTTTTTATTTTAGTAGTTAGCAATATTTTTTAAACGCCATACTGCCCAGCTCCAGCCTCACATCTCTCCCTGTGTGTTGTCTCACAGTTTGAAAACTTTAGATTTACAAGATAGGAAATCAGGTTGTTCCTTTTTATTGTCCTTTGCGAGATAGATGTCCCTAACTCAGCAGCCGCGGGGATAAGCCCTAAAGCATACTGCTATTACTCTAAACAAGAGCAAGGATGGTGATGAAGTCAGAGATGAAAGTGGAGCGGACACAGATTATCTCCCTGCCCTTCATAATTCCTACAGTGACCCTGAAGATCACACACATAAGGATGACAGCACATACTTATTCAATGTAGACCACAGATTGCACCAAACAGAACCAATACAGAACACCAATAAATTAAATTCCTTTATTACTACAACTTTTATAGTACATGACACACAAGAGTGTATTTGAGTCTGGATAAACTTTCTCTGTAGCCTTTAAAGTCTGCTTTGAATTTGACTTTACTAGCTGATGCTAACAGGCTGATAAAGTTTTACGATGCGTCATCGCTGCAGCACTTCTCATTTTTTGCTGTCTCGCTGAAAGATTGTGATTTCATGTCAAATTTGGGTGTTAATTAGAGGCAGACCATTACGCAAAACGTCATAATTGCACCAGTGTGTCCAGCCTCAGGGTAGAGGGGTTGAGGGTGGTATTCTCACATCATTATTTTTTGTCCCATTTACCTCTTGATTCCCTATTTTGTGAGGGGAGAGGGGAGGGATTGTTGGTGAGAAAATGCCATAAATTGCTTGCGCTCCTCCCAAAGTTAACCATAAAACAGTCCCACCCAAACAAGATTGGAGACAGTGGTTGTGCTCGGCTTTTTTCTGTAATTCACATCTGAGAGGAGAGTGTGTGTGTGTACATGCTGCAGGTTTCTGCATCTGTGTGTGTGTGTGTGTGTGTGTGGGGGGGGGGGTCCTCTGGTATTTTGGGGGTAGACAAAGTTCTTTGGTAAAGTGGAAAACATTGGTCACATTTCCCCATTATTTTTGTGTAAGTCAAATCTGTTGTACTCTCTTGGAGCAGTTGTGTGTATTTGTGAGTGTCTAAACGAGTGAAGGTGGAAGGAGTAGAGATGTTGGTAGAGATAGTAGCAATACCACCAGAAATTTCTGCTTATGTCAATACTGTGATTATAATTGTTTTCAGAGGACACTGAGAAGCACAGCTGCATCGCCGCTGTTAGCAGTTACATCAGATTACATCAGGATAAGAGAACCAGGCTCCTTGTTTGTTGTTCTCCAGCTTCCCATGATTTGCTATCAATGCTTTTGTCATCTGTAAGTCTTTTGTACAGACTGCATTCATTAATTAGGCTATTTTTACCCCTAAATTCCACCGGGTCCATCAACAGAGCGTTACATTCCACCGGGAACAGATGGTACCAGGCAGGAAGTACAGCAGGGGTGCATCCAGTCAATTTTCAAAACAAAATGCCTTGCACAGACTCAGGATCATGTTTCACTTAACTAACGTTATATCAACAGTGTCTGCTCCATCTTCTTCCACCAGCCTGCTGTATTCTGTCCAGGAGGAGAATTAATGCTCCTGCTATCAGGCACTTACATGAAAAAGACAGAAAGTAGATAATAATTAAGAACAGCACTGTATTTTTAACAAAAACAGTTAAAATCTTCGAAATATCTATTTTGTTCATAATTGAATTATTAATTTTTCATCTGTATAATTATTCAGATTGATATCTTTTAACTAAAACACAGCCACAATCTTATATCTATTCCAGTCTAGCTGGATTTATTTTTACAGAGCTGTATTACTATTCAGATGAGCATGTTTTTTGAAAGTGCAGCCAGAGTTCTCTGATGTAATCGGTTCCTGGCTGGACTGTAGGCTGTAGCACAACAAAGTGGGTAAAAACATCAGTAAACAGAATTTTAACATACAAAAAAGGAAAATATTTATATATGTAGCCCTCAAGTAAAAAAAGACCACAAAATCAAGGGAAAATGACAAAATAAGCACAATCCAATCTCAGCAAATCTGCAGTAGTAGTTGGCCAGACGCTTTGCTCCTGAAACGCTTGAAGACGCTTCTGATGGGATGGAGTTGCATGGAGGATGGAACAGCGTCACAGACGTAATGCCATTGACATGCTGCTGGTGGAATCGAGGGGTTGCTGGCTTTTGGTTGTTGAGCTTTTATTGCACTTGCAGTGGCGTGATGAGTGCGACAGATCACTATTATCTCTCCTCCATTTGCGATGAAACACCATGCAACGGTGACAACATTAAGGTGCAAGAAAGTGAAATTAGTGCTCGAAACTTCAGTAAATCACATTTAAAAAAACACAATTTTTCTGTTATTTATGTATGTGGAGGAGAGGCAGAGAGCTGAGTTAACGACAGTTTAACTCTGCGTCGCTGTGCGTGAAAGCTTGGCCAGTAAAAACACCTGAGTGACAGCTGATGTAAAACAAAAGGATTAGTTGAGGCTCAGTAGCTCAGTAAAGCTGATTATGATCAGTTATTCCATTTTCTTGTCAACTGTCTTAAACTTCGAAGACCCAACTTGCTGTTGTTTTTGGTGTTTGTGATGTTTGTTTTTTGGCAGATTCAAAGCTGCGCAGTAGTGCATCCCTTTGTCAAAGTCTGACTACACACAAACGAGTTTTCACAATTTGTGATTGCTGCCTGCGCACATAATGTTTCTTCCTCCATTTTTTCTCTTCTCTGTGTCTCTGTCTATGCGCCTGTCTGTCTCCTATTTCCTGGCAGCTTTTGGGAGGGGTCCTTTTGGAAATAGATCACACGGCTGTGGGTCAGACCAGTTCAGACACACTTCCCCTCACAGCTGGACGGACAGAGAGATGAAGGGGAGAAGGAGAGCGATGTGGACCGAGTTGTGCTTTTCCACCTGACAATTTAGAGACTGTCAACCCTCCCTTATAGTTTTATGTATTTCATTTAACCTGTAGCTTCAGATTCAGCCTGAAAAAACAATCAGATGTTACCAAACTTAAATCTGATTCAGCATCCATGTCACTATAAATAGATTTATTTTATCACGGTCCATAAGGTTCTCTAATCTCTGTCCTGCGTGTCCATTTAAATCCTCCTAAATGAGAGTGGAACAGATGGATCAGCCGACCCCGTGTCTCAGTCGACACGATCCAACTGATTGATTCTTGTCTTTGCAAACATGACTCGCAGATGCTATTTATAAACTGAGAGGTGGGGAAAAACCAGCAGGGCACTTCGGGGCCTTTCACTGATTTCGAGTCTGTCTGTGTTGTTGTAAAGCTTCACAAAGAGTCGCGGTGATGTCGGTCGGATGGTTTGATTTGTGGTTTGTTTGTCCAGTGTGTAATGTTTTGTTATTGGGTGGGAAAATGAAAACCACATCGCCAGACTGACACTCCCAATGATAATGTTTATACAAATGTTCTCTTGACTTATGCTTGAATGAGGTCAGTAGTTTGCGTGAACTCTGTGTCATTTTTAAAAAAAGAATCAGGCAATTTCTTAAATCTTACAATAAGTGATATCTGTGGAGTAGAGTCAAAGTCAGTGTGTTTTGAATCACCTTCAGCTGATTCATGGACCTTATGACTTCGAACATACCTCAGTATCAGTGAAATATTCACATATGTTGCATTTAGACAGTGTCAACAAGTTGTTGTGAGTCATATTGTTCAGGTTGATGGTTCTTTATAAACCTCTTTTTGGATCCAGCTCAGTGTCCAGTATGGGAAACACCTGCATGGACGGGGACTCTATTACCTTCTTTCTATTCATACCCAGCTGGGACTTCAGATACCCCCCCCCATCATATAAACCATTGTTGACGATCCTCCAGAAGCTATTGTACATGTGCGTTAAGTGGGCAGCTCGCCGTGTTGGCCCATGTAGGGGGAGACGTCTCGGACAAAGACCTCCGATTGACGTCTGAACAATGGAGCGGGCACACAGCAGCCTCCTGTCGGCACAATGGGTCTTTTTCTGGAGTACCAGCATGTTTGCGCTTTGAGAAATTATAGCAGACCTGCTTATTTCAAATCGTAAAAGCATTTGAAGAGTGGCACTGATAGATGGTTGTTTGAAGTTTTTGCTGTACTTTTTGTTTGGTTTACTTTTAAATGTAATGTAATTATATATAAAAGTGGCTCAAACACATGTAAAAGTACAGTCTTTTGACCATATTTGGACTTGTGTGTTTTAGCTCAAATATATAGATTATGTTAACTGACCATCCTTGAATCTACAGAGATTAGATTTCACAGATGGATGTCAGAGGGATGTTCAAGGGTTTTTTTTGGCTTCCCTGTATTTAAGTTGTGTAATCCATCACAGTGAGCATGTTTAATTTTTTATCTCCCTGTCTCCCACCATGCTCTGATAGTCCCACCCTGTCCACAAGGACATCAGCATCCCATGTCACTGTCAGCCAATCGTGCCAGTTTGTGCATGGCCTGACATACACACATGAACACACACACACACACACACACACACACACACACACACACACACACACACACACACACACATACACAGATCTAAACACACAAAGATGATCTTATCCGAGCATACAGTTGTGGTAAAGCATTGTTGTTTGTAGCTACTACATGGGTATACTGCAGTGGATTTCATCCAGCTTTTCACTTTTAAATGTGCTCAGTTCCAACTAGATAATTATCATTTTATGGTGGTCTGAAAGCCGTTCACATTGCCCTGCTCTGTAGGGCTGGACCCAAATATTTGTCTATTTGAGTGTTCTCTAATTGGGTAGACATTCGGATAATTTTTTTTTTTTTTTTTTTTTACAGTGTATGAATGCCATTTCAGTGTTTGTGATACTACTGAATGATCATTTTACTCAACAATTATTAACAGGGTCATTGACTGAGTTAAGCCATTTCTGTGTTGTCTAGCAACAGAACACACACACACCTGCGAGTTACTGTTTTAGACATACAAAGAAATTTAGGCAGTATTAGTCCGCCTGCCTCAGAAAAGGAAAGTTTAAAAGGCCACAGCTCATATCCATTTAAAAATAAAGCAAGGTCTAGAAAACACTGATAAACCAGAAGAGAGTCATGAATGTTGCCTGAACGTTCTGATGCTGAAGGCCCTTTAGGTTGACAAATATCGCACTCGTTGCACAACGGTCTCCAGCGCTTGATCTACCGTTCCACCGGCGAGTCTGCATTTTAATTTAAAGAAATAATATCTCAAAATCTGGCAAGTCTTAAAACAAATATGAGAGCTTGATTGATTTTATCTGGCAACTGCTTCAAACCCACAATAAAAATGCGTATTAATTTGCGGGGCTATTTGGATTGTTTTGGAATAATATGGTTTTGGCCTTGTTTGGGAGGCGGCAGCAGAGGTTTGGCAGCTGTGAAGAAAGAGGCCATTCTTATGTCGAGAGAAACGGGGATCTTAGTCGTCTTTGGAGAGGAAGGAAGTCAGGCAGGCGGCCTGGAGCGGAGAGAGAGAGAGAGAGAGATTAAAAGATTGTGTGAGTGAGAGAAAGTGAGAAAGAGCTGCAGTATATCTTTAAAAGTATGAGGACACCACAACATTTGAATGATATTACACTGAACAAAAACAATAATGGTTTCAGAGTTAATATTTTTGTTTTTGCTTTTGTTTTTTAAAGGTTAAAGGTAAAGCTTTAACACTTTTTTCAGGCATAAATATATATCTTTCAAATTTTGGCCGAACATTTGTTAAAATGTGTGTTTTGAGCACTTCTCCTTTTCTCACATAATCCATCATCCTGACAGATGGTGGCATATCAAGATGCTGATTAAACCTTTCAAACCCGAAACGACATCAGTTTTCTTTCGTTCAGATGCCTTCGGACATACATTTGAACCTTTGAAACCAGAGCGAATTGGCTCGATTTCTTTTGGAAACATGGCTAATAAGGCAATGAGCAACTTGGCAAGACATGTACCACAAATTGTTACAAGAAATTAGCAAAAGGTGACAAGAGAATTATCTGAAAAATAGTTTTAAAAGAGAGAGAGGAATATTTAAAAATGTACAGAAAACTATATGTAGGATTATTTATGAATATCATTGTCATCATCCTTAACTTTTTTGTTGCTGTTTTTGCTTGCTTTTTCTAATTTCACCTTTCTTCCCCTTTTTTGAGTTATGAAACTCATAACTTTTAACTTCCTCATGTTTTTGAAAGAAATCAAGCCACCTTGCTTAGGTTTCAAAGGGTTAAACAGCATAATTACTTCACAGGTGGGTCTTGGGCAATGAGAAGTGCTCACTTATACAGAGCTTAACAAATTTGCAACCAAAATTTGGGCAAAATATAAAATACATACATTTAATATGAATTTAAGACATAAATTTAGCTGCATACCGTACACATGCAGACAGGTGTTATTGCTGATCTCATTCTGAAACTACGAGCATCAATCTGCCCTAACAGCCTCCACTCTTCTGCTTTTCTGGCTTTCGTATTTTGGAACTCGGCTGCAGGTTAGTTTACATTTAGAGCATCAGTGAAGTCAAACCTTAGTTGAGATGTTGGTTGGAGTTCAGGTCAGGGAAACACACCAAACTGGAGAACAGTTTCTTTATGGAGCTGGCTTTGTGGACGGGGGTTCATTGTTATGTGAAAACAGGAAAGAGAAACACAAACTGTTAACACAGAATCGGAAGAACATTGTTGTCTAAAATATTGTGTCCTGCAGCAGTAACACTCAGTCGGATCAGAGTCGGCTGTTCAATACGAGTATCTGACTATTCTTGTCTTTTTTTACTATATAGAGTTTAATATTTTGGATGCTTTTCAGTTGGACATTCTTAATTTTTTATACCTCAGGTTTGTACAGTTTGGCAAAAGAGCCTTTATGTGTGCAGCTCCATGTATGTGAAATCCTCTGCAGAGAGACCTAAAGCTGCACTCGTGGGTTTCTCCAGGCCGTCTCAAAGCTCTGTTGCAAGACTTGGGTTTATCTTAGCTGCTCTTTTATTGTTTGGTTTTTATGGTTTATTAATAGCATTTATTGATATACTGTGGTGGCTGCTTTTTTTGTGTTATTGAGATTCTGTAATAATTGTGATTTTTTTTTCCAGTGATTTCTTGTTACTTATTTGATACTTGACTTTGCAGGACTCTAAATGGATACTTATGCTGTTTCACTGAGTTATTTTGTATTCTTGAAAATGCACTTATTTACGCTCCGGGAGTTGATGAGAAAACTGGTACCAATCTCATATCTCAACAACATCTGACATCTCTGAAGTTTAGAAAGTATGCTTATTCATTTAGTGGAAAACAGTTTCTTTAATGAGAGAAGGACTTTGTGTCTCAATTTTTGTGCTCTGAAATAAACAAACAAACTTTGAATAATCTTTGAATGTATGAAGTCCAAAATATTGCGAGACACTGAACTGAACTTGGGCAGAATTGTTTATTCTTTTCATTCTACGACAGCAGACCTATAAATAAAGAAAGTGAGTGTTTTGTTTCAGAACTTTGATGTTTTTATCTGCTTAAACACGATAATGCACAACAGCTTAAAAATGCAGAATATTCCTGAGTCATTGTGGTAAATGATCAAAAACAAATCAAAGGAATTTTTTTTCCTAAATGGCCTTTTTTGTGTCCTCAGGTTTGAGAAGGGGAGGATCTACACCTACATCGGAGAGGTGGTAGTGTCCGTTAACCCTTACCGTGCCATGAACATCTACGGCCGCGACACCATAGAGCAGTACAAGGGCCGCGAGCTGTACGAGAGGCCGCCCCACCTCTTCGCCATCGCAGACGCCGCTTACAAAGCCATGAAGAGGAGGAACAAAGACACTTGTATTGTCATCTCAGGTAACACGGGAAGCCCCCCTGCAGGGGCCACACAAAGAAAGAGCACCACAGCTGCTTTTACTCTCTGCTTGTACAATTCACATTTAACTACACATTTTTTTAGCCCTGTTTTTGCCCTGTTTCCAAGTGATATAAATATAAAATTCAGCTGTAATGATTCAGTGTTTCCTGCTGATGTTTCTTCTCCTGATAGATGTTTTGGAGGAGAGAGAAAAATATTTACATAGTTGCTGTTGAAAAATAATATGTTTTCTAAAACAAATATTTCTTGTGGTCACAAGCTGTGTGTCGGTGTGGAGAAACCACGCAGAGGGTGAAGCACCACTCAGTGGTCAGACGAGGAACTGAGCCCCTTCAAAATCCTCATATCATGCATATATATGGATGGATAGATTCTCTTCTCACTCTTTGAAACCTTGACACGATTTTTTTCGTGTGCTGCATTCAGACTCCTAGAACCCTGAAAAAATGTCTTGCTTTCCTCTTATTACTTTGAAGCAAATCTTTCCAGCTTATTTCCTTGTTAATTTATTTTCTGTTTATTTGCTTATTTTTAAGTATATGTCTTGTACTTTTTACAATTGTTTTTGCTAATTTTGGGGTAATTTCTTTCTTTCTTTTCTTAATTTCTTGTTTTAGAAGGTGATTAAGAGTAAAATGTGTGAAGTATGAATAAGGAAAATGGTAAATATAAAGTATGAAATTCAAGCAGAAGATTAAATGTAAAATGCAAACAGGCGGTAAATATCTATATGAAAACAAATGCAAATAGAAAGTAAATGCCTAAACAAATGTCATGAATCCCCTACCAAGACAGATTATAATTTGTGGTCTAATAATGACGCTCAAAGATTAAAAAAAAATAAGTGAGATGGACTGAAATATTTTTAAATGAGAAACTTCAGGCTCGATTATTGGTCTATCCCAAAATCTACCAACTTTTAAATGATAACATAAACTAAATGCAGTTGTTTAAATCACTTTTTGGTTTAATTTGCAAGGAAGGTCAAAATGAATTGTCATTTTTTAAAGACTCTTTTCTCTGTGTTGTTCTTTTTTATTGCAGGGGAAAGTGGAGCAGGAAAGACAGAAGCCAGCAAGTACATAATGCAATACATTGCTGCTATCACCAATCCCAATCAGAGGGCTGAAGTTGAAAGGTGAGCTGCTGCACAAGCTGTGCACACAGATTTGGGTTAGTTACTAACCTGCACATTTTACCAGACAGAGAGGGAGGAGTTTTTCTGTGGGTTCTTGGTTTGCAGTTTTTGTGCGTCATTGCTCCTGCTGCACAAACAACAAACAAACAAACAACAAATACTCTGGAAATTTCATCACAAAGACCCAGTCATACTTCATATTTTAATATTAGGAGGAAATTGCGTCAAAGTCCACTAGACTGTGGACAAACAAGAAACAAGAAAATGTCTGTTAAAAAAGAAACTTTAGAGCTCATTATTCATGATCTTTTTTCTAGGTCACCTTTTATAATTTTATCACAGCTATTGTAGTTAGAAGTTAGTCATTGTCATATTCCAGATATTAATACTGTCGGTAGTCAAAGTCTCTGAGATCACAGTGAGATATAAGAGCTCAGTGAGGCTTTAGACCACAGTCATAATGCGATAACAGAGAGAACAGCCGACACCCATCAAAGCAGAGAAGTTGCATCATTTTACTGAATGGTTTTCTTTAAGGGTGTTGAAAATGATAAGCTCTGTAAAGAAAATGTAGGTCAGAGATTAGTGCAAGAAATAGATTTGAAGGTCAGAAAATAGAAGGAGAACATACAGGGTGCAAATGTACACACACTAAATACCCATATTTCTGACAGAAATCATGCCAATTTTCTCAGGTTTCAAAGGGTTAAATGATGTAGACGGGGGTCATTGTGCAGGCACAGTGCTGAAGTCCCACATAGACATTGTGAACGATAAATCAGGAATCGGCCAGTATTTTCCACTCGGCGATATCCAGTCCTGACTGCTCCCTGCAGGTTACTGTCTGTTATCTTTGAGGTCTCGATCAGCTCTGATTGCTGCTCTTCCTGTCCTGTTGTTCGTGGCTGTCAGGGGAAACTGGTGCTGCTTGTAAATGGAAACACATATTGAAAAACTCCAGCTGTGTCTGGTCAAATCATGACCTGAGGGGAAGACCGGTTCAGCCAAATATCACAGAGAAGACACATCTGTCTGTGGTTTGGCCAGGTTTTGGACATGTGGTTCTGTAAATGTTACTTTAACCCTTTGAAACCTGAGCTAATAGGCTTGATTTCCTTCAAAAACATGTGAAGAAGACAATGAGCAAATTCAGAAGATATGATCTGAAAAATTGGCAAGAAATTAGTAAAGTGTACAAAATTAGCTTAAAATGAGCAAAACCACGACAACAATTAAACAAACAAAACAAAGAAAAACAATAGGAAAGTAAAAAAAAATGGCAAAGGAAATTACGTGAAAAAAATGCCAAAAATTTACAATAACTCTGCAAAGATATATAAGAAAGAAAGAATTTTCTAAATCTTGTCAAATCGGTCATTGCCTTTCTCTTTTTTCTGAAAACTAAAACAGTTAATTCAACTAGTTAAAAGCTTAGAATACTTGTGAAATACTTGTGTTTGGGGGCAGCACAAGAAGCTAGAAACACAACACTGGCTTACCATCATCTTATCAACTTTATATGTTGAATGTGTTAACTGATATTTACTGATCTAAAACACTAAAAAGAACAGAGTAGGGCCGCAGTGACACATGTGGGTCTGCAGATGGAGTCCGCTGGTGCTTAAAGTACTGAGTCGACCTCTTTACCTGTGATATCATCTCGCCTCCTCACAGGGTGAAAAACATGCTGCTTAAATCCAACTGTGTCTTGGAGGCCTTCGGCAACGCCAAGACCAACCGCAACGACAACTCCAGCCGCTTCGGCAAATACATGGACATCAACTTTGACTTCAAGGGAGATCCCATCGGAGGCCACATCAACAACTACCTGCTGGAAAAGGTAAAGGAAAAGGATGTGTCTCACTGTCCACTCGTGTTCAAATCACCAAAAAAAAACATGAACAGGTTTGGCACTCACCTCGAAGGGTCACAGCAAACTAAAAACATTTGGAATCGATATTTTGCATTCAAAAAGCTGAATGTTGACCTCTTTGTTGCTCAGGGAAGTAGCTTAAGCACAGTTGTTATTTCACACGCTGCTTTTTTTTCTCCCAACAGTCCAGAGTTATTTTCCAACAGGAAGGAGAGAGGAGCTTTCATTCTTTCTACCAGGTAAATGTTTGTGTGTGCACCTGTGTGTTTGCATGCAAAGATATCATGTGTGCATTGTGTGTCTGTGTGTGTGTGCGTGCATGTGTTTGTTAAGCGCATGAAAGACTGAAGTCGAATCCATGCAGCATCAAAAGGCCTTTTGTTCCTCTGCGTAGGACTTTCGGGAGATGAAAACGAGGCCACAGTTTGTATTGGATGTGTAGATGCATTAAACACAAACATGATGTGCATGTTAATGACAAAGCCTGCGTTGTGTACATTATGTGTGAGTAAACATTACATTTGGTAGTAGTTTGCACTGCATAGTAACCATGTGGTGATGCAAAAACACAACAAAATGCCTGTTTGATGTGTCGTTAGTGAAGCTTGTGTGTGTTTGCTCCTCTTTCAGCTGCTCAGAGGAGCTCCAGATTCCCTGTTACGCTCGCTTCACATCCAGAAGGACCCGACAGCTTACAACTACATCAAAGTTGGAGGCCAAATTAAGGTGGTTTTTACGATTCAGACACATACAAAACAAAAAGAAAAGAATGAAAAACTCTTAAAATAAAAGTCTTAGAGAGCTTCAGATGTGAAGTTTGTTTGCAGACAGATAAATGCATCAAGTGCACGACTTACAGATGTTTCCTCACCGCACGTTTACGTGTTTTTAAAGCAAACCACACAATATTTGGGGTAAGAGTGTAAAGTATCACACACAGAGAAGGTATTTAAGCCATTGTCATCTCTGTGTTATTGTGCAGAGGCGTGTTTTCTATTTAGACCTCTGCTGCGAGTCGACGTCTTTGCACGAGCTTAATGAGTCGGAACAAAACCACTTGACAGCAGCAAACAGCCTGATGTCATGGAGCACAATACGAACAAACAGCTGAGGCGGCGGTTTGTACTCCGTGTGCCTCAGCGGCTCCGATTTTACAGCGAAGCATCACAGTTCAGCACCAGTTTGTAATTTAATTAACTGTGGAAATTTGATATCCCAGCTGGATTAATTAGAAGAGACAGGGAGAGGCTGTGACTCCGGGACAAAACACAGCAGGAAAAACCAACAAAATGTCCTATTTTTAAAAATAAAATGTTGAAAATCTTGCTTTGAAAGCTTGCTTAATGATTGAACTTTAACTTTCTTTCAATAATTTGTTGCTATCCTTCTCTTTTCTTTTTAGTCTTCTATCAATGATGGAGCTGATTTTAAAGCCGTGGCCGACGCCATGAAAGTGATCGGCTTCACAGGGGACGAGATTCAGACTGTTTACAAGATCCTCGCCACCATCCTACATCTGGTAATACTCGATAATATCAAAATCCCTCCCCATTTACCCGCGCCAGCTGTGTCCCAATACGGGAGATACTGTGTGTAGATTTTAGATGAATGAGCGCCATGTTGGCAAAGCGGACCCGAATTCTTGCCAAGATAGAGAGTGAGGATTAGAAAATGCACCTGTTTGTTTACTTTTTGTTTCTTTTTTTCACTGAGTAGGCTGTCCAGACAGAAGCAGTAATATGAGGGTAAAAGTTTTTTTTTAACAGATCTATAATTTCCTGAGAATTTCCAAGGATGTTTCATGTTAAAAATAATGTGATTTATTACCTATTATAGAGGAAATAGAGCTCAAACACAGTTTAGTTCATAGACTGTATATAAAGATGGATGACACGTCTCCATTACTTTCCACACTGCGCAAAAATGAAGCCAAATAAAAGCTGCAAGCGAGATTTATTGGGGAATAAGCCGATTAAGTATTTGAATACTTTTTACTTTTTTAATTGACAAGGAGCAAAACTATTATGTTCTTTAAAATTATTCATCTGCAGCATATGCTGGTGCTCTTTTAACAAATATAAATCTACTTTCACAAACATAACATGCTTCACTTGATAACATTTGTATTTAATTTTCATTTCGTTCAAGATCTGTAATGCATCCCAGGTCTATTAGTTTATACACAAATCATGCTCTTCCAGTCAAATGTTTAGGGCCAAAAATAACCTGCTACCAGGAAATATTCAAAAATTGTTCAGGTGTTTACAGAGGTTACTGTTAACTTATTCGGTTTCTTAATATTTATTTTTTTACTTGTTTATCTTCCTCTTTTTTCTGTAAATCATAATTTAAAACTGTAGATATTTGATTTTGGGTATGTGCGTGAATGCATATATGTTTAGTTAATTAGAATAAAGGTTTGAATTAATAAGGAAGCTGAAAAATCAAAATTCAGTGACTTATGAAGACGGGCTGGGATTAAATAAGGTTGTACTTCTCCTCACTTCTTTTGGAATATGTAACCCAAGTCATCAAGTGTTTGACAATTTCTTTTGCCTTTTTATTGTTTGTAAATATTACTTTTTTCTGTCTGTCTGCTTGTTTTTGAAATAATTTCTCTATTTTCTTTATTACATGTTTGAAATTCATTCATTGTCGGTAACCGCTTGTTCTTTTAAGGGTCGCGGGGTGTTAGAAATGAATCCAATCAAAAATCAAAATTTATTTTGGTTTATGCAAAGATTCAAACCACCTGCATGATGGCGTTAGCGATCTTAATCTTTGCTTTAAACGATGAACAAATCAGCTGATGAGGGTTCACAGTCGGCTGTGACAGAGTGAATAGTACATTAAATGAAGTTATTTTTATTTGAGGTGAATCGTCCGGTCTATCTGGCTTCTCTTCCAGGGCAACATGACATTCGGGGTGGACGGTGATGTGACTTTGATAGAGAACACAAAGCTGGTGTCTGTTATTCGGGAGCTGCTGTCCACCAAAGAAGAAAACGTGGAGAAGGCGTTGCTCTACCGCACCGTGGCCACGGGACGAGACGTCATCGAAAAGCAGCACACGGCACAAGAGGCCAGCTACGGACGGGACGCTCTCGCCAAGGTTAATGTTGTGATGATAGAAAATTACACGTTGTCGGTCGTCTGTTAGACGGAGCACTTTCTGTGTAGCGGGCTGCACAAAAAAAAAAGAAACAAAACAACACTGGCCAGCTGACGCCTGGAAGGTTGTGACATTTCACTTTGTGCTCGGCGATATTTTTACCACAATTCACACTGATTCACACAAGCATGAGTCACAATGTTATGACACCAGACAGAGGCTGGAGACTGTGGAGGAAGAGATATGTAGGCAGTTTTTAAACCAGCGCTGTGGGCCGCGAACAAAAGTCTGACTCACTGACACGGTGACATTTCTCTTTCTGAGACCCGTCTGTGCTACACTGCTCTGTGCTCTGTGCCTTTGAGCAACGCACTTGCTCACCAGCTAGCAGCCAATTAGTCTAATAACCACTTTAAATATTTCCTCCTCCTCAGGCCATGTACGAGCGCCTCTTCTGCTGGATTGTGGGACGAATCAATGACATCATCGAGGTGAAAAACTACGACGCCAGAGTCCACGGGAAGAACACCGTCATCGGGGTGCTGGACATCTATGGATTTGAGATTTTCCAGAACAACAGGTGTGGATTAGACTTAATTTCCCGCCAGTAAAAAAAAGCATCAAAACATCTGCATCTTTATATAAAATATTTGTTATATTATTTTCCACATTTGACATTTTAATTTATTGGTTTTAACTAGGCTTGGGTGGTATCTGTTTTTTCATACCTTCCTGGCATCTAATTGATATACGGTATATAACGGTATTTATGAAAGTCATTGGAGCATCATATATATATATATATTTTTTTACAGTATTGAAAATCATACTTTAGGAATTTCTAAATACCCCAGATTAACTTAATACCTTTATACTGCACAAGCCTCATTGTAACACATCATGAATTACAAGGATTCTATATAGTTCGAGTAAATGTCTGCATCCAAAACTTTAACACAGCATTCAATCTCCTGTGTTTCTGCAGCTTTGAACAGTTCTGCATCAACTACTGTAATGAAAAGCTGCAGCAGCTTTTCATCCAGCTGGTGCTGAAGCAGGAACAGGAAGAGTATCAACGAGAGGGCATCCCCTGGAAACATGTAAGAACGACTATTTTATGTTTCCAGGTTTTCATTTTAATCTTTGAGCTTTGACTTTTTAGCATCACAAAGATTTCAAAGAATTACTTAGACATTTTGATATATTTCTGTCATCTTAACACAGTGTCTTTTTTTATCCTCTGCAATAGATTGATTACTTCAATAACCAGATAATTGTGGATTTGGTGGAGCAGCAGCATAAAGGCATCTTCTCTGTGCTGGATGAAGCCTGTATGAATGTGGGCAAAGTCACAGATGAGGTTTTCCTCCAAGGACTCAATGGCAAGCTGGCCAAACACGCCCACTACACCAGCCGCAAGGTAGGAATCATTACACCCAAATCTGACTTGATATTTTGACATGTGGAGAGTACATGACCTGAGCTGCACGTTTTCTGCTGCTTTGACTGAAGTCAAAAATGCTGTCCAGCGTTCATATTTGATGAGTTTGATTCTGGTCTGTAATCTGTGTGGCACATCGTCAGGGTGGCTGTCGGTCCTTAAAATGTCTTAAATACATATTTACTAAATTCTTTTTTTAATTTGCACAATGATGCATAGTTGACTTAATTACATAAAATGTGCAATAATTTTTGAACTTCTGAAAACAGACAAATTCAGTTAACATCAGTTTCTTGATCAGAGCTAGTCATCTGACAGAAAGTTATAGGCCAAATATTCTGATAAGTTATTTTTCAAACAAAAATGCCAATCAGTTCATGGTTCTAGCTTCTCAAATGTTAGAATTTTCCATCTGTCCTGAATATATATTTGGCATTTGCACTGGTTGTCAGACAAAAAAAGAAATTATAGCTGGCATTTCACAAGTTTTCCATATTTTATAGATCATATGATTAATCAGTTGATCTTCATATAATCAGCAGATTTACCTAGAATTAAAAATAATCATTTTTTGCAGCTGCAGTATCAATTCTGTGCATTTCGACATTGAATGATGATAATAACAAAGTTTACAATGTGCTTTGAAAACAAGACAAAGCAGAAGAAAGAAGATAAGATAAGATAATCCGTTATTGGTCCCACAGTGGGGAAATTTCCAACATTGCAGCAGCAAAGGGATAGCAAAATAGCAAGATAGAAGTGTTTCTTTCAGAGGCAACGTAAGTGTAAGAGCCAAACAATAATGCCAAATTAAGGCCAGAAAAAAAAAATTAAAGTAGAATTAGGTCAATAGGTCTGAGGCAAAAATGTATAACAAGGAAAATGAGATGAGAAATGAGTTCATGACCAGTGATTTTATCACACATTCCTGGCCATAATTTGCACTAATAATTAAAAAAGCAAAACAAACAAACTTTAAAATAAACATCAGGCAGTAAATGGGATCCTGGCGGTGCAGCGTGTCGCTGTAGTAACCTGAGAACAGCAGAGGGCAGATTACACCGTGCAGTAAGTAACCATTAGAGCCTGAACATGAGCCTGTTAGTTTTGATAATCAGGAAAGCTCGCCGTCTAATTCACTGTAATGGTCCGTACGGTCAGACAGAACATGAGTCAGTTTGCTCCTCCAACGTCCACAGTTTCTGTTCGGGATCAGATGACTCGGAGAGGGTGAAAGTTGTTTGTCGTTGCTGATCTGGGGTCAGTTCCTCTGCAGATGTTGAACAGCTGATAAGCTGACTAAAAACCACAGCTGTTGTTTTTTTTAAATGACTGCAGTTTTCTGTGCGAACACAAGGGGGCATCAGCTGTCAGAGAGAGGAGCTGTCCGAGTCTGACTCAACACTTTGTACAAAGTGATGTCACTGTTAGCCAATGGGAGCGTACAGAGCTGGAGCTGTGTTTGTGATGGGTGTTGGAGGCAAGAGGGAGGGAGGAAGGTGAAAGGGAACATATTTACAAATTTATGAGGAGAACGGAGCCAAGAACTGGGACGAAGAGAGGGAGACGGTGATGCAGTGGAAAGAAAAACATGTGCATACTGTACATTTCTGGTCCGTGTACCGTAGAAAAAAATACTTAAAGCAACAGGCAAAGAGGGAGGCTGCCTGTAAACTGCATGTTCCTGTGGGATGCAAAGAAAAATATTGAGCAGAAACATTAAAGGTCATGGTGAATAAAGCACACAATGCCACAGGAACTGTGAATAAATCGTGGTTGAGTCAAGATGAAGCAAAGATTGTGCTGCAGGGCGTATTGATCCGTGACGCTCCCCTTTACGCCCATCATCTTGGAGTCGATGTGCTCCCTGCTGTCGCCCTTCTGCTGCTCCCTGACCTTACTCCCCTTGACTTTTAAAGACTGGTGAGACGATGGTTACAGTGATCCAACTGTTACATCCGGGGGCCAATATTAGTATGAATCAATATTAGCCAGAGATCCTTTTTTTTCTTTTTCGGTACAGTCTGGAGTCCTGTTGCCAGGCAACATTCACATAATGGACTTTCTAAGGAAGTAGTGTGAGTAGTTGGGGGGCTTGAGTGGATCTCCGGGGTATATTTGGGAGGAATAGACAGTGTGTTTTTACATTTAAATTAACACTCATGAAAGTTCATTTGCTCATTGTTCATTTGAAGCTTCCATATTGCTACTATTGTCGTCAGTCTGTAATGAAATTAATGTGTTTAAGAGAAAGAAAACTGATGAATTACTGGGCCATTTATTATCTATAAGCACCACATACACACTAATAAATGGGTTAAAATGCACTGTGATGTGGTTGCATGTGGTAAGCAGTTAAAAGGGCATCTTGAAGTGTTTTTTTATACACAGTATGTCAACAATGTTGTCAGCTTCTCCTATGAAGATATGTCAGCGTATATTATTACTAATGTGGGTGCCACAGAAAAAGTTGTAGTTATTTTGAACATTATATTTTCAGTGGATTTGCACGAGACCAACTTAAACCAGGTAGACACGTACAGGTAAAATACATGGCAATAAAAAAATAAAAATAGAACACAAAGTAACATTACAGTAAATGAATAAATTATGATTAGAATAGGTTTTAAGATAAATAAATGAATAAATAAAACAATAGATAAATAGTGCAATAAATTAGCAATTAAATTTAATTACATTTAAGGAAAATTGGTTTAATGGTTAATAAATAAATTCCACAATAAATTAGTAAATTTTACAATAACGAAATAGTTCATACAATAAATGCATTACTTAAAAATAGTACAATACACCAAAAATTAAGTATTATGATTAATTGATTAACAAATAAATACCACAATAAATCAATAAATAAATACTACATACATTTAAAAAAACAATATAATCATTAATTAATAAATAAAATACAATGATTTTATAAATACAGTGGTATACGATATGCCAGTCTCTTATATATATATATATATATATATATATATATATATATATATATATATATATATATATATATATATATATATATATATATATATATATATACATATATGCTTGCAGATATAGCCTTTAAACAAAAATCTTGGGAATAATAAAAGGACTTCAATCCTAGCCATTTTAACTTAAGATAGGCTACTAATTACAGTTATTGTAAAAAAAAAAAAAAGCAGATTATATGCATATAGTTATGTTACCTTTCTGAAAATTCATTAGAGCAGTCTGAGCATCAGAGATGGCTCACTGTACGAGCACATTAGAGGCTCATGGGCTGAATAAAACCTTGAACTTAATGTTCATGTTTTTGTGGTTCATGGTGATTGATTATTGTCTGTGGACTCATGTATATTAGACATTGATTGATATTAGGTTGATTAATTATGATGGTGAGTAACAGTCCCATATGGACATTAATTGAAAAGATGTAGCAGGGGATCTGTCACGTCTAATTTAGATTTTCTGTTTGTTATCAGCGCCCCTTAGTGGTCAAAGTAATATCTGCAGTCTTTTTTACCCTTTGATATTCTGAATGCACCTGTTATTGTAATTTGTGTGAAATTATTGTAAATCAGTGTTTCTCCAAACACTGTTTGATGTATTGGATCTCATTTCAAGCATTTGCAAAGATTTACTTTTGTGTGCTGGTGCTGGTTTACCATTATTGCTCTTCTCAGGTGTAGAGTCTTTATTTTTATTGCTTTCCATCACATTATGAGTTGGTGTAGTGTAGTGCAGTCGAGCCTTGAGATTTTTGAATTACATTAAACCAAAGAGAAAAAAAAGAAAGAAATACTCTCTCTGTATATTATTGTGACCCAAAATAGACATCCTAACCTACACTCATGATGCAAATTAGCTCTTGGGAAAGTTCTGAAAATTTCAAGGCTGTGAGAGGGTACAAAGTGTACGCCAGCCCTGCAGACTTTAAACACCCACTGTGGCTCTGCAGCCTCGTAGCTCACATCTCCTCAGGTCTGTCTGCCAGGATGAAAGTGTGAAGGCTGGAAAAAAAACACATGAAGTGAGAGAGAGAGATGGAGAGAGGAAGGGAGGTGCACAGGGAAGAGACTGGGAATTAAATGTGAGAGGAAGTGAGATGTGCACATCAAGGGAGAGGAAAGGGTTGAGGCGTGTAGAGAGGGAGACTGAAAGTGAGGGCTAGAAATATAGTAAAAAATGACTGCAGCACCTGTTTTAGTATCATATTGTACAGATATATTTCTTTATATAACCAATGGCTCAAATGGGTCGCTTGTAGTTACAGAACCACAGCTCCCCTAGTTTGAGACTTTTATAGCTTATTGTTTGTTTTTCTGGTCCACAAACTTCGCTCTCATTTCCAGCAGCAGCAGGCAGCTGTTTGCAGTGAAAACGCCTCAATAAACCCACTATGCACATTCCAAATAGCATACTGTCAAAGTTGGAAACAAGTTAGTGAACCCAGCGAAGCCTTTAGCAGATAAAAAAGACACTTGTGGAGACAAAAACAGTTAAAAAGGAGTGTGAGTGTTAGAAACACAGCTCCGAATAAAAGCTAGTGTTTGCTGGATGTGTGAAATAAGCAAATCTGCTAACGCATTCAACATAACAGCTATAAAGTGTTAGATACATACAGCTTGTCTTCTTGCACCCATATGGCCAAAAAACTCAATTTATGCAGCTTTGATAAACAGTCGTTATTGTTAAGTGCTCAATTTTTTTTAGCTCTTAAGCTCCAGTGCCCAGCTGATATAAGAGTGTTAACTGATACATACAGAAGTTATAGATTTACTCATACATTTGTGAAGATTATCACTGATGAAACTTTATGTTAATACCACATTATCGGAGGCATTAGTTTTAAAGGTTTTTGGAATTTAGAGCCATCCAGTGGTGAGGTTGCAGATTGCAACCAACTGAAATTTCTCCCATGTGCCAAGAGGACAACTACAGGTGCTGACGCAAAAAAGGTTAAAACGTGTATGGCTCTAGCTGGGAACAACATGGTCGACTGCTCCGTATGGCTCATTCTACGGAAACATGACAATTATTAGTTTCAAGTGATTACAAAGGAACAAAACATAGTTATGAATATGATATAATATATCCCCCTCAAATCATACACACTGGACCTGTAAAGACATTGTACTATGTTGTACAAATATGCTTTTTTAAACAAATTTATAGCCTGAAAACATTTTTAAAGTTCTTTTAAACCAACCCCCAGGGCTGTAAATGAGCACGGAATCCAGCACGGAAGTGCCAAAAACTGCAGTTTCCCTAAACTTAATGTCATCCATTATTAAAGGTTGGCTGTTTTGAGTGACAGGTGGATGCATCCAATAACAAGCTGCTGCCACGACTACAGCATTGATCAGGTTGATCAGGTGTGTTTTCAGTTCATGAACATTAATTGAAAAATTTTGTTCTGTGTTCGATTGTACTAAAAGAACCTCTAAAATGTAAAAGTTTTAGTTTTTGCTCAAATATTTTTTGTTTTTAATGGTTTTAGCCTGTTTTGTGCGAGCAAAAATTTGACATAGCATTATTAAATTTAACCATAGCTGCAGATGCACTGTGCTTAGTAAGTAGCAGCTAGCATTAAGGTTCTTGTCCAAATTTGGCCACTTCCAGACCCAAGAATCCAAGAAGGTGACGGCCAAAACGCCAAACTTGAGGCTTCAACATGGGAGTCCTCAAACCAATGGGTTTTTACACATATTATTTAATACAGTCTATGGTATATAAAAACATCGAATTGCAACACACACGAGCTTTTATTCAAAAGAAAGCTCTGTATTTATTTCATTCATGTAGAAATTGGCTTCCTGAGTGGAAATGTCAAGTATCAATCTAATTTAAGAAAAAGCTGGATTCCACAGTGAAATATTTGAAGCAGTCAAGCTTACTCTTATAAAACTGATGCAGCACAAACTTGAGTTAGTTATGAAGAAATGCAGCTCTATAAAAATATCTCATGCACAAGGTCCAACATAGTTGCCGAGCAACCCCATCCACTTTTATAGTTGAATGGAAACAAGAAGAACTATCAATCAGACCTTGAGTGGAGGTAGTTTTGTCAAGCCGCCGTTTCCAGTGTCAAGAATGAATCTTACTTACATCCGTTCCTCACTGCCACCACAAACACAAACAAAACATTTACACTGAATATCTGCACTGTGGCGCAGAGATTGATGAGCGTCACTGCTGAGAATTGAGGAGAGATGCATAAGAAGAGTCTGAGTCAGAGATCTATTCTCGGAGATGTTCCTGTAACACAATCTGTGCGTCTGCCGTTATGTTCTCACCTTCCTTCCTGTACTGAGTGATGCTGGGCTCTGTGCTTACTCGGTACACCCTGTCCATCCATCCATTCATTCATTCAACACATGATTGCATGTGCACAGTAAATCACACACCCACGTTTAAAAAGTAGAGAGAGTCTTGATGTAAAACTAGGCCATATATGCAGCAGAAAGATGCAAATACTTTTGAAATTGGTTCTATGTGACTAGACAAAAAAAAGGCCCTGTGGCGTTGGCTTTTGCTCAAAAGGTAGAAAACGTACAACTACCAGAATGCATTGGACCAGTAATGCAACCTTGTCCTTTGGACACAATAGTGCCCGAGGAATGTAAAAGCTGAAAAATCATTAGCATCTTAGCACAGAGCGCTCCAGGGATGACGCTACCCTTGTCCAAATTCCTGTGGGATTTTTCAGTTGCATTTTGGGACATTGCAGAAAACAAACAAATGATACTTGCACGTTTTGTTCAGTAGGATAATCTTCACAAATGAACACCACTTTCAGGATTTTTGAAGCCTAAATGCAATCGGCAGAAGTAAAACGCTAATGCCAGGCTGCAACACACTACACAAGAGTTGCCTCGCCACCGTTAAAGTGGCGAGGCACCGCTGTAAAGTGTTCGGCGGCTTGCCATGATGATGTTCTGTAGTCTCATTTAGCCACTTGTTTTCAACTGTCTTTTTTAAGACACAAAAAAGCTTCAAATTTGACATACTTTAGGTCATAATACAAAATGTAAGAGTCTCTTAAGCTTATTTAAAAACCAATGACCCGCTGACTTTGAGACGAGGGAACTGGAGGCGCTAAAATGCCAACGGATTTCTGGGTTTTGCTATTAAAATGTGTTTCTGTAAACATTTTAGGCAAGACGGACGAGTGTGTCTCTTGATTAGCTGTATACTCATGGAGTCTGAGGTGGCGGCATGGTCGGCAGGCAATACAAAGTACAGCCTGTAGTTCGAGTAACAGCACCAAGAGCCAGCGAAATACCACCAGATGACGAAAATTACACCATTTGGTAGTATTTCACCAGAGGGGATATCTACATGGAGGAAGGTTTACTACAGGTCATCAGGACATACTACTCATATTGTTTTTGATGGAAAACTGGTTGAAAATTGGCAAAGTGTCCCTTTAATGACACGTGGCTTTCAAAATGCACAAAGCATAATTGCACACATGCCATACGAAGAGGCCTATGTTGCAAAAAAAGACCTTATAGATCAAAAGCAGGGGAGGAAGAGAAGTAGATCTCTCAGAGATGCAGTCTGTTGTGGCTTCTAATCTGAGCTTCCACATCTCAATATGTCATGTTGCTTTGCAGTCTGGTGATGAGAAAGTCTTTTTTTTACTGGCTTCCAGGCTTCTCAGGCTTGTTATGAATTAATCAGACGCTTTTGATGCACGGGAGCCACGGGCTTGTTTACAGAGACGTCTTAGCTACAGGGAGACTCTGATGTGCTGCGGATGACGCTTCGGTGTCATTTTTTTGTGCGTTAGTGCAGTTGAATCCGTCAGTTTCCGGTTGTTTTCCGTCAGATTGTGTTTGTTAGCCTCCTCACTGTAATCACACTGAAATTAAACTAGTTTCATAAATGTTTTACTCTTGTTGACCGACAGTAAACTGCGCTCTTGTTTACTTGAGTCATGCAGTGTTTTGTTCTGTTTTTAGGTCACTGCACCACGACCAATCTGGCTGCTGATGTTCTGTATTTTTCTTATTATCTTGCTGCCTGGTGATAGATTTTTCCTCAGTGCACAGCTGCACTGCAAAGTTAACACACGAGGTTGAAGATAGCAGTTGACTTTAGAGCAGCACTGGTTAAAACACAACACATTTAATAACACTGATCACAAATCTGCAAAAAATACAACAAAAATGGTTCTTTAAAAGTATGAACTTATTGTCACATTAGTTCTGTTGTCCTTCGTGAAGGGAATAAAAGTAACATAAACATAAAGTACAACACAGTTTTTAATCTAATTCTGTTCAGTAGTGAAAGAAGTATTTGTGCTCTAGTAAAGTGTAAAAATACTCAAAAAATACAGCTGTAAAATCTTTCATATATGTTCCACAGTGGATGGTCACAATCTTCTCTTTGCCCATATATATGTGTGTGTGTGTGTGTATATATATATAATGTTGTCTTACTGGCCTTCTGCCCTGTTGATTTAATCTTTCCAGATGTGCTTTTTCTATGTTTTTACTGTTAATCATTTGCTGACACAGTGGCTCTTTTCCTGGCAGCATCATTTCCTGCCTCTCCCTCAGTTTTTTTTTCTTTGGCACTCCCTCCTCTCTGTTATCCTCACTTCCTTTGTCACTTTTTTTTTTTTTGATTTTCTCATCTGCCTCTAAATTTACTTTTCACGAGCAGCACGTGGCGTGTGCAGGTGCAGCATGCTAATAGGATGTGATGTGTGTGCCCTCCGCCTGCTGCCACATGTATTTAATGCATGTAGGGGGTCTGTGTTAAATGGTTAAGCTTTCAGAGGCCGTGTGTTGGTGACGCTAATCGCTGCGTTCATTAGCTGCAGGCAGGCGCAAGGTCAGCGGCAGCAGCAAGGACACATACGAAGTCTGATTGATGCCTATGTGAGCACGAAGCAGCGGATTTAGTAGCCAGCAGTTCAGTGTGGGGACACTTTGATATATTCGTGTGTTTACGGTGAGAATGTAGCTTGATACTTAAGGTTTTAATACCCTGACAGCTGCCACTCAGTGCACTGGGCATGAAACCCAAAATCCATCTCCTCATCTGCTGCTTGGATTCGCTCCCGTGGAACCCACTGTGAGTTCCTGACAGGTTTGGAGACAGTCAGACGCTGCTCGTCGGGAGGTCTCTTGGCTCGTGTACTCGCAATGTTTGGTCCTGAGGCTGGAGAGCAGGAGGAGGTGACAAACAGGATTTTTGGAAAGGTGCAGGAGAGGGGTGGAGTTAGGGAGGGTCAGATTGATGTACTGGGAGTTTCAAAATAATGTGTGATCTTGATCCAACAGAGAGAAATTTACCAGCCAATGTTTTTCATTTAGTCTGCGCAGAGGGATGGCTGAACTGGGTGTGCTGTAAAGCCGTCTTCACATATATGAGATTACAAATTGACTAATAAGGGAAATGGTTGAGTTTGTCCTGCCTAGTTGAGAGACTAATGATGGATCATATAATGACTTTGTCTTTTAAAAGTCCCATATAATGCTAATTTTTAGGTTCATACTAGAATTTATTTCCATGATTTGATTAAAAAACACATTATTTTTGTCACACTGTCTGTCTGAATATATCTGTATTCACTCTGTCTGAAATGCTCTACAGTAGGGCCTGTCTCTTTTAGCGGCCCATCCCGAAAAAGCCAAGTGTGCTCCGATTGGTCAGTGTTTCTCAGACTTTTACATTCGCACTCTGTGTATCTGTACACCATCACTGCAGCCAGGGAACAACAATGGCACTGTACTTTTACTTCATAAATGCTGCGTTCATGTGATGCCAGAACGGTTGATGTCATAAATAAACTCTTCTATGTTTGTATTTATGTAATTTCAAATGTGCATATTGATAAATATCATGATACAGTATTGATTTACTCGCACTTGCCTAATAAACTCAGAAATATTAATGCGATACAGCTACCACAGTTTAAATACTGTAGTACAGCTGACATATTGATATTGGCTCTTATACATGTTTGCTCTTGATGTACAAGCTACGTCGATCATTTTGGCTTGATTTGGCCAAGTTATTTTTGAAAATGCAGCTCTTTTTGATGGAGTGAGCACCACAAACCAACCATTGCATAACAGTTATAATGAACATTATTGGCTGTTCTCTGGTTGATGTGCTCTCAGCAGCTGGTTTCTGTATTCTGCCAAAAAAAATGATAAAGTGAAATAAACCACCACTCTGTAAAACCGTCAGTTTTTTAGTTCAACTGGGACCAAAAAACAGAGAGATTATCAGCTGATTACCTCACACCAATTTAAGAATCTCCCAGTTAATTTGTCAGAAACGTTTAATCAGCTCAGCTTGTAAACATTAATTAGGCTGCCACTAAATTCTGTCGTGTTTCTGCGTCTCAGCCAACTAAAGATGATCAGACATCTTTCAGTTGAGGTTCAGCCTTTAGTTTCTTACCAATATTGAACCCCAAACTCTGATTTGATGAGTGTATTCAGTTCTTGGCCTCTGCAGAGGGCTTTTTTATTTAAAGCTCATCGCCACATATGTCCTGAATCCATGTTTTATAGTTTCCACACCGCAGTGAATCAGGCAGAGCTTCAGTTTCTGCAGTTAAAGGGATCGCCGTGATCTGTGTCTTTTCTCTGCAGGCAAAATCTGAAGACATACGTCACAATAATAAGTGCTATAGGTGAAAAATGTTTGTGTGGAAACATCTTATCTTCACTTCCTGTCACATTAACGCTGAGTGCTGCTGCAGTGTGTACCTGAAACAGTCAGTCCAACATGTTCTTGTTATTTTCTGTCTTTC